>NC_043749.1:27508601-27866101 GCF_902148845.1 Salarias fasciatus
TGATGCTTGATGATTTTTTCAGATAAGCAGATAAATGTAAAGTAGTAAATGGTTAAATAACAGCGCAAAACCTGAGCCAACCTTAACTATTAATCTCCTCCTGGTGACTCACTGCAACACTCGTTCCTGTTTGCACACTGCACACATTCATTGCAGCACACTGTACACACACACACACACACACACACATATGAAACACACACACATATATGTGTTTTCACAACACACCTACGCACACACACTCACTTGGACGAACTGCAGCACGCAATGGGTATTTTGAAACACAGTGTTGTTGGGTAGCCTGTTATACAATATGTGTCTTAGGGACAGTCAGTCTCACTCTGACCTGCTTTCTGTCTCAGCGTGAAGAGAAGAGCCTCACAAAGAGGCACGACTCACGATTGTCCTTCGAGAGAGAGTGAGAGAGAGAGAGAGAGAGAGAGAGGAGAGAGGGAAGAAAGTTTTGTATCTCTGCCATTAGGCTTTTCTACTGAATTACACTGAGGAGATCTGAGATGTGAAAATGAGCCACTGTGGAAAGAAAACACTGAGGGGGTGTGGTTTGGATCGTTTCAGTCCATTTGACACGACAATTTGTAAATGGGATGAGAAAACTCAGGATTTGAATCAAACATTAACCGCTGTACTTCATGTGACTCGTAAACACACAGCAGTCGTGAGTGAAGACGTGTCTGATCTGTCTGGTTGAAGCCCGCGGACGACAGTGATTGACTGATCGCGCTGCACATTCATATTGAAGAGATTAGTCCACAACAGAGGAGCACATCCTGTGCCAGTCTGCAGCCATTTAAAATGTAAGTTGACAAGGCGAGTTTAAATGATGAACACTGCAACACCTCGACTGTGGAGATCTTCCGCTGTGTTGTTGAGCTCTGCGGTCTCTAACAAACAGGGCCTGTTCACACTTACAAATCACTCCGTGGTCAGATGGGTCCCAGACCACCTCAGCAAGCAGTCCTGCGTGAAAGTGCTTTGGTGCCTGTTCACACTTGTGCTTAGGGCGTGGCACATGTGAGCATGTGACCCAAAATGCCTGGAGGAAATAGGACTCAAGTGAGAAAGTAAAGTTTATTTATACAGCACTTTAAATCACAAAGTGCTGTACAGAGCAAGGTAAAATACAATTACATATAGTTACAACATATCACAGATTTATCCGGTGAAAAATTCAGCTAAAAGCCTACCTGAAAAGGACTTAAAAGTCCTTTTTGAAAGAGTCCACAGACTCGGCCATACGGAGCGACAGGGGAAAGTGGTTCCAGAGTCTGAGGGCAACAGCCTGAATCGGTCTCCCCCGGGTTTTAAACCGTGTCTTTGGGACCTTCAGGAGTTTCTGGCTTGAAGACTGAAGGGGGTCAGGCCACAAAAAGACCGTAATGTACTGGGGGGGCTCGCCATGCAATGCTCGGAAAGTCATAACGAAGATTTAAGTCAGTCGCAGACATAAAAGAAGCCAGTGAAGACTGGACAGAGTGGGGTAATGTGTGTCCTTCATGTTCCCAGTGTGAGCAGTCGTGCTGCAGAGATTTGAACCGTTCAGAGGTTTTTAAGAACAGTCATGTTAAACAAGTGAAAAGACAGTTACAGTAGTCCAAATAGGATGAAATAAAAGCATGAATGATCAGTTCAAGGTCAGATTTTGACAACATTTTTCTGACTTTAGAGATTTTTCTCAGGTGATTAGAAGCAGTTCTTGGTCAGCTGAAGAGAGAGAGCTTCCACAGGCATGGCCTGATCAAAACATAACCCCGAGGCTTCTGATGGACAGAGGAACCCAAAGCACCAAGATGGGTTTCAATCTTGTGTTTCCTGCAGCCGATTCTCCTTTAATTCCTCTCTTCTTCCTCTTTTTCCTGTGCTGCCTCAGGGTCTGCTCTACCGTCCTCTCATAGTTCCCGTCAATCGTCTTTTTACTGCAGAGGAATGGAGGGACGGAGCAGTGGAGGTAGAGTGGTGGCAGGAGACGCTGGTTGGATGTTAAATCCCAAAAAATCCTGCAGAAACCTTTCATTCCATTCACTTAGATCTGATACCAAAGAGATGGGAATTCAATAAACGGGTTTTATATTTAAATTATGTGCAGTATTGCTACAGAAGAGAAACTGCTATGAATAGCAGTGTTTGCAGAAATTAAACTAAGGCTTGAGATGAAGTATCGATTTACGATATTTAAAGTAAGCCTGGGAGGGAAGTTTAAGAAACACAGCGACATATTGACATAGTCCATTCCTTTGAAAAGATCCAAAACATTCAAACAATCCATCATCTGTCTTCTACTGTTTATGGAACTTTGGGTGCATCTAAAATTAACTATATTTCAGATTTCCCAATTGAAACAATAGTCAAGTTTTTTTTTTCGTCACAAACAGAGCAGTTGAATGTTTTAGCACCTTTGCTCCATGAAAACAACATTCTTCATAATAAGGAATAAAAGAATAAAAAATTAAAGCACACATTCCATATAGTAGCAGTGTTTAGTTGAACTGAGTCTGTGCTTTAGATATATAATTTGCGTATAACTTCTGTAAATGTAATCTTTTTTCACCCACTTGCTGCACTGATTCAGTCAATCACTTGCTACTTTCCTACGTAATGACTTCCTTTTGTCACCTGTACTGTAGGTCTGGAGTTATTTCTAACTTATCCTCCTGACACTTACTGTGATTAAAATACACATAGCATCGCATTTCCACACTGTTAATAACGTGTTGCTTGCAAATATTCGATGGGAGAGGTTGCCTGCTTACGTACAATTACGCAACGGTGATGAGATAAAATAAACGCAGCAACTGTCCATCACCGTGGAAGTAGCTTTAGCAGCAATTCACGGCCTGGCAGGCTCCCCGAACTCTTCCGTGTAAAGAAGAAGCTGCTAAACAGCCTCATCCTCTGGGTCTTTCTGCTCAGAGCTCCAGACACTTCTCGCTGTGGCTAATCACGTCCGCCGCTGCTTCACACTTTCTAAATGGTCTCTGGAGATTTGACAAGATGAATGGTGGCAGCAATATGTTGTCATGTCAAGAAATCACAATGGAGCAGGTCAGTTTGATGGGAAAGTTTTAACATTTAACAGAGTGTGTGTGTGGTGTGTGTGTGTGTGTGTGTGTGTGTGTGTGTGTGTGTGTGTGTGTGGTGTGTGTGTGTTCTTGTATTTCTATCCTTGTCGGGGCCAAATGTCCCCACAAGGATAGCAAAACGTGGAACGACGTGCCTTGGGGACCTTTTTCCGGTCCTAAGTAGGAGAAACAGTGTTTTCTTGACCATGTTGTTGTTACTGAAAAAAAGTAAAAGTGCAAAAGAGCATTTCTTTAGGGTTAGGCTTTGTTGTGGTGTGGGTTAGGGTTAGGGTAATGGTCAGGGTTAGGGGCTAGACATGAATGGGAGTCAATGGACGGTCCCCACAAGGATAGAAATACAAGACAGTGTGTGTGTGTGTGTGTGTGTGTGTGTGTGTGTGTGTGCGTGTGTCCCTCTTTGATTGTTTGATGTGCGGGAACAATAAAATAGTTAAAAAAAAGAAAAATGTAATGATCATTTACTAGCTTCTAATCAGAAATTAGAATCTACACTCAACCAGTTTCTTTAGAATCTGAAGGTTATTAGGGACTTTCTTCACTTGAGGAAAAGTTCCTTTATCTTGCAGTTTTGTCTTCTTTTTTAAGCTCCACAGTCCCCCTCAGGCCTGCTCTGGGATGTGCGTTGTGCATGCACACTGTGCACCAGTGGAGCACTGAGCTGAGAGGAAGGAGGAGAAATCACTCCAGCAGCAGAACTCTGGGTCCAGAATACTGGGTTTTGATCCATGATATAACAACACAGGGTTTCCAGGTCCGCAGGGTTCCTACAATCACACTTTTCTTTTTCTCAGTTTTTGCAGTTGTGCATGCACAAAGTCAGTTTTGGCATTTTTTTATACCAAGCATAGAATCAAAGAACCGGGTGGAGTCGGCCGTGTGTGTTGTGTATGTGGCATTTCAGTTCATCAGTCCATGTACGTGTGTGTGGTTGGCCCGTCTCCCCTTTGCGCTCCAATTCAGATGGTAGATGCCAGGACGGCCATGAACGAAGCAGTCCAAAGGTGATCTTGGTTTGCTGGAGTGAGAGAAGGGAAAATAGATAGCAATCAATCCATCCTTGAATCTTCAGGGGGATGTTTAGTCTCCCAGGGGTGCCAGACACAATCAGAAGGTATCTTGTTTTGGTGTGGAAAGAGCCGTTTGACCTTCCTTTGCTCGGATCGCCACTTTTCAGACAGAAGCTGAAGTTTAACCCTCTCAGTGATGGTAACATCTGACTTGCGTCTCAATCGTCCATAACCCAAATTGTCCACCTTTCGAAAGAGTTTGCACCACGGTCAGCGTCAGCTTTTGCCTGTTGATTTGAAAAGACCGTCCTCCCTTGGACGTCTGTTGTGGTGGCGGTCTTCTTAATCCTCCAGAGGATCAGGCCGCAGCACAAGCCAATCAGCAGCAGGCCGATCATCAGAAATTCGACAATGTACACATCCACAATGTCCATAACGGACAGGGGTGCCAGGCATGTGACACTCCTCCACTTCTCCCCGGGCGTCCATCACATACCCAGCATGCGAGTCCCGTCCGGCCAGGCAGGATCCCCCGCTCCTGTGCGGATCAATTGCGTCGAGAGACCAGCCGGATCATTCATGGTTGCTATTTTGGTTTGTTCGAAAAACCAAGGCAAGTGATTGCTCCAGTCAAACAGACGATACAAGAGTGCAGCAGGCAAAGACACAGGGAGGGAGAAGCAAACAGGGAGTGATAGAAAAAAGTGTCCGCCTCCTCCGAGAGCCAGCGAAGGTAGATAAACTAGCCAGTTATCAATCCTCAGTGACGTAGTACGGCCCCCTCTCAGTACATTCCGATCTCAGACAGGATCCTTCACCGGGTCCCACGGCATAGGCCACTATGTGTAAGCATGTTGAAAATGCAACTAATAGCAGTAGGCGTTCTTCATTGCAGTCGCGTGTGTAAATCTGGGTGGGGAAAACGGAAATCAAACAACAATAGCAAGCGTTCTTCATTGCAGTGTGCTTGTATCAGTGTGTGTGTGTAAAAGAAAACAAAACAACCAGCGAGCATTCTTCTAATGTAACTATGAAAATCTAAAAGACAACTTATATTAATGTTCATGATGGCCATCTTTCCACTCATTACAAGTATCCAAAATAACTGATTTTAATGTTATCATTATTTGTGGCAATCATTCCATTCTTTCTGATCAATCTATAAATCCTTGTCATCATTGCTCATTGCAGAGTGCTCTGACATGAGGGATGCAGCGCCACCTGCAGGGAGTCTCCACCACTGTGACTGCAGTGAGCGGCTCCAACAGAGGGAGAATATATGATTTCTACTTCCCAAAGGTTTTCTGCTCCTTCCGTTGGAGAATTATTAACACCAGAGTGTTCAGCCAATGCCTCTGACTCTGAGCTCAGACCTTCGAAGGCCTTTGGGAGAAACTCATCAGGAGCCGAGTTGTTTGGGAAACATGAGCAGCAGACTGTTCAAAACATGCTGCTCCACCACCTTTCTCAGCCAATACAGGATCCAGTGTCAAACTAGTCTCCACTTAGATTATTCAGGCTCCAAACGCTATAATGTCACATTTTATTTGTTTGGTATTCTCCTCTCATGCCTCTGCACCTCCCACCCCAAAGTTAGTGTGACGGCCAGGATTGTGATAACCAGCAGGGTGATCAGGCCTCACTGGATATTACAACCCAATCTACACAACGGCTTATCCAACCTCCTGTGAGGCTTGCCCGTCCTCCTCAGGGTCTCTGTCCAGGTCTTTCAGGTGTTGCCTGGTGTCAGTCGGTGGGTCAGAGAAGACACGTTCAGTCTTGTGCCATCAGTCACTTCTGTTATCGTCTAGTTAGGGGGTCCCAGATAATCGTATGGAAGATGGATGGATGGATGAATGAATGTTATCTATCATTAGGTTTGGTGTAATCCTCCATGATGATAGATCAGGTGAAGTCTTAACCTAGAGGAGGCAGTGTTCAGATTCATGATCTGGAAGGAAGAAAAATTAAATACTCGTCAGATCTACTCTGCATGTTGCAATATATTCAAATGACCAGCTGACTTAAACTTATCTTATAGCTTGATAAAATGTGCATTAGATCTGACTTTGTTAAGCTTGTACTTTTCATTCTTTGCATTAAAACTGTTGGGTTTGACTCAGGAGAGAACTCATAAGGCCAGACTCTGCCATAGGTGAACTGAAGATGAAGCGAGACAGAGATCGCATCTCAAAACAAACACAACAGACGCAACTTGAACTATTACAAAAACAAGGGAAAACATTATGAGCTGTGAGCATTTTGGGGTTATATTCTGTGACGTCTTCGCTGGTTTCGGCCCGATCAGGATCAAAATGGGCTGAATGCAGCCTTAAGAACAAAATGACACTCTGCTGTTACTTTGAATGCCCAACTTGATATTAGCGTCTTCCTGGATTAAGTGAGGACATTAACAGGACTGATGTGATGCGTCACGGGTATTTTTGATCTGCAGTGTATAGATACAGTGTCGTAAAAGAAAAAAGGAACATCTCTGAGCCGAACCGGCTTCTCAGAAGATTGAGTCATTTCTTTCCACAGTGTTGTTTTGTCCAGGTTTGAGCTAATTATCATCCAACTCTTTTTCTTTGAAAGCTTGAATATAATCCACACGCTGGTCTCACTTCTCGGTTTTACTGTGCATTTGCTGTTTTAAGATGTTTCTCAGACGACCTGCAGAGTAGCGTGCTCTTATTAATTTGTTCAAACACACTCAGATTTATCCAATTGCTTCATTACCTGTAAAATGATCAATGTCCAAAAGACATTATTCATGTTAAAAAAATAAAGATGAAAACAAAACTGAGAAATAAGAAGTTATTCTGTTACAGTGAGGATTTAAGATCTTTATGGTCTGAAAGTGGAGCCAGCAGCCCACCACAAACCACACACTAACTTATCTTTTCAATTTCAGCCAAAATCAAACCAACAAAAGATATTTGTTCTCAAAAAACCAAATTGTAAATCAGTCGTAGGATCTGACAAGTCTGCTCCTCACTTGAAACTCTGTTTAAATATTCTGTTAATCAAGGATTTAACCTCTGGAAGCCTGAAAACCGCGGTCTTATGGACTTTAAACCTGTAACCTGCTGGTCCTCCTCAGCATAACTTCACCTCAGGGAACAATAAGACACGTCTTCTATTTTCCTTTGGAGTCTCAAAAAATAAACTGAGAGCAGTAAAACTCATCATTAACAACCATCACATGGCCAAGATCCAGATTAAAAGTTTATCATAACAGTCCTAATGAGGCATTCTTTTCTCTTTAGAGAACTGACCAAGAGGATCATTATGAAGCAGCTGGAATAATATAAGAAACCATTATTTATGTTTTGGAAATAACAAATGAAAAAAAACCTCAATTTTTTTTTGGTATTAGGTTTGAAATCTGAATTTCCATCGACTTGTTTTTCTCCTTCTTCTTCTTCTTCTTCTCTTCTTCTTGTCTTCTTCCTTCTCTTCTTCTTCTTCTTCGTGCTTCTTCTTTCACAGACAGAAATGTGTCCTGTGATCATTTCTGTCATTGCAGCTCATGCGGCACAAACAAAATGGCAAAGCGCTGATGAAAAACATCCTTGAACAAACTATTTGTAGACAAAAGGAAAGCCGCAGGATGTCTGTGAAGGGAAGGTTTTGCTAACTGCTCATTGTTGTGAAGCCACATGGTGTCGATGCTCCCTATATGTGGATGACCTGTGTTTAATTCGTTTGTTTTATAAACCCCCTGCAAGCGCCCTGCCTTGTTGTGACGCTCCTTTCCGGCCGGTCTCTTCATTTTCCCACCCAGTTTCTCCCCATTCGTCTCTCTGTTCCATTTCATACCAGGAATTAATCTGCCTGTCAGTGTGTGTGTAATTACAGTGGAGGCTCTTCGGCGGCTCTTGGTACATGCCGACGCGCACACACACACACCACAGACGCACACACTCGATGCAGAGCGAGAGTGGTGCTTACAGCTGGAGCCCCGCTGCTGTCTGCTTGATGGGGAAAAAGTAGGTCTCTCATCTTAATCACACATACACATTCACTGCCGAGTTGAAGGTGTTGATTAAACACGTTGGTAGAGGGAGCTGCACGAACTGCTCGGAAGATTTTCAGCGCTGAGGCGGCGCTCGGGTTCAGCCGGGAAATCTTCCCTCTTCATCAGCAGCTTCGTTTTCTGCAAGCTTTTAATTAACATTGATGCCGTCATACATGCAAAATTACACTTGATAATCCAACAAGACACGAAATAATATGCTAAACAGCTTGTAGCATAATTATCATCTTTGAGGATGAATGCGCTTGTTTAAATGCATGTGAAAGAACTTGGATCTTTCTGAATTTCCTCAATATATCCTAAATTTTATCCATATTACAAAAGATGGATGAAATGTCAGTTAAACAAATTGCCCCCATGCCTGTTTTGCAAACTCAACATATCTGCATTCCATGTCCTGTTAAATATGTTGTGCTGCCTAAATGCAAATTGTTTCTGAAACAGTAATGCAAGAATTCTGTATTTTCACTTGAAATGTTGATGTGTGAACGACACCACAGAGAGACAGAAAACCATAAAACCAGTGCACACACAGGGAGAACATGCCGATCTGTGGGATCTCAGTGTCTCTGGGTAAATGATATCAAACTGGCCTGAGTGCTGGCACCCCCAGCAAAGCAGCATTTACACAGCAATGCATCGCTGCAGTGCAAAAGGTTATATATATTACTGAAGATCAATCAGTGCTGTCTCACTCTCTGATGCTGAGACCTGGAACTGCAGACCGGTCTCCAAGGCGTTTGTGAACCCATGGCTGCTTCCATCCTTGGCATCTGATGGCCTTTGGTAATCCTCATGAAGATCTATGAGAGCTTAGCAACCCGGAAGGAATGGCACACCTAATCCACAGAGGAAGGAAGCAGAGGTGGATCGGATACACGCTCAGGAAACCAAAGGACTGTGTGACAAGACAAGTGTTATCCTGGAACCCACAGAGAAAACATGGCCACCCCACACGTACTGAGCAGGAAGTGATCAGCAGAACGGGGTCAGAATAGTATAAACTCATAGATTAACTAGATTATTTGTGGCATCCTTCTCTTAGAGGCAGTAAACATCAGATAAGAGGTTGCCAAACTTTTGACCGACTGTTTGCTGCTGATCAACATCGTTGTCTGGTGTCTTGTATCTCCACTAGGCCGGCAGGTTGCTGTAGACTGCTGTGCAACCCTGGTGCATTATTTCCTTCACAAAATAATATCTTTAATTGTTTAGATAATTGCACCCATAATCCCATTTTCAGTAACTAACAAATGACAACAACTCCTTAAATGAAATGCTTCAAATACATTTTATCCAAATTACTGTCAAAATTTGCCCCTGATACATTAAAAAAACCCATGGTAATAAAATCACTGCATTTGATATACAGTAAGAACCAGAGGATGGGCACTAACAAGGACTTGTCTGCTCTGAGGTGGTCAAATTAAATAAGCATCGAAAAAAACCACATTATAACAGTGGTTTAACTGTAATTGGCAAATCAGATATGAGTGAGGGGGGTTCCTCTGCTTTCTATGAAGTCATCTGAAGAAAAGGGCTCTGGCGCTCTTATCTCCAGGATTGTCTTTCAATAATTTAATCATTTCTCCCCATTAAACTGTGATAACTGGATTTCCCATGTGCTGCAGTGCACACACACAGCCCCCCATTAAACAGGCCAAACAGCAGGATTGGTTTACACTAAAGCATTTATATACCTTAATAATCCCCAGCTATAGAAATGTAATTTCAAACATAAATAACTTCCCCTTACAACACTGGCTGCATCTGATCCAAATCTTGTCACCGTTTCTGGGAAATCGAGACATTCCAGCATCTGGTTTGTATCTGCTGCTACGGGAGACAACACAAACTATGTGGGAAAACAGGGACCCGATCCATAACGTTTTCATCCAACATGAGGCAGCTCGCCACAGCATGAGGGCTGCAATGTGTCTGACTGTCCTGCAGGGAACGGCAGCAAACGGGGTGATGCAGGCGGGAGTCATTTCATCATCAGGGGTTTATGGGGATGATCAGAAATCCTGCGAAGAAACACAAAAAAAAAAGCCTTTTGGATTTTTTGGGCTCTGTTTTAATTAATACAATAATACCAAAATCTCACTTCAGCAGGAAATGATTAATGAATGAGAGGCTATTCCTCACACGGACGCTTCTCTCACCTGCAGAATGTAAGCAGGGAACTGAAGAAATCCCTGAAAAATGGGAGACGCGATGCTTTGCCTCTGCGCTGCCTCTGCCTCGTGCCATCCTCAGCAGAGGCCATGTGACGGCAGATCTGAGCAGGCAGGCAGGCAGCACAGAGCAACTGCATGGACCCACGAATGCACAGCAGCATGCACGCACATTTACACACGCAGTCATGCATTCGGTGATGCACCTCTGTGTGCATGAGTGTAAAACACGCATCAAACACCGCAGCCACACAAACAAACAAGATCATGTGCATGTACCAGAAAAAAAAGCAACATATTGAGAGTGCACAAAGACGAGCGTGCACGCGAGCCTGCCCTTCCTCTCTTCCCCTGACTAAAGGCTAGTGGTGTTTGAGGCTGAGATGTGCAGCATGTGACTCCATTAATGAATGAACAGCTCTCAGCACACTGAGTGAGAGTGCTCACATATGTGTGCGCACGTCTTGAGTGCAGCGGAATTAAAGCCTGCTTTGATCCAGCCTTGCAGATTACTGAGGGCTGTATGGATATATGGGTGTGTGTTTTGTGTGTGGTCTTAGAGAGGGCGAGAGAGAGAGGAGAGAGAGGAGAGAGCAGATATGATGGTGTTTTAAGCAAATCTCTTTCATTCAGCAGCTCGCATACTGTTGTCATTCAGCTAAAACCCACGTCTGGGATGGAGAGAACAGAACGGGACAGGAAACAGAGGCAGAAAAGCCGAGTTGGCAGAGATGAAGAGAGGAGGTGTGAAAGATATTTGGAAGACAAAAATATGAGCAAAGCACGCAAAGCAGTCAGGAACAGGGGTTGATGTTACATGGAAGCAGGAGAGGGGGCCAATGCAAAGGATAATTAGAATCCAGGATCAACATTTCCTCTTCATTGATTAACTGTGAATGGAGCTCGACACTGCAGTTCAGCAGCCAAATACAGGGGCAATCACTAGTGTGTGTGTGTGTGTGTGTGTGTGTGTGTGTGTGTGTGTGTGTGTGTGTGTGTGTGTGTGTGTGTACCCGAGCAGGCAGTAGTGGTGTTGCAGAATTGCCGGCTGTGTCCAAATCCCAAATGAAACACGGCGGTCTGTGAGTGTGTGTGATGGTTGTTCAGACGGCAGCAGCAGCAGTAAGAAAGAGGGATGAGGAGCAAAAGGGTCTTTCTGAAGAGCCTCTAAAATACCTACAGTTAAGAATATAAGTGTGTTTCATTTGTTTTGTCTCTATGAAGATAATGAGAAAAAAATGGAACGGACTGAAATATAAAGTAACATATTTGTAGAAGAACCTGTGTGATTATATATTTTATTTTTGACTGCACTTTTTCAACTTTCCAAGGCTTTATTTGTCATTTCACATTTATTTTTAGGTATATTTAACCAGCCATGATCTTATTGACCTGGCTTCAAGATACTTGAAGGATACTCAAAGTTCTATTTAAGAGACCTTTATGTAAATATATTGAAAGCGTGACTTCTCTGCAGGCAAAATAAATTCAGCTTAGTCTCTATAACAAAGCAATATTCATCTTTAACCAAGGACACATTATTTTATGGCTGAGATAATTTCTCTTTCAATCAATGGTACAGAAATAGCTTCAGTAAGTAAAATAAAATAATTTAAAAACCACATCCAAAAAGACACAAGTTTTAAGTTTGTTTCATTTTGACAGAATTTATTTTTGACACTTTCTCACACCTTTGAGAGCTTTGTGCTCAGATCATGATGTGATCGCCTTCATCCGACGCTGCCGTACGTCAAATGAGGCATTCGATGCTTTTTGAAAGTGAAACATGAGCCGTCGGTTTTGCCGGGGCTGTTTTCCAGCGAGGCCCGTGTGCTTCACATCCCGCGGGACGGCAGCGTGCCGAGGCCTCCACAAACCATCGATTCTCCGGTGCACTTTAGCTGTAACCCAACTCCCGCCCCCCCCATCAATCAGCGCGCCCCCCCCCTCCTCTGCATCTCACTGCAGCATCCAAAACAGCCTTCTAGGGTAGTGGGTCTAACTGGAAACTATTGATCCTGGCTCGGAGCATCTGATTATGATGTGCTTTATGACTCCGCCGATGGGAGCTTTATTGTTTTAGCGGCCACATCTGGTTTCTGATTATGGAGCAGATGAGGTCAGCCTGGGGGAGCCGGAGTGGAGCAGAGGGAGGTGAAAGCCCAGGGAACAGGAGGAGAGAGTCAGACCGGACCGATGCGTTAGAGTGAAGAGTTTAATCGATACGCTAAAGCATGACATCAGCTCTCAGCCCGTCTGGAGGGACGTCAGGCGCTCTGCCAGGAACCGATGAGAACCAGACCCCGGCCATGAATCATTAATGTCGCCCGCTCATCCGTCCCTCTGCCAGGCTTCGCTCTGCTCTGATGTTACTGGCCGGGGCACCTTGAAGCCGGGCGAGGTGTTTGTCAACAACAGCAAACCGTTTGAAACGCCGCTGCTGTGCAGAAGTCGAGGAGCCAAACTCTGTAGGTCAACACACTGAGCTTTGAACTGCTTCTAAATGGCCTGTCCGTAAATGGAATGGTTCACTTAAATACTTCATTTTCACTGCTTGGGCTGTCTGAGACCCAGTTTACATGTTTTCAAGTGACATTGCAAAACTTTTGCAGTTCATTAGGTGTCTGTTTATCTGACAACCGTGGAAGGAGACGCTGAAAATGTAGATTTATGGAAACAACAACTTAAAAAAAAAAAAAGAACTCTCCTATGACTGCCATTGTTAATGTTCTCTGCATACGTGTGTGTGTGTGTGTGTGTGTGTGTGTGTGTGTGTGTGTGTGGTTTCATTAGAAAACCAACCAACAGAACCTACTAGTGGCTCTACCTGCTCACTACATCATTTTCAGCGGTTCTGCCTTCCTGTCTTGAAAGCGTCGCCATGGAGAAGTGAAACTTTTGTACAGTAAAAATTGTTGAAACAATCTATTTTAACTTGAAAAGGGGCCTAAAATCACTTTTCGTTGTTTGTCACATTCAGCCGTTCACACACTCCTCATGTGTTACCTGCAGTGTGTGTGGTTGTGGAAGTCATACTATACTTTCAAAATGCTACAGCTCTGCAAAACCCATGAAGTCAAACAACCTTGTTTTTCTAATAATGTATTATGTGTACAGTAGCAGAGGAGGCAGTTATGTTTCCCCGTTATAAAACCTGCAGCAGCAGAAATAGATTTCAAACACTGCAGCTCTGAAAAATGCGACCACAGCATTGTTGAGCTTCATCTGAATGAGTTCTTATGTAAATGGCCTTCACTGATACTGTGTGTTCTGTGTAGTGAGTTGGAAAAAAAAAACTACATTAAGTTTTCTGAAATAACATCCCCCTTATTTCTTCATTTTTTAGATATTACTGTGAACTTTGAACCTTGCCGGCAAGCTGAATTCTCGCGGTATTTGTTCACACACACCACGAGAATCCATTGTGCACCGCTCGCGCTAATACGCTCAGGCTCGGTTTGTTTTCCTTCGGACCAATCACGCGTCGTTCAGGGCGGGACATGAAGCTTTGACGAAAGCAGGAAGTGACGGATTGCTAATAATATTAGCATGACTAGCGAAAACAGTGGACGTAAACAACCCTAAACGACGCACGATAGGACCGCAGGACAAAAATTCGAGTACGAGCGCATGAATGCGAGCGGTGCATGATGGATTCTTGTGGTGTGTGTGAACAAATACCGCGAGAATGAACGCAAAGAGTTCCACAGCAAGTCCATCCTTCCCCGAACGGATTTGCTGAGTGAAATCCCAGATTGACATGAAGCAATTCGTTGCTGCACATGTCAATATGGCTTTTGCCAGGTTAGTGAACTTTATTAACATCTAATTAATCTTTTCTGAGTATACAACTCCGTACCAGTAGATGGCACTCAAAGCAGAGAGGCGTCGGTGAGCACCGGGAATGCTCCACCTCAGAACGAACTGGCTGTGGCCCGGGAAACAAGCAAAAAAACCGTCTCCTCTCTGTACTGGCTACGCAGCGCTCTCCAGCCTGTGTTCCGCTTGCTGCTGGTCAAGATTCCCCCTGCTAAGGTTTGGCATCGCTAACATGCACTTCACGCTGTGAGTCACACTCACCCATTCACACACACACCTGCCGCCTCAACACTGCATGATACTGGCGGTCGTAGCCTAAAGAACAGCTTTTAAAATCTGAAACAAACAGCGACTTTTCAAATGCTGCAGCTGTGCAAAACTCAAGATACAGACTGCAGGTCACAGCTGTGTCAGGAAGGAATTCTGTGTGGGGTTGCATGTTCTGCCTGAGCAAGAGCAAGTTTGTATCTAGGTGCTCTGCAGTCAAAAAAACAGATTTGAGTTATTGATACTCTAAATTACTGTGTTCGTGTGTGTTGTGTGTGTGTGTGTGTGTGTGTGTGTGTGTGTGTGTGTTTGTGTGTGTGTGTGTGTGTGTGTGTCTACCTGTGTTTGTCCTGGTTGATCGGTGAATTGAATAGTTTGAGGATTTCTGTATGATTTATTACACACACACACACACACAAAGTAATAGCAAAGAACTTTGTGTACATATAGACTGGAAAGAATATGGAAGTTCATTTCCCTACATTTCAGTTGAGATTTCCACTTAAAGGAACTTTAATTTCTCACATATAAATTGAAAAAATTTCAAGAGCTGAAACAAATTGTCTTCGTTTCTTGTTAATTTTGTCACCAACTTTTTTTTCCAGTTTGAGAGTTTTAAAAGATATTTTGTTGAATCTTTTCCAAATGGAAACATGTCGGGGATGAACACAGCGCCGGGCCCCTGCTCAGTTAAAGCCGACCTCTCAGGTGACAAACAGGAGACGTCCTCCTCCTCAGGCAGCCGACCTCCAGACCAAAACATCCGGTCACGTCTAGAGGTCACTTCGCGAGGAGATAACACACACCGTGCAGAAGCCTCACACACACAGCCTCCTGTCGACATGCGAGACGGACGCACAGCCGCAGAGAGAGAAAGGGAGAGTGTGTGTGTGAGCGGGGAGAGGAAGACGGCTGATGTTAGTTAGTGTTCCTGCTGTCTGGAGGTGAATTAGTCTCCCATGAACAATTAATGAGGCGGGGAGAACCCGTGGTCACCCGACACGCTCACCTTTATTAACTTTAATGATCCAGGCACATCCGAACTGCTGTTTACCCCGAGAGTGAGATGAGAGGTTCAGACAGAGAAACGCAGACTCAGCAAAACTTATGCCGACACAACAAAAGTCTGTCTCACCTGAAAGCATTCAGATTGGTCGAGACGAGGTTTACGAAGAAAACAGGTCGATTCCACCAAAATATAAATGAATAGATAAACTAACTTATAAAACATTTTTTTAACTTCTGATTTTTCTATGACTTGTCACAAAGACTCATTCAGGTCACAACATGGAAACTGATATCACAGTATTCGACACTAGTGATAAAAATATATGGAAAAATGAGTTTGTCACATGACGTAAAAATGTGTTTTCAACCAGCCAACCAAAGAACAAAGCAGATCGTCCAACCCACCACATAAAGTTACTTCCATGCTCTCAAAGAGGCATTGTGCATCACAAAAGTTCACAAAACTATCTGTACTTCAACTGAAAAGAAGAAGCGGAATTTTTTTTGTCAAATCTGAGTTTTGTTTAACAAATCTCCAGAATGGCGACAGTTCAACACAAATAAGCAGCTCACAGATAGGAGGTGCTGCTGAGCGTAAGGCCAGATGTTGGGGCAGAAACGTAGTTTCTGTTATGACACTGCACATCTGCTCTCACAGGATAAATGAATCTGTCATAACATGTATAAATAATATAAATAATGCTTTTTTCCAGCTCCAATGAGAAGCTAAAAAGAGGAAAAGCAGATTTCTGTTGATGGTTTTTAGACAAAAAAATAATTTTATGTCAGTACTGGATATGTTGAAACTTTTTTTAATCATGAATTAAAACAATTTGAGAAGTTTAGAAATAATCCCAGATGAACCGCTATAATAATCTTCTTCATATTTGTAATTCATGGGATGTTGATGTTTACTTCTGCTATAGCTTCTCCCTCCTCTCATGTGTGCAAAAGTTTTATGGAAAATAAAGTATTTCAGTAAATGTTATACTTTGCGCAGCTGTTAATTAGCACAAAAGGAGAGACACGACTGAGGATGATGGGATGTCATTATGGTAACCATAGCAACAGGACTTCATGTTCCCTGCTGTCTCCGTTTCTCTCTCCCCTTTTGAAACGGACCTAATGAAGGCGGATTTCTTTACATCCAGAGACACGAGCCAAGGGGCGCCATCCTGCGACTTCCAGGCTGGCCATCTCGAAGCTCTTGTATAGCAGTCTGAAAAGTGAGAAAACTTCGTAGATTCTGTGGCGCATCAACCAATCACTGCGAAGCACACAGCTGGAAACATTCCCAGCCAGGTTCAAAGGATACTGTGCCAACAGCTCGAAGGATCCAGCTGGGTAGAGGTTTTTTACTGTGAGTAACTTCATTCCTTCCCTCTGCTTATCACTTCTCAATCACAATTTCTTCCTCAAAATAAGTAATTTATCGAAGGAGTCCTGGGGAGCATAATGTTGACCCTCACTGAGGCGTATTCATCAGATCATCTCACTGTGATTCAAGTAAAAAAAAAATAAAGAAGAAGAAAATCTTCTCAGGTACTAGAATAAGAAGCAAAAAGTCAAAAGGTTTCCGGGGTTCAGAAGCCGAGCAGAGGCTTGAATAACGACATGAGCTGTGAGGAGAAAGTCGATCCTGCAAATCCTCCTCTGCTCACATCACACCAGTTCAAGGAGAATCCGGTGAAACATCCTTTGGATCCACTCAGAGAGAGAGATCAGTGAAGACGACAGACGCCACACATCCGCACGTGTGCAGACCCCAAAAACACACAAGCACATGTTTATGTACACAAACACGTGTGTGTACGCGCAGAGAGGCACTCCGAGTCACATAAACACACTCACACTTCGCCACGCCGGTAATTGCCGGGAACCAGTTGCCATAGATACAGGGCGACAGAATATTGAGCGCTATTTGTGTGTGTGTGGTGTGTGTGTGTGTGTGTATGTGTGCGCGCTGTGCCACTTCACCCAGACTGAGTGCTGATTCGTGAAGATTTCATTTGTGTTTTTGTGTGTGTACTTCTGCATGTGTGCACGTCTGGGTCAATCTCATCGAGGGCCTTCACACACCCGTGTGACCACACACGCTCATCTCTGTGTGTGCGTGTGTGTGTGTGTGTGTGTGTGTGTGCGTGCGTGTGCATGACAAAACAGAGGAAACACTTGAGCTCGTCTGTCGACACTCCAACCAGAAATAGGCCTGATGAACACCTACTCACCAGATAACAGCCTCTTTTCCATTGAGCCCCAGACTTCTAATCACTCCGGTCACACTGACTCAAACGTTACTCATGTTCGTCTCTGAATCAACCGACTCACAGCTGACTTCTGCAACTTACGCCCTGCTTTGTTACTTGCGGGAACGTTTAAAGAAAAATGCTGAAGCAGTTAATTGTGAAATGTGAAACACAGTCACACATGTTGTCTCCACTGCAAAAAAGAAAACCCAGAATGTCGTGTGTACCTGTGTGTGTGTGCGTGCTATCTATCTATCTATCTATCTATCTATCTATCTATCTCTGTTTTTTAAAATATCTTTAAAGGAGAAGAAAAAAGAAAAACTTATTAATCCTTTCCAGTCTCCAATATTCAATAATCGCATGTCATAACTGTTTGGGGTCTTGTGTAAATGTCAGTCTGCTGGGAATAAACCTAAAACACGTGGAACTTCCTTTCAATTCAATTAGAGTGACATTCGCTTTTCGCTTCTAATTTTTTGGTGTACTTGTAGAAATATGCTCAGGACAGAACACATTTTCTTTCCATTGGAGGAAATACACAAAAAAAAGAAGAAGAAGAAGAAGAAGAAGAAGAAAAGTTATTTCAGATATCCAAAATAAGCTGTTGGAGATACTTTGGCACAATATGTTAGTTAAACAGTGAAATCATTTAGCTGGTTGAATTCAATTAGTCAACTTTAAATGGTAAATAGACTTTTCGTTTCTTTCTTAGGACTACCCAGGAAGTTCCAAAATGATTCAAAAGATCAACGTTATTCTGTTTTCTGTGAACGCTGGAGGTGGAATATCTCTGAGTACATCCACATCCTGAACACCTTCTTTACTCTTTCTGCACTGAAAACACTTCAGTGAATGTTTACCTTTTCCCACTGGCTTTGCCCTCAATCAGGAATGACTGAATTGGGTTTTAAAAGGCAAAGGTCAAAGTTCAACGTCACTGCGACCTCGTGTTTGAGCCATATGTGTGACTGCAGAGTCTCGGCGAAGCGACTCCGAACGTTCACATGATCGACTCCGCCGTGAAAGAGTCACACACCCAGAGGTCAAAGGTCAGAATGTATCACTTTGAACTCCTTCTGTGCATTAAATGATCCCAGACACAGAGGTTTGACTTCATGTTTCCAAGTTTTCGCTCGAACTCTTTAATCATGCTGTCACCTTTCGCTTTTCTCACCTGATTGTGAGAACATTCACAGTTCAAGTCCGGGTTTTCTGTCCAGTAGTCTCATTGAATTTGCATCCTGTACACCTTAGATCTTATTTTTTATAATTTTTTTTTTAACCAGTTTTCTCCTACCGTACAAAAAGATATGCTTAAAGTGGATTTCATCCAGGGACTTGGAGGGCGAGCTGCAGATGTGAGAGTGAGGTTCTGGCTCTCTGCGTTTGCCCTGTGATGGACTTGTGACTTTACTCACAGTCAGGTGAGATCAGCTGGCGTCAGATAAGCACCGAAGATGCTGAAATAGAGACAATGATTCACCTCGAGGTCACACAGAGAGCTTTTTTCTGCCGCAGTTGCAGGATAATTGTGCCATCCTGCTTCCCGTTTAACTCGTCCCTTCATCTTTTGTCCCCCTCGACGGGAAAAAAAGCAGCTCAGGCGGAAAGGCAAATGAAATGACAGCAAATGATTTCTGTTTGTCGTTGCAACAATGAAGAAATAACCACCAGATTATTTTTTTCTCGTCAATACCAACTGAGAGGTACAGATGGCTTCAGAGAGGCTGAGTGAATGCCACCATTTTTCTGAAGGGACAAACAATGACTCAAAATCTGCTCGACCAAGTGGATGAACAGGAATGAAGAGTCGCTTCTTTCAGGTTTTTCATATAGAAATATAGGACACAGGCATCGCTATAGGAAGTTCTTCTTTCCACTTCTATGGGATTTTATAGGACACTTATGGAAATACCACACTCAGTGTTATCTGAGGATATGTCTTTCTCTCCAAAATAACGTATATTTCACCATTTCCAGCTTCTTGTTTTTATTTTAAATCCACATACATGTCTCGCTGAGTTCGCTCTATGCTATTGGCATAAATCAAATCGACTTTATTGATCCTTTACCAGGTAATTGCTTTGTTTCAGCAGTCGAAACAGCATTACATCCCTAGGCAGACGCCAACATACCGTACATTAATAGACATGTAATATTAAATATTTCAGTAACAGATTGATTTATAAAAACCGTAAATCTATCTATGGTCTCTGCAATCTCCGGCTATATAGAATACTTTACCCGTAGGGACAAAAATTTTTTACAACTAGGCTTTTCAATCTTAAAAAGCATCAAATTGTTGAACTGACAGAGGTTAGTTAAAGCAATGTTTTTCCGAGTTAAGGAGGTCAACAACCTGCACGCGGCATGCAGTTCAGTTAACATGCGTGATAACCATGGAGTTATATGACTGTCCACCTGTCCGGGCGTACCTGCTGACTGCTAAACAGGGTGCAAGACGCTGCGGAAGAGGACTGGATGGCTCACGAATGCAGAAGCTATCAAATATTTATAACTGATATGATTGAATAGTGATTGTCATAGATATGTGTAACATGTGAAGTCTTGTTTAATGACCTCTTGAAAGGTTTTGCTTCATGTTTGGCCATGAAGTGTGTGACGCATCCTGCCCTCTGCCCTGTCTGCAACCCAAGTGCCTCTTTCGTTTCTTTGACAGGAAGCTCTGTGGTTAGCATGTTAACGGTCAAGGCATCTATTTTCAGGCTGATTCCTGCAACCTGAGCCGGCCGGCAGCTGCGTGGAGCTGCAGCGGGCCGCCCGCCGCCGGCGCCCGCCCCTGGCTCAGGGACACGGGAAGGCAGCCTGGACGCTCGCCGGGGTGTGGGTGTCGGCGCATGTGTTTGTGCACGCATGTTGTGTGTGCGCCCCCGGAGGGCAGGAAGTGGACGTGGACACCCGAGTCGTCTGATATGCGAGAATCTGTCGCCTCCGATCACATGGCGGAATCCGTCGCGCTGGGCCAAGGACGGGCCGAGACTTTCCCACAGTCAGAATTAGTCAGAGCGAGACGGACGGACACAGTCAGCACTGTCAGCTCGGTAAACAACACGAGGAGCGCAGAGGCCACACGCTGCTGCACACATGGAGGCACAAACCAAGAGCAAAATCAATGCTAAAGGCCTCCAATGGCCAAAAAAAAATGAAATAAGCCATAAATACGCTTTTAGAGTCTGAAAGAAAATCAAACTCCTTTTTTTTTCTCACGCAATGTTCTTTAGAACAAAACAATTCAAGATAAACTTCATAATTCGGTTGAAATCCTGCTATGCTCAGCTTTGCAAACATTTGCACAGAAATGTCAAGCTGGAAATTGAATTCAAAGTAATAGATTTTGAATTTGAAAACAGAAGTGTCAGGATTCAGGAGGCAACGAGAAACTAGGGAATCATAAATATGATATGGTTTTTTCTTGTGCGCATCCTCCCCTCTTCATCTGCTGCCTTCTGTTGGAAAACCTTCCCATAATGATCAATTTCCAGTTGAGGGAGCTCATGTGTGACTGTGTGTGCAGCTTGTTAGCTGAGAGAGCGAGCGGGTAGCGCCGAGACGCCGCCTCAGTCTCATGGCTTTGCTGGGTTAACTTTTTTTTTCTAAATGAAATCTTATTCATTTAACAGGTGTTTAAATATGTGAGAAAAGTAGCAGCTTTGCACATTCACAGCTACATGCTATGTTTCCTCTTATTTACTTACATGTTCAGCTTCCTGTGAAATAAGCTCATTTGCTGTGGGGGAAAAATAAGAAATGTTACATTGTTGATTTAATTTGGTTTCAATAGGATTGATAGTATATACGTAGTTGATATATTATAGGATACTCTGAACATTGCTTAGTAAAACAAATTGTGAATATAAAGAGCCAATATACGATACCAAACTAGCCTGAGTGTGTAACCGCCGCCACTGTACGTCTCAAGTTACAAAGAACGGATGAACTGTTATCAAACACTGATCAATGATTTTGTTTCTTTCCTGACACAGACTACATGCGGCATGTTTATTGGTTTCTTGATGAATGTACTGACAAACCTCACTGGATCCGAACGCCCGGAGCTCAGTGAATCACTCTCGTATCAGTTTAACTGACCTGCGTTTCCTGTAATGATGACAGATGTTTCAGTCTCTCACTGCTTCCTGAAACACTTGAAAAAGAGCATGAAAAATAAAAATTTAAGCCTATTTATACAACAATGTTTCAAGTGAAAATGATGCAGTTAGCATGCCAGGCCACTGGTGTTAGCTGCTGTCTGTTTTTGAATGAAACCACACACACATACACACACACACACACACACACATGCATGAGTGTCCATCTCAGTCTGAGCCTCGCTCAGACTTTATCTGCATGATGTTGTGATTGTGAGCAAGCAGGCTAGCAAAGTGTCAGTTCGGTGGATGAGAAGCAGGAGGGAAATGTAAAGGAGCGGGTTGACAGTTGGATCTCGACTTAATGCGATCACCAGAGCTAATGATTACTGCAAAGTTTCCTATTTAGTCTTTTCCCCCATTAGGGATGAATCGATGCCTTTCAGTTCAATGGTGTCCGGAGGTCAGCAGAGAGGAAAGTTTCAGTGATTTTCCACCAAAAAAGACCAAATTACAGCAGCAAAAGATCATTGAGTGTCACGTTTTGATGACTTTAATTATTTTTTGATCCTGTAAACGACTGTGAGAGGCCAGATGAAGGAGTGCTTCATTAGCAGGGACGTGCTGCCTGCTGGGAGAGAACAGGGAGCACAGCCCTCCTCCTCATTACAACACCATCACTTTCCAACCTTTAAGACTCAGGGATGTTTGATCCGGATGGTTTGACTTCATCTAATCATCATTTCACTCCATTATGATGTAAAAACAGGCTTCCACTGTCCGTATCTGTGTCCGGCTATATTTAGCAGGCCTGATTTACTGAGCTATTACTTATAGCGCAGGAATCCCTCTTCTGCTTAAAGGGATTCCACTTAGTGTGATGATAGAAACCTAATCTGTGAGTGAGTGCACGGGCCGTGTGTGTGTGTGTGTGTGTGTGTGTGTGTTGTGTGTGTGTGTGTGTGTGTGTGTGTGTGTTCATGTCTCGGCTGCCGCACTCGTAAAGTCCAGATTCATGTTCGCCAATAAGCAGCACTGACACCGAGCTCGGGCCGCAACATGACCGGAGGATTTGTAGCTCATTAGCGCCCCGACAGACACACAAACACACAAACTGGCTCTCACACACACACACAAACAAACACACACACACACATACATGCATGCACACGCACATGCATAGGGTGTCCTGTGTCTCCTGCAGGAAATGACTCGTTGACATCCGCTGCATCCTCCGCTCTCCCTACAGATAATGGACACTAATGAGCTGAGACGGATGGAAGAAAAGACGAGGCTGAGACGAGGCGGAGGGAAAAAAAAGAAAGAGAAACGAACATTTAAAAAAAAAAAAGAAGAAGCTGTGTAACGAAAAGAGACATGGGATGAATTAGCCGCAGAGACAATTAGGGGTGTTTGAATGAAACGAGAACACCCTGTGAGCACATAATGAGATTACAATGTGGAAAGAACATTCATGATTATTTGCAGCCACCAGAGAGCTCTTATCCCCGTCGATTCAGAAAGGCGTGTGCGCCTCAATAATAAAGCACTTGACATGCAGCCGGCGCACGTTTGCCTGGTCGCAACAACAAAGGCAGAGTTTGATAAGACAGGAAGGGAATTCGAAATGATCGCCGCTCATTAATGAAAGCGGCGGCTCCAAAGCATCTGAGCCGTTCAGTTCTCTGCATCCAGAAAAACGGAGCGCTGTTTGCGCAGATGTGGATTAACAGTTAAAGAACGGGACGGCAACAACGCCAGCTGTCTCCGGGCTCTGGACGCCTACGACTTCCCGTCACAGCCAGGTTCACCGCTGAAGCCCGCTCCAGTGGCCGCAGCTGCAGACGCCGACACGTCTGGAGCGCCGGTCTGACTGCGCTCCGGTCCGGTCCGGTACGGTCCGGTACGGTCCGGTCCGGGGCCCAGGTTTTAATGAAACAAGAAAAAGGAGAATCAGAGGATCTACGTCACAAAGGGATCTTTAACTCTTTACAGGACACTCGGTGGAATTTTAGGAAATGGAGAATTTTGATACATTTCTGTTATTCAGGAACATTTCAAGAGCTACTCTTCATTTCATTTCTTTTTTTTTTTAAACATTTTGATTATTTGAAGTCAACAAAACCTTATCTATACGTGATTAAAAAAAACTATTGGAAGGAGCAAAAACACACCAATATATGTATTTCACAACTTATATAAGAACAAATTATCTAAAGATCTCTTTGAAAAATGTTCATAATTCAGCTCATCCCAGTGTAAAATCTGTTTCTATCCCTAAGGTGAAGTCTTCTTTCACTGTTGCAATCTCATGATGGTTTGTTTGCAGGGAAAAAAGAAAAACAAACTGTATGTGGTCCTGTATGGTAACTTGACCCCTCCAAGTACCGAGTGCAGGATATTAAATAATATGCAACAAGCAGTAATGTTGTTGAGTATTATGATTCTGATTTGACTTGCAGCAAAGAACCAAACACTGCTATGAGCTCCATGCCTTTGTGGTTTTGAGATTCACACTTCCAAGTAGTTTTAATGTTTCTCGTTTTGGACATAATTTAATTGACACAGCGCGGCCCAGTTGGATGAGTATCTCCCGCATGCGACACAGCTCGGAGCCGCTGGGAATACAACTTTCATAAACATCGTGTAAACTCAAAACATTTCTGAGATGAAAATGTAAAAACAAAGCATTTTTATTCAGAGCACTGCCTTATGGATGGGGACTTAACTTCTTCATCGAGCGTAATAAAGCTTCTCATCCTCAGTGTAGTTTCTCATTGAATGTATTAGAAGCTCACATCATCAGAAACACAGAAACATACGTACGTGCACATGGAGCGCATGTCGCCGGGCAGGATTAGAAAGCGTCGCTGGTTGTGTTTTCATCAGCGATCTACATATTCTAGAGAGTGGAACTGAAAGAGCGGCGTTATGCAATACTTTCTTTCTTTTCATGGGAGCTGCTATTTTAAAACGGCTCTATGAATAAACAGCCTTCAGTGAGTGTTTTCTGAAGGGTGCAGCTCCGGAGGTCAGGCTTTCTGTCAGCGTCTGTGCCAGTTAAAGCCTCATCCGAAGGCATCTGAATCACGCTCCAGCCACAGGAACCAGGTTTTCCTCACTCCTGTGGAACAGTTTGTTTCTCGCCAAAGCAGATTTTAAAGAAAAGACGTGATCTAAACTTTAGGGATGCAAATTAATTCCACTGATGTGAAAGTTAGGCTCCCTGGAAGCGACTTCAGCTTAAGTAGACAGAGTCACAGGAGCTCAGTGATATGAAAGATCAGAATAATTAGTCGGCGTCGGACTGATATGCATTCTTTACATTCGTGTGTGTGATTAAAATCCCATCTGCAGGGAATCCTTTTGCATTATGTAACGCAAGTCAGTGTAGATCGAGCTTTAACAGGAGGAACAGAGGGAGGAAGCAGTAAATTTAGACCAGGAGAGAGATGCTTTCCTGGATTCAGCACACCAGAGAGGAGTACTTATTAGAGGATTAAAGAGCAGTTTCTTCCAGCTTTACTCGCACAGAGAGCGATCCTCCGGTTCGTGGCGTGAACTCTGTTTACCCAGTGAACTTACAGCGGCGGAGCCAGCTGAACTCTGGGTGATTCTTACTGCCAAGACTCAATGGATCCGACCAAGTGCTCCATAAAAAGGTACATTTATTAAGCTCGTGGACTCATGGCGGAAGTGAGAGAGAATTTTTGTGGATATTTCAGGACAGTACCACCACTCTGCAGGCCTCCCTGAAATACAGTAAAGAGACATCGAATGGCGCCTTAAGACTGAAAGACACATTGTCTACAGTCACCGATCACAGATCCTTCCTCTGGACCAGCGGGTTTATTTTCTTCCTCAACACTCATCCGGCAGGATTTTCACTTCAAAAGGAGCCCGATCACTCCAGCACCTCGCTGGTCCGTTTGTAATCAAGGACGGTTTGGTGCGGCAGCGTCTCATTTGGTTTGAATTGCGGGCTGATCACAGTGCGGCCTCGGCCAGCGGGGTTTTGCACAAAGCTGAGGATAATCTGACGGGGTCAGATAAGACTCTGGCTCCGGTCCAGCGAGGCACGGTGGAAAGACCACAACCTGCTGCTGCTGCTAATAGTTCTATAATTCTCATGAAGCTTTCATGTTTTACTGCTCCACGTGTGTTCCGATTCTTCTGGAGACGAGATGTGAACCCGGTGTCTTTCCTGAGCTCACACACCGATCTGAGCTGAAAGGACAACTCCCAGAATTCAAATAATAATAATAATAATAACAACAATACACTACAATAACAATATGGGTTCAGCCAAATTAATAGTGTATTTTACATTCATGAACAATATAAAACAATTAAAATGGTCAAAATCTGTTTGTGATTGTCCATTTTTGCTAGCAGAGCCAACATTTGTTACCTCGCAACACGAAGGTTCATTAAAGAAGATTTTTATCGACTGAACTTGAAATTTAGAAACCTTGAATCACGTCTGTTGTCCTGCTTTCGGCTCCAGTCCCCTGCAGACCCTGACGACTTGTATCGAGCAGTAAAGAGGTTGGAAGGATGTGAGTGCACATGATGTCCTGGCCGTCTTTATGAGATTATGCATTTTCCTGCTGCTCCTCCCTTCACGACCGTCTATCCTGTCGTAACTCGTCCCTATCTCTCTCTCTCTCGCTCTCTCTCTCTCTCTGGAGCCAATCAGGTCGGTTTCATCTCCTTTAAAAGTCAATATAGCTTTTCAACACAAAGAGTCAGTCCCGCTCGACTCCCTGGCTCTTTTATCTGGGTCAAGACGCTGCCGTCTGCACCGGAGGCTGAGCGGCAAACTCACAACTCCATAATGTCAACTGAACTGAGACTCTGAGGACATGAGAATAAACCTCATGTTCAACAGTGTGTTCTCAGTATGGGAGTGCACGCACATGCACGTGCACGCACACGCACGTGCATGCACGCGCACGCCGAGTCTTGCACAAGCGGTAATTACTCCTTCTGTTTCTGTCGGCGGTCCCGCTGAGCTCGGCAACATTTCCACTTCCTTCCTGTTCGTGGTTGCCATGGTAACAGTCAAGGAGATCTCTGTTATCATCAAAGGATCAGCCCTAAAAAAAAAAAAAAAAAAAGGAAAAAAATTTTTTTATCTCCACTTCCCTTTCTCTCGACCCGGGGGGCCGAGTGTCCTCACAGGTTTTGTGCACTAATCATGTGGGAGCGGAAGTTAAATTAATCGTTATCAGAAGAACATCAATGTGTTAAAGTCTCAACTCATCAAAACTCAGCTGGGTTTTCAAGAATTATAAAAAAAAAACAAGCAAACTGTGAAGTTGTATTTGCTATTATTTCCTGAACATGAGCAGCACTGCAGTCAATCCCACACAGTGGTGTGTGTGTGTGTGTGTGTGTGTGTGTGTGCACATTATGCACTTCATTGAGGCCGTGAGCAGGACACAAAACTCATCCTTTTCTCACAAATTCAGACTTAAAAATCAAGACTAGCTGTTTTACAGATCCTTTTTATAAACTGTAAAATAACGCGTTTAGTTTTTTCCTGTTCGACTGTGATCCGGGAATCCGCCCAAGAATTTCAATCAGAACAGCCATCCGATCCAGGACGAGGGAACCACAAGTGCAAAAGTACCAATCTGTTGCAGAAGTGTAGAAGCGACTCCTCTTACTGGTGCCAGCAACAGCAGCATGTATCAATAATTCAGAGCCCAGGTCTTCACCAGACGACACAACGCGGAGGGCAGCAGGCGCCGCCGAAGACGCCACTCAGCGGGAAGTGTCGCACTGACAGACTCCCGTCGTGTCACTACAGTTACAAAATATCAACTTCAGAGAATAATGCCAGAACATTTTCAAACTATATTCAGCATATGAATACATTGACGCAGCAATAAGTGCTGCGAGTCAAAACCGTGATCTGAAACAAAGGAAGTCATGAGAATTAAACCCATTGTATGAGGCAGATGTGAGTCCGGTGCCGTCTCATCCGACCGGAGCAGCCGGTACGGCGCTCCTCTGACGTTTGGCCCATTCGGAGGAGTCGACCTGCTAATGCCCTGCTAACCCGACCCTGGGGAGCGCTCCGCGGCGCTTCATTCATCTTTCATGAATGCCAGAGAGCAGATCATGTCTGATCGCTGATTATTTTATGGGTGCATATTACCTGTGCGCTGAAAAATGACTGGATATCTTAGATGTGACTGATGCAGAGGACAAGTATGAATGTCAGCGGTGAGTTGGGTCACATGCATGTTTAATTTGTCATGATCCAGTTCAGGATTTTCAGGAGGCAGTCCTCCTGACTGGAGGAAGGCAGTGTACAGATCACCAGTCCAGGGAATCAAGCAATCATACGCACGTAAAGGGAGAACATGCAAACTCCTTCCACGAGGGTTATGTTCAAAAATCTGCATGTTATCAGTTCAACTCAACTCCAATTACCATGAAAACATAAAGTGAGACTTTAGTAGCACTGTGGCCGTTTACAGACGGTTAAGATCACTGTGCAACAAAAATGATCGATAATTTATATATTTAACTAGAAGTTTGTTTCATTTAACTTAGTCAAACCCTTTCTGACTCACTCTTATTTTACATCTCAGATTCATTGAGTTGTAAGTGGAAGACACTGGGTGTTCTAGAACCATTCAGATGTGTGAATCTGTGTTTTGTTTCTTCTGGTCAATCTTCTGAAAAGATGTTTTAAATGGGTGCAATCAAGGAGGAGTCACAGAGTCCTGGAAGAATCACTGCAGCAGAGAAGACGAGGCCTGGAGCACAAACCTGCACGACATGCTGATCAAATTCAAGATGATTTTAAACCACATTTCAGTCCCTCCGAAGAAACAAAATTACAGGATTAAATGAGGCAAAAATTAAATGTGGTGTTAACTGATGCCTAAAAACTCATCATGATGCTGAATGCAGTGCCACGGACAGAAACCTGAAAAATCTTTTTTTTTTTCAACTGCTGCAGTGTTTGGAATAAGTACTGAGGCGTTTGTTCCAACTAGTTTCACAAAAGTTTGTGAAAATGAGACAAAAAGCATCATTAGTTTGGCAAACGTCCAACTCGTTGTGAAAAACTAGTGAAAGACACCGATATCCTGTGTTGAATGTTTGAAGAAACGCTCAGACAAACTGTCTTGGACAGGACATCAGGGTCGATTTGTCTCATTCAGCTTTCTGTTCCAGGTTTTATTGATTCACATAAAGTGAAATGGGACAAATTACAGCCTTTAAGAGACACGAGATAATATGTGATTTAGATTTCTTCACCGGAACAAACTAACACACTATACGCCCGATGCTTATCTCCCTCCTAAAATACTCTGTGCTTGTGTGCGTGTGTGCGTGTGTGTGTGTGTGTGTGCAGTCTGGACTGTGGTCACGTCGAGCTGTAATCACCTGCTGCTGTTACTCTTTAACTTACGAGCGGATGTGTGTCGTTCCCTGTCAGTCTGCCGAGCGCCTGACCCTCATAAGTCATGTTACAGCAGGAGGAGGAGGAGGAGGAGGGTGGAGGAGAGGCGGAGGCGAGAGGGGAGAACAGGACGAGAGGCGGAGGTGACAGAACCTGAGAAAGAAACAAAGAAACTGGAATGGAAGAGGATTAGGAGATAATTCACTGAGACCGAAGAGACGAGAGACGGAGAGGATAAGACGTCTTTCATCTTCATCACCAAACTTCACTCTGACTCACAGCTGAACTCAGGAAGGAGTTTCTGGCTCCAGATATTCAGCAATACATCGGAAAAGGCTTAAACAACCAACCACACCGAGAAGAACATCTGTCAAAGCTCCGTTTGATGAACATTTCAGACACTGATCAGAATAAATGTAACATTACGGTGACTGAACAAACACACTCCGCGGCCTCTTGGGCAATGCCACCGGGGTCAGGCTGATAAGACCGGCTCTGAGTGTGTTTGCTCAGTCAGGACAGGGTCAAAGTCAAACATTCGCTCGGGCACATGCGGCCCCGCCCATGCACACGTTCACACATTAATTCACACATTCACACATCGGACGCCCTCAGTCCGGGTGATAAAGAGGACAAACACAGCTGGTCTGGCGTCTCAAACCGCTCGCTGGCCTCGGTTAAAACGTTCCACGTGGCGTCGGGGTTCGGGCTCGAACCAGGTGACGTCAGCGGCGAGCAGACTTTGCTCAGGTGTGTGTTCGGCTTCAGGTGACCTGGAGAGGTGTGTATTCACCAGCTGTTGGGCGAGACCCACTGAGGAAAGAGGACACCTTATCAAGCTCACAGACGCTTTTCTTCAAAAGCTTCGTTATGGAGAATTTAAAATTCATATCTATATATACATACTGTCCCATCATGCATTTAGGTGGTGCACGGAAAGCCCCGTTGAAGAAGCAAGCATTGTTTTATATGTATTTTTATCATTTCATATGTGTGAAAGCTAGCTAACTCATTGCTCAAAGTCATGCTTTCAGGGTGAGTTTGGAAAAATATGCATAATGTAACATTGTAGGAGGAGATTTTTGGACATTTCATTGTATTTTGCAACAGAAGATTTCATTAAAATTGGCTTTACATTGAGACTGTATTCATTTTCTGTAGTAAAACTATTTGGCTTTGCAAAAATCGACCCATTTTGATCACATACTATATACTCTGCACCACAACAAAGAAAAAAGTTTGATTTTTAAAGGTTATTACTATTGCAGACCTGATTAATTAACTCTGAAATGTTTATTTTTGAAGTAGCAGTTGGCATTCATGGGAAAGGTAAAGGTACATTGTGCAGTTATGAAGAAGACGATCTCTCGATTAATTCCCTGACATCGAAGGTGGAGTCGTGTGTGGAGAACAGACGGAGTTAAGGGACAACACACGCTGCATCACCATCACCAGGAAAAACATGTTGAGAAATACAAACATTCAACTGATGCAGGAACAGGAACTTAAACCATGGAACATGTTGCTCCTGAGCAGGATTAAACTCAATTTCAGTCCTTCACAGCAGTGCTGAGCTACAGGAGGATCCTTCTGAGCGTGTTCAGTATGTCTGATGTTTAAGACCGGTCACGGTGTTTCTGCACACAGGAGGCAGATCCACAGCAGCCGAGACGAAACTCCTCAAAACTGGTTCTCTCCCTCATCTCTCTCACTCAAGTGAATCAAACATGGGAGGCAAACATGATCCACCTACTGAGCATGTGCAGAAGAGCTTTTTTACTACAGCCATGGTTCTCATGTGTTGTGTGTCGGAAAGTTTCCAGAAAGTGTCGTTTTCAGTTGTTTACACGACGACAGAGCCCAACGTGTTTTTGAGCAGTTACACCTTGAGAACCATTCTCAGAATTGTCCATTTTCAGTGGCTCTTTTAGCATCTTCGTCATGTAAACTGACCGTGAAATCAAATGGAAGTTTTGCCGCGTAGCAGACTCTAAAACAGGATTCAATAAAGGCTCTTAGTGCAACTGTATTTTGTGTTGCCATTAGTTACAAATTATTTTGCCGTTTCAAAATAAAAGATGGATTTTTTTTTTTCAGGCACTGCTCAGGTAAAGTTCAGTCACATAAATGTTGATTAGGAAACTGATTATGTCTCTCTCAGCTGAAACTGTCCTGCTGGAGACGGTTCCTCTGCTGCGCTTGTCCAGTTCAGCAGCATCGTTACCTTTCACAATATGTGGAGGAACGTTTTCAGGAGTATGTCAGTCTAGACTTTTTCCTGCTTCTGCTTCCAACTTTCCATTTCACAGCTGCTTCGACATGATGAAACATGAACGTCGCTCCTCTCATCCAAGCCTCCCCTCCAAAAACCCCCTCTCATTGTGCTCTTGAAGCGGTGCGTTACAGTAAAGAGAGCTGCTCTGTGTGTGTGTGTGTTTTATGTAACAGTGAAAGGCAGCTGAGAGCGTCCAGTGCATCAGTACAGCTCCACTAACAGTGGGAGGACAGTATACCGGCTTAAGTACCGCAGCAGCAGCAGCCGCCATAGCAGCTATTTACTGTAATTACTGGAGCCCATTAAAGGGGGGAGCAGCCGTGGGATGGCGGTGAAGTCTCAGGACCTGTATCTCCTCATATGTCACTGTCACCACGGTGGCAGATGTAATTTATTTCCACGTCAGTCAGACGGAGGAGACGCCGAGAGCCTCGTTAAAAGAAGATGGAGGAGTCAGATCAGGAATAAGTCAGAGCAGCCGCAGCTCCAGTGTCGCATTTCCTCTTTATTTTGCTTTCATTTGGAAAATTAAGGTTTTTAGCAGACCGTTGTAGCAGCTGATATGTTCCTGTTCTAATCTTGAATCTTCCTGCCGCGACCCTTCATTCGCCCAGACACGAGTCAGCCAGTTTCACTATCAGTCGCTGCTCCTGCTGTTTACCTCCGGTGTGCCGCAAACAAGCTGCTTCTCAGCTGGAGATCCATGAACAGATAAAGAGGATTGAGATTTTTTTTTTTTTTTTTTTTAAATGTCAGTGCTTTCTATTTATGCCCTTGGCTCAAGCTTTCTGAATCAGGTCGCACAATGTACTGTAACCCGAAGTCAGACATATCTTTAAGAAAAACACCTCTTTGATACCGTTTGGTGTCTGAATGCCTCTCTCTCTCTCTCTCTCTCGTCTCTCTCTCTCTCTCTCTCTCTCTCTCTCTCTCTCTCTCTCTCTCTCCCTCATGCATTCTGCTACCTGTAAAACTCCAGTTCCTACATCCTCCTGCCAGCAGGGATCCAGTTTGCAGCCACATATACAGACATTTCAAAAAGTCATTTTCTGCACCACAGCTTTATAAGCTGGAGACATGTAGCTGCTGCAGGCTTAAGGTGTGATGCATCCTGGATCCTTCCACTCCTATACTGTATTCACTGGTATGAAAGGATGAAAAGATGAAATGATATTTACAGGTTAAATGTGTTACATGGTGTTTTTTCTTATTAATTTCCTTTTACAGTTCATTTAGACAAAAAGGATTAAAAACAACAAATGCAAACGATCATACTCACAAACTTTCACACTGATGTCCAAAGAGTTGCCTTAAGATTTCTCATGAGGAAACTTTGTCTTTTTTTCTAGATTGCCATGTCCAATTCTAGATTCCAGTTGAAAACTCAAAAGTTTTGTAGCATTTTGGACGTCTGTTTCCATGACGATGGTGCTCGGAATCAACGAAAACTCAACTTTCTGCGTAGTCAGCAGCCTCATGGCCACGCACGCTATGACTACATCTTCTTCTCCAGCGTTTCAGCCGTCGCCGTGTGAGCTGGCGCCGTTTTCAAAACGTTGTGTGAACAGAAAACGTTTGTTTCAAGTTGTGTAATCGGGACCTTGATTACTTCACCCTCGAGCTGGAATCATTTCCTGTTACATGAACTGTCACAGTGGTGATGATGATGATGATGATGATGATGATGATGATGATGATGATGATGATGGGAAATCCCGCCACGGCGTTGCCAGGATACCAGACAGTGATCATCGGGCAGCCTCGATCCCCGAGCGGGGCGGGGCCTTCATTTCCTTGGTCTCACCTCCACCGCTGCTGCAATATCCTGTGTGAATTACACCACGAGGTGGACGAGGCGGCGTCGGAGGAAACCGTCGTGAAAACAAAGGCGAAGCGGCGTGGACGGAGCCAGAGAAGAAGACGGAGATATTTATAGTATCTGGCTCACTGTGCTGTTTTGAAAGACCTCACTTCCTCCCCGTCTTCTCCTCCACGCACGGCCATCTTTAATATGGCAACACTGAACGGCCGGGAGAGGTGACGCAGGGAAATAAGTTATCATTTAGCATGAGAAACGTTGACACGCTCAGAAATGTCACGCAACGGCTGGCTTCACATGGCGCCTGAAACGAGCAGTTTCTGAATGGATCTGAAGGTGTGGGTTTCTTCTCGACCCCGGACGGCGATCAAAGCGGCTGCGGTGGGCCGTGTGCGTCTCAGCTCCCGTGTTGAACACAGGCGTTTTGTTTTCAACACACTTCAGGAGCATCCGAGAGGGGAAGTGGTGAAGTTTCACATTGAGCAATGAGGCGCGCTGCTTCTGAAAAAAACCGTGGAAACCACAGCAAAGGGAAAACAAGAACGGCCCTGCGAGTCGTTCTGCTGCCTCTGAGATGCTCCGCGCCGAGGGCGTCTCAGAATGACACTTTGAGCAGTGGAGGGTCAATATGTCGCGTTGGGAGGAAAGCTGAAGTTTGTGAAAGATAGAATAAAGAATTATGAGGCCCCAGAAAGCAACACTGATCAGACGTGTGTCTGTGTGTGTGTGTCTGTGTGTGTAATGAAATCATAAGCAAGGCGAAAACCAAAAAAAAAAAAAAACAAGGGCAGTTGACGCAGTGTGATCTTGAACCGCAGCCCTGCTTCAGATGTTTATCAGTGTGTTTGTCAGAGACTTTCGTCTGATTCAGAAATACAGAAAGAGAAACTAACGGCAACTTTCATCCACTGAAAACTCTGATATGATCTGTTTTACACCGTTTAAAAGACATTTATGCAATCACGGAAGTCACCCACAGGCTAAATATTGATTTTTGTAGAAACGCCATGATACTAAAATCATTCTTATGAATCTTTAACAGAAAAAAATATTTGACAGTTAAGAAAACCACACAATTCAGTTATTTATAGGGACATGGAGGCGTAAACCGATGTAGCTGTTCATAGAGAAAAAAATGCAGGAAATTATGAAGCTTATATAATTATGTTTTCAATTCCTACTGTCTTGTGCAAAGATTTTGGTGAGAATTCTACACTTTATCTAGACCTCAGTCTGGTGTTTGAATGGCCTGGGGGGGGGGGGGGGGTGGGGGGGGGGGGGGTCAAGCAGCCTGGAACAAGAGGCAGAGTCGGAATCACACAAAAAAACATGAAGCAAAGCCAATGTCTCAATCCCCCAGAAGAGAATTTAGGATCAGACTCAAGCTCTTTTAAAAAGAAAAGTTTAAAAAATCTTTTACAAAACCTGAACAAACGTGGCAGCAGTCGACACTCAGATGGAGCCTGAGCGTTTTCAAAAAAGTTTTCTGTGACTTTGACCACCGTTGCCGTTGTAAACAGATCACCAAAAATGCAAGAAACATTTTTAGACTTTCTCTTGAAAATATCACACGAACTTCTTTTCCCGAAGAAAGGCACTGGCAGAACATGCAAACTCCACAGTGCTGCTCTCACTGTAGGAACTACAAATCCACATCAAGGCATTCTACTCACGGTGTTTCTGGAGTGAAAAAAAAAAAGAGAGGAAACATGTTAAAGAAAAAAATATCTCAATATTTATTTGCGGTATAAACATGTCTTGTGTTGTTTCCAGATACTGTACAATACACAGGGTGGATCATATTTCCTTCAGTAGACAGAAAGGTGAAACTGCCCCGTTAACATGCCCCCCTTTTGCTTCTATACACAGACAGATTGCATCTTTTTTTGTCTTTTTTTTAAAAACTGTTTACAGCACGATACAAAACAGCTATTTAACGTGACTTTGAAGCTGTAACACGATGCGAGATGCATTGTCAAAAAAATCCCTGAAAAATTCCTCACTGAGGTAACATTTTTAAAATCATTCACTTTTTTTTTTTCCTTTCACTTTGTGTGTTCAGGCTGAAAACCTTCCCCCCCCCCCTCCCCCCCTCGCCTCTCTGCTCCGTCGTCCTTCCCCCACCGAGCACATTCTTACCGAGATGTAGCTACAAGTTTAAGGACACAGAAACGGCCGTTCCCGTGATCTGGCAAATTTACAAACAGAGAAAACCACTTGATTTCTCTTTCATTGTTACAAAGACACAAAAAAAAGAAAGAAAAAAAAAAAAACACGAGAAAGCAGCTTGAAATCAACCGTATTCGTTCTTTCCGTTTGTTTGTTTTCAATAGAAAAGCTCCGTACTGAAATATATTTCAATCCTAGGGTGCTGAGTGACGGCCGAGTCCCCCGATGGGCGGTTCTTATTGTGAAGTGGGATTTGACTCCAGACTAGGAAAAATCCGTTCAAGCACGGCGGTATTGTTTTTATCTTTGATGCTGTAAAAGGAGAGGAACTTTTGCATATAAATTCATCACATCTATATATATATATACTGAGATATATATTCATATTTAAAGGCCACAGGAATAGCATAGAGCACATTATATCAAAACAAGACGGAAAAATACTTTTGTAATTATTTAAGCCGGGGGTGGTGGAATTGTCTATTGTGAGATATAACTGGCATGCTGAACCACAGCCCTGGCTGTGTGTGTGTGTGTGTGTGTGTGTTCTCAGTTGGTTCTGGGCTCTCCAGCCCTACGTTTTTGGGACACCCCAGGTGAAACGTTACTTCAGTCCTTAAGCCATAACCGAGCTGGATCTTGTATAATCATACAGAGTAGATATAGTACAAAAAGAAGAAGAATTTAAAAACTCTGAGGTCTTCCATCTACAAAATACTGCAGAAAAGGTGTTTTGATATATTGCAGAGTAACAAAGACGACCTCATGTTGACCCGTTGACGGTGGACCGACAGCTCGCTGTCCGTCCTCGCCGTCTTCTTATTCAAATAACAGATAACAAACATTTATTTTCCCCACACAATGTTGTTTTTTTTTTCTTCCCTAAAGTGAGATACAAAGAGTATTGAACAGTCAGCATTAGAAACAAGTTAGAAAGATTATATAAGGCCAGCTAAAAACCAACGCTCATCAGATCCTACTGCTGTGCCCTCTGAAACCCGCTTCTTTGTTTCTGTGCAGACCTCGTCCAGATCTCTGCTTCAAAGGCCTAAATATCTGGCTGGGAACATCGAGCCTCGTGCAAAAAAAAAAAAAAAAAAAAAAGGATTTGGTTAAACTCGAAAGGGTTTTTTTTAAAAGGTTTGGTCCAGAGTTGTAATGATGAATGTAGAAAATAAACTAACAGATGTGCACTGCAGGAATTTAAGAGAGCCACAAATATATCAGGTGCATCTGAACAATTAGAATGAGAAACCTAAAATTTACTTTAATTTAGTTGAAATTAAGAAACTTCAGTTTATTTAAAACTTAATAGAAATATTTTTTTCTCTCCAAAAAACAGTCATAATCCTCCATAAATCTGGAGATTATCCGTGTGATTGCAGTCCGGCTGTGTCATCGGAGTCCCCACACCGGCGTAACGGACGCCTCGACCTCCAGGTTTGTGAAACGTCTGACGGCAGGACTTCGGTTTCCTCCCAGCAGCTGCCTCAGCGTCTTGGCGCCGGGGTCACCGCGGAGTTAAATATATCCTCCCTCACACCTGGCACTGAGAAAACACCACCTGTAGCACAGCGCTGCCGGCTCGTTTGTCTCCGCCTCACCTTGAAAACACGTTTCCTGGCATCTGATGCTGCAGCAGAAAGTCTGCTTCTGTGTTTTGTCTCCTTAATTCTGCAGTTTGATGTTCACTTTTTTCTCTCTTCCTTTTCTTTTTTCGTGTCTGAAACCTGGAAGTGGCTTGGTGTGACGACTCCGAGGTGTGGATTTCAGGATTATACGACCCGGAGAACAGATGGTTTGTATTCATCAGTCATTTTCAGTATGTTCGCGCAAAGAGGAAGAAAATGAAAATGTCTCTTTTTTGTTTTTTTTCCCATGAGGCCCGATGCGTTCGTGGACCCAGCTCCACTTCTCTAATTGGGAGGAAAAACTCTTCAAACCGCCGTGGGGGGGTTTTCTCATTTGTCTTCCAGATGATTCTTTTATATTTTTTTTTTTTTCAAAGCGCATTGAATCTCTTTTTGGTATAAGTGCTACAGATGTGGACGCTGTCTCAGAAAACGCCTCGGCCACACGCTGTGCGCCGTGACGGCGGCAACAGCAGTTAAAAAAACGGTCCTCGTTTGTTTTGTCGTTCCTCCGGTTAAAGCAACATCCAACCCGTGGTTACGTCTACTGTTAGAGAGCATACAGCACCACAGCATGCTCAGGTATACAAAATAATATAGATCTGTTTTACTAGTCACTCTATCATATAAATATCTATATATATTCATTTGTATTTAATATAACTTTCATATAATATACCCAAGGCTTAAGGGTGAATGGACTCCTACAAAGCTTTCTTTGATGAAATGGGTGATTTGGAGACCGTCTGTTTCCACCGCTGCAGATCGGTAAGAGCAGTCTGAAGCTGAGGCCAGTCCCAGCGCACAACGCCACAATCGCACGGAGAAGTCCCGCCGAGACCCCGGGAAACCATTTCTGTCAGCGTTCTGATGCAGGAGGGGATCTGAGTGACGCCGTCAGGCTCCCGGCACTGGGTCCGGGTAGCTCGGCCACTCGGCCCTTCTGCTTCCAGGCGTCTTTCTCAGAAACGCTGAGAGAAATGGACTCAGGAGGGCTTTGAGACGAGCCTGCAGTGCCGGTTTTCAGAAGGCTGAGGTTCCTATGAGCCCGTGGCTACTAAGATAAGCTGCCTGAAGAGTCGCGCTCACTGTCTCTCCTTGTATGAGTCATTCACTCGTTCATTCGTTCATCCATGCACACTCACATGTGGTGACGCTGCCTTCGCACTAACCGGTGTGAACCTGCCGCCAAACCTGTTAGGGAACCGGTTCAAGCACAGAGTACTGGCGGCGCTCAGTTCCTAACTGAAATGAAACGGGCGAGAGGAGCTGGTGGAAACAGTAACTGGATCAACAGTCATAACGGGAGAGAAGACGGAACCGGGAACCGAGAACCGCTCGGTCACAGGTCGACTGACTCCTCGGTCCCCTCCCACCCACCCCCCGGCTGGCTGAACCCTGAACCGGTGCTCTGGATGGGGGTTGTGGAGGGAGGGATGGGGTGGGTGGGGTGGGTTGGGGGGGGGGGTGACCAGTTCCTGCTCCCTCCCCACCGCGCCGTGCAGCTGTCAGGACTCGTCGCAGCCTGGGACTGGCCTCCTCCGCTCTCAATGTCTCTTTATCCGCCTGCTTCCAGCGACAGGCTCCAAGTGCCAACAAGTCGATGGCTCCACCACTGTGCAAACCGCATTAGGTCACTACGGACCCACAGGAAAACAGAACCGAAGAGGAAAAGAAAAAGACAACGCTCTCCACACCCATTCCCCTTCTTTAGGTTTACAATCTCTTAAGCCATTATTGGATTGAATTACTCTGTTGTTTGGACAAAGATAAGATTTTCTATGTGTTTATATTCATATAAGGTATAGATCTGTGCGTAAATGTACATAAAAATATACAAAAATGCATAAAGACATACTGAATTCCTTAAGGACTGCCCATACATTTTCTGCAATGTACGTTAACATACATACGGTACAAACATACATACTTTGTTTATGTGTGTGTGTGTGTGTGTGTGTGTGTGTGTGTGTGTAAATTCCTTGGTTTTGAAAAACTCTACATTCAGTAGAGCGAGATTTCCTACGAGTAAATCCCAGATTCTCCACTTGGCACCAGTCCGCTCAGCTGGAGAGCCGAGGCAGAAAGACAGAGAGGAAGCTGTCGCCTCCTCCAGCCGCCGCGTTGCGTCTTCCTCTCTTCGTACGAAGCGGCGCGTCCCGCTGCGAGCCGTCAGTCCCTCACTCCAGCCTCCCTTGTTCTCGCCTAACCAGACAAGCGATCAGGGTTTATCCCGTCCTCAGTTCAAATCAACGCTGAGGAGGAAGCCTTTGTAAACACACAGTCACGCCTCTCTGGGTCGAAAAAACAAAAAAAGAAAAAAAAAAAAAAAATCTCCCTGTCCTCTTTAACCGTGGCTTCTCTGAGCCTCGCCGCCGCACGGCGGCTGCTCCGCGGCCGGGCTCTCCGGCGTCGAGCCCCAAGAGGCCCAAACATTCACTAAAAAGCGGCCGCTCTCCACCGGCGCGGCCGTTGGTTCCCGCCGCCCCGCCCTCATGTGGACTCCAGCGTGTCCAGCTGGAACACGTTGTGATTGGTGGGCGTGGTGAAGAAGAGCTGGTCGTGCGTGGGCGAGGCGGAGTGGTTGTCGCAGGGGCTGTTGAGGCCCAGCGTCCGCTCGAAGTCCAGCAGCTGGCCCATGAAGTTGAAGTTCGGGGAGATGTTGGACTTTTTCCGCTTGACGAAGTCGTAGGCGTCGTTGAGCGACAGGTTGAGCTTCTGCATCAGGTAGGCCACGGTGACGGTGACGGAGCGGCTGATGCCGGCCAGGCAGTGCACCAGGATGCCGCACTTCTGGGAGCGGGCCTCGTCTGGGGCGGAAGGAAACACATGGCAGTCATTCAGGAAGGCTGTATTTTATCATTAATTGTTTTTTTTTTAATGCCTGGTACTATTTAGCTTCATATTATGAATGAACCAGAGGGAGAAAATAATAAAAGAAGTTCAGTTCCAATCGGCGTTTTGACCAACATTTATATGCAAATGTGTAAATTGAATCTCTGGAGTGAGATTAATTTAAAATCCAATTTAACTGCAGGTGATCCGCTGCCACTGCTAATTGGCTCCAGAAGCCAGTTCCTGAGGTGCTGCTAAAGCTGCCATTTCCAAGGATAATAGATTTCAAATGACTGGAATCCTCAAACGTACTGTTAGGAAATCAATCGCGGCGTATTTGGAGTATCATTGAAAGTCGCAGTAATGGAGGAGAATGTCAAGTGACGCAGAAAACCACTCATATCAGGGAGCGGAGCGGCGCTACCGAGCTAATGTTTCTCACAGTGGAGCGCCGTGTGAGCTGCTTGGGTCTCGGTTCAGGATTCATGAGGTGTTTCCCCATCGGGAGACACAAGCTTAGTGAAACAGTGACCACGGAGGACTTTTTTCTGAAAATTTTAAATTTAAAGCTGAAAAAAACCTAACATTTTAAAGACTTTAACCGTCAATAATTTGAAGTATAATCACATCTGGTTAAATGAAGGAGTTGAAATGTTGTATTTTAGTCAGTTTGCTCTGCAGCTATTTTAGAATGGGTTTATTTTATTCTATTTCATTTTCTCATCCAAGATATGATCATAATGTGCTCAAATTTCAGAACTTCTGTGATATAATTTCATGCATTAAACTTTTATTTTATGCATTCAGAGTCTTTCTTGTCTGAATTGTTCCTGAATTATGATGAAGCACGCACATATTTGATCAGTGTGGATAATTAGATTCATTAAATGCTGCCTGCCTTCTTCACAGATCAATCACACTGAGATGAATCAGCTCCAAATGTTAATTTAAAGAAAGAACAAGACGTTTTCTTCCAGGAATTCAATGACATTTTCAAACTGCAGTGACATTTTTGTCAATGACAGGAGAAGGTTGAGTGTCATTCTGCTTTCTAGCTCTGCATCTGCAGAAAAAGCCTCAATAGGAAGAAGAAAAAAAAACATGTTACATTATTAAGCAGCTCCATCCATCCACCTATCGGTTTCCAGCCTTTGCACTTGCATCTCTGCAGGCCATTAGAGCCAGAGTTAAGTGCTTCTTTCCTTCCTTTCTTGTCTCCCTCTCTTTCATCCCCTCCTCCCTCTCGCTCCTTCCCTCTCTTGTTGTAGGATTGGGGTCAGTTGGCTCACGAGCTCAGGCTGCCAAATTAAATTTATATGTGATGTGTGCTGACTTTCCACGGTAAAAAAAAAAAGACGAGCCGGAGACCCGGATCAGACTCAGGAGTCGGAGGAGTAACCGGCGGTGAGCAGATCCGAGCGGCGTTACATCACTTCAACACATCGTACTGCAACAGCCCTCCATTTATCAAGTCGTTAAAGTGCCAGAGAAAATCAAATCACGGCCTCTCGCCGCATGCTCCAGCACTGACTTTCAGCTATTTAAGGAATTGCAACTTTCAGCAGCACATCTGCATCTCCTTTACCCGTAATTACCCCAAAAGAAGTGATGTAATCCCCCCCCCACACGCTCCAGCCAGCCAGGCAGCGCCATTTAACATCGGCCTGACCCAAATCTGCCACGACCTCTGGCTCTGGCATGTGTCACGCTTCCTCCCACCTAGGCAGGAGCACTACTATCGAAACATCGGCCGTCTGAGCAGTTTACATGAAGACTCTGGCAGAGAGTCGTCGGAGAGGGAATTCACTCATTCTCCAGGAATGAAGTCGGGAGGAAGGACGGGAAACACTCGGAGCGGACGAGAGGCGAGACGAGGGCTGGAATTCTTACATCCTGAGTGTCTCAAAGGGTCTCTCCTCGTGGCTAAACACAAAACAAGGCTCCGAATTCCTGCTTCATCAGTCAGAGTGAAAAACTGAGATTTAAAGGCCTCACATCGTCACTGACTGTGTGTGAAACACACACACACACACACACACACACACACACACACACACACACACACACACACAGAAGAACCGACTTTCACTGCATTCGCTGCAAACTTCACATGAATGCGAGAACAAAACTGACAAGCAGAAGAACAAAAGTCAACAAGAGCTGATTTTCTTTTTCTTCCTCTTCAGGATCAGTCGACACGACGACGTTTCAAGTGATAACGCTTTTGGTTTTTTTTGTTTTCTTACAGAAAAGTTTCACGTTTACACGGCAACTTTCTGAAAATGATGTCTGTTTACACAGAAACAGTGTAGTTTTGGTGCTGAACCACTAGTGGGAGCTGTTTGCTTTTGTAATGAAACAAACAGCTCATTCATATGAGGGATCAGGCGACTGCAACTCTAAAAACGACCCAGTCCAGGAGGATATGGAAACAACTGGAGAGAAAAGCCAGCTCTCTACCAAAATCTTTGTTCGAACAGAAACTAGCCTTTTGAAGAGCGAGGTCTGGGGTAGCGATCTCCGCTCACACTCACCGATGAATGAGATGGCCTCGGGGAAAAACTGCGAGAGGTTCTGGCTCCAGTGGTCGGAGATGGGAATCTGTTTGTACTTGAAGTCCCCCTCGTGCTCGAACATGTTGGGCAGGTTGGGCGTCACGTTGAGGATGTACTTGATGTTGTACTTGCTGAGCACGTCCAGGTTGGCGGAGTCTTTGGCACAGCCCAGGTAGAGGTACGGCAGGATCTGCACGGGGAACGCCGGCTGGTTGCTGGGCAGCGGGCTGCCCTCCGACTCGGTGGCGCTGCCCGGCTCGCGGTCCGACTCCCCGTCCGAGCAGTCGGAGCTGATGCGGAGTCCCCCGAGGCCGAGGACGGAGGTCGGCGGCGAGCTGCTGGGACACGAGCAGTCCAGATTGGTCTCGCAGTGCTCGGGGTACTCAGACTGGAACTTGTTAAAGCCCCCTGGAAAACAAGAAGAATCCCCAAAAGGAGCTTTTAAACCGAGACTCAGATATTCTCACTGTGTGTCGACGGCACAAACCACTGCGCCACCGTGCCGCCTGTGTCTGGATGAGGATTATTACAGAGTTTGAAACAGAAACGAGACTTGTGGCGAGGGGTGTAATTCTGTGACATCTACAAAATGGCAGCTAAATGTCAACACTGCCTGATTAAAAAACATAAACGCCAAGAAAATAACCTTCAGGATTGTGTCATTCATACAGTTGCTCAGTATTTTTGAAAAACAGCAATTCAAGTGTTGGACAATGTTACAGTGGATGATTTAGGTCAAGATTTTACATTTTAGGCAAAATTATTCACCAGAGAGACGTAGAATCACTTTTGAAACACTCTATAGCACATTTATCTTGATGTATGAATCCATAATGAGTATTATTAGATCATTATGCAACGGTTTACAGTTGGAAATGGTGCAAAAATGGTGCAAACCTGTTCACAACAAACACGCACAGACCTAGTATATTTATCTCTATAAATCCATTACAATAATGATGCTTCTTTTTTTTTTTAGCACATATAAGTTGATTATTAGGGAAGAATTAGCAGATAAAAGTCATTAAATACGTTCACTTTGTGTGTACTTTTTCCATGTGAGGGATGAAAAAACACCCAATGAGTGATTTTACATGACTACACAATGGGTGTCATTAATATTTCAATTTAAGGTTTTTTTTAGTTGCTGAAGGAAGAAAAACAGTTACATACAGATGAAAGCAGCTGGATTTATTTGAGGTGACCACACTGTGACCTCTAAGTATCCCCGCAAATGATTTATTGTTTGTTTTCATGTTTGACCTATTTATTTTTTACCAGGTACGTGCAAATAAAATCATCCTCTGCAATACATTAACTTGATGCAGTGATGAATTAACAGAACGACTAGATTATTCACAATTGAAAATTGCGGAAAAATGAAAAAAAAAAAGTATAGAGAACTGTGATATTTTTCTCAATGGGAGCCATCATGACATGCCGATGAGCCAGATATGAGCACAGTGCTGTGATATTCACGCAGGCCTGAGCCTGCACGCGGGCTGGACAGATGTGGTCCATTGAGAAAAGCTGCGCCCTGCGGAGGATCCGGACAGGCGCCGCGCCGCGCTCCGCCACAACAGCGCGCGGCGCAGCGGACTTTTTGTGAATGGCAGCTCCGCTTCTCCCGTCAAGCGGCTCTAATCACGGAAATACTAAACAAACCAGCATCAGCCCATCACTGGAATCCAGCTTATGTACATTTGCGCCAGCTTTGAAGAGAAACTGCGCTTTTATTAACGAGCTGGGGGATTATTGCGCGCGCGTCGTCGGCTCCTCGCTTCTCCGGTTCATTCATGAAAAAAAAGGAAGAAAAAAAAGCCAGTCTTTTCTTGAAGGAACACAACATGGCGGGGCCATTTTTGCAGCATTTTAATTGAAAACATTCAATATAAACCCAGCTCCAGTGAGTCTGAAGCAAAGCGGGCTCACGTGGCTTCATTCTGATTTATGCGCTAAAAGACTCTAATCTCTCACCTCCGGACATTAGTTACTTATTGACTACACTCTGTCTGATGTTACAGCCCAAACTGTTGTGATTTCCGATGATAAATAACAAAGTTTAGTGGACAGATGATAACAGCTGGATTTATTTGAGGTGGCGCCACTCGGTGACCCCTAATTAGCCCCGCGCGCACTTTATTGATGTATTAATGTTTCATGGGCTTCTAACAGGAGTGGTGTGACATTTGTGACTCCAGTAAAGATGCATTATTTATTAAAACTACCGGAATCGTGAGCAGGGATTAAAAAACATGCAGTGAATGTGGCGGATCACATTCAAACTGTTGTGGGATTTGGAACAAAAAAAAAAAAAGGCGCATGATGAGAACGTAGAAAGCCGGACGCGGGTCTCACCCTCCAGATAAAAAGCCTTGCAGCCGTCGTCCCGGAGCTTCTGCAGGAGCAGCCCCAGCACGGAGCTCCCCATCCCGGACTCCTGCCGCTCGGGGGTCGCCTCGTCGTACAGGACCACCACGTCCGTCTTGCAGCGCTTGACGAATTTCTCCTTGTCCTCGTTGTTGGGGATGATGGAGCGGATGGGGAGGTTTCCCTTCTTCAGCCTCCGGAGCATGAGGCCCGGGATGGCCAGGTTGATGGCCGACTCGATGTGCGAGGACTCGTACAGCTCGTGCGGTCTGCAGTCCAGCAGGAGCAGGGAGCTGGCCCCGGACTCCAGCTCCTCCTGCAGCCACTCCACGCTCTTACTCGACATCATCATCATAGTCACGATCACGGAGCCTCCCCACGGATGATTAATTCTCATCGGGGAAACCTTTTAATCCACCTGTCCCCTGCTGTGACATGAAAACAGCAAAATAGAGCCCAAAAAGAAAAAAAGGAAAAAAAAAAAATCACAGCGCTAAACTTCCCTTCCTGCGGCCACCACCACCTCCTCCTCCACCATCACCTCCTCCTCCTCCTCCTCCACCAGCACCTCCGCCGCCGCCGCTGCTCCTGCTGCTGCTGCTGTTCCTGCGCACCCGACGCACACTTCCACACATCCAACGCGCGCGCAGCGGATCCCCTGTGCCCGGAGCAGGAAACTTGAACATGCAGAGCCCTCTTCCCCTCCTTCCCGCAGCCCCACAGCAGAAGTGCGGCTTTCCCTACAGTCCATCGACGTCCGCTCGGGGAGACGCGCTCCAAGTTTTGAGGCGCGCGGCGACGCGGGCCCCGGGGGGGTCTCGGGAGGGTGCGGGTTCAGGGACGCGCCGCGGATGCTCCGGCCCCACGGCTGCTGTGTTTATTGGACATGCTGGCCCGCGGAGCGCCTCTGGTTTGTCATTTCCACTGGACGCGTTAAAGAGGCTCTGCGGGTCGTCACCGAGGAGAGGGAGGAGCGCGGATTTAAAGGCGCAGAGCGCAGAGCGCGCGCACGAGCCGCACGACGTCCATTCATAGATACTGCGCGCTGCTGCACGAGAATATAGAAATGGATTTAAGAAAGAAAATATACATATGAATGTCTCACTTAAGACATTTTATTGGATTTGACAAACAGCCAGGGCATTTTTCAACATCTTTGCACAAAAATATTTTTGAAAAATAGAGGATTTTTTTAGATTTTCAGAGCTTTTTCCTTTGGGATTGTTTCATTTTCATTTCTGCTAAGAAAAGTCTGATTTTTTTAAAGGGATTGCTTCATACATTTCTGCTAAGAAAGTCAGATTTTTTTTAAAGAGTAAGTACCAGAAGGTAAAATATTAAATGCTTTCATAAACCTTTTAATGATGTAACATATTTTAATTGACTGAATCAATTAAACTCATAAGACATGTTTCCGAAACCACATACTATATAAAATACACACTAATTGTAACCCCAAATAATATTCACAACATGCTAACTGACTGAACTCAGGAAGTTTTCCAACTTACCCCTGCCTGTTCAGTCTTAGCAATACCAGTTTGTACCACAAGGTGGTGTATTGCGTCACTGAAAGAAGCAGCAGGAAGAACAGTTAACACGTGCAAATGGCTGAAGATAGAAATATGCCAAGGCTTGCTACATGCTAGAGTCTCATAGCTCACACACCAGTGACGCTACATGCTAAATATGATTAAAGTCCGACTGATACGCTTATTAAGAGCGAGCCGGAGCAGGTGTGCTGCTCAAAGCAAGCAGAGTCCCTCTGAAGTTAACACAGGATACATAGCAGTTATGTATAATTTGCATAGAGTATAAATTCTATTTTGTGGCATTTAATAAGTTTTGATACTCAGCATTGGTATGTAAGTACTCATATACTTTTAAAAATTGGTATCTGTGCATCCCTACTGACGATCTTTGTTAAATGATAGTAGTATAGTCTACATATTCTATATAAATACCATTTATATGCAACAAAAAAAAAATGAAAATAAGGAGCCAAAGATTCAAAACTATTAAGTCCAGTTAAAGGAACAAGGGCACGACTTTTAGATTGTGCCCTTTAAAAGATACAGAAACTTTCTTTAAATGTTATTTAAAAGTTTGCACGCAAAAATCTATTTTTGTGATTTTTTTTTTTTTTAATTTAAGGGTGGCATGGTTTAGTGGTGGTGCACAATAAGCATTGAATGTTCTGAACTGGACATCCATGTAACTATGTGTCACTTTGATATGTGAACCAAGATGCATTATTTGAATGAAGTAAATCTACTTGATTGATTTACACTGCAAACTAATCTAATTTTCCACCTTAACCCATCCTACATCTCGGATGTGGCAGGCAGCTGCATCACAGGGCTCTGAGGGGTCAAAGGTCATGCTCAGGGGCCCACAGTTGTGACTTCTGCCAGTTTTTGGAACTCTTTCTCGATTCGTATCACCGTGAAGTGAGAAAGCGGTTCGATCCCCCGCCGCCTTGCCTCGACGGTGGGTGCCGTGTCGGGCAGGACACAGGACACCTCACACGCCTCTGCTGTATGTGTGTGTGTGTGTGTGTGTGTGTGTGTGTGTGTGATGTGTGACAGTGTGAGGCGGGTTCACGGGGGGGGATGCTGGTCCGTCTGGACCCTCTCGGCGGCTGTACCTGCTGCACCGAACACACCATCTCCACGTCTCACCATGAATGACCTAATAAGGCGTCAGCAGGTTGTGACAGAGGGGAAAAGAGGAGCGTTTGATTTCCTCACAGCTGCAGAGAGGAGGGGTGGGGGATGCACCAGCTGCAGACAATGGCTCTCTATCCCCCCCAGTGACTTACACACAAACACTCACTCACCAGCAAAACACAAACACACACTCACACACTAGTACACACACACACACACACACACACACTCGCACAAACTTTAGGGCTCTTGTGTTTCCACTCCCTTCATGGACAACAACAGGCTCTCTGACCGAGTGTGTAGCCACACTGTGTAACTCTGTGTGTGTGTGTTGGTCTGGAAACTGCTGCTTGCCAATAGTAAACAAACATATTGCCGTTTATCTATTTATTTTTAATAAATGTGAACATTACTCTCAGAGTTTGAAGTTTGAGTGAGGAATTCAACACAAGTGTGTGTGAGGAGAGAGAAGACTCTTCCTCATATCATCAAAACTCACCTGAACACTTTCAGTTTCCTTCCGAACAACCTGAAACTCGCCTCCTTTATCATGACTATAATCACTCAGTTGTTCTGCATTTCTATCACATGGTCCGTTTCCGAGCTGCTGATCTTTTCCCAGCCTGAAAGATTTGACCGGAAAAGTTCGTCCCCGCTCTGTGAATCCAAACGACATCTGATCACAGTGACAATTCAGTCTCTTCAAACTTTCCTAGTCGGTTTCTTTCACTAATTTCCACTTTTATCAGTCACTAAAAAGTCAACATATCTATAACAACAAGAAGACTGAAAGAGTGAAAAGCCTCCACTGACACACAGACACACCCATCAATAATCTGCTTTCATATTCTTGGGAAACATCTGGAACGTATCAGTGAAGACACAAAAATCTAAACATCTCCCTTCAAATAAGAAATCCTCACCAATCACTGAAATCTTCCTAATGAAACTTACACATGGAAACACTTCGCTTCTTGATACTACAGTATGTTAAAATGTACTTTTTAGGTTTACTCACCTAAAATAGGCAAAAAGCTGTTTAAAAAAATCTTAGTTCATAATCTTAAAATCAAGAAAATGTTACTGAGCTGCATAAATATTTACCTTTACATCATTGAATCATTTGGAGGATGTGATTTTACAGTCAATAGTGATACAAAAAAAAGTAAAGACTGGATCAGCAAACAGAAAGAATCTGGTTTCAGCGTTTTTATCTCAGAGGAAAACACAAGATATTTACAGACAGGATAAAGTGGCCACCCGTCATTGTATTAGAAAAAGGAAGTACAACTCAAACCTGACAGTAATGTGAGCAAGAGGACGGACTTATGGAGTTTCACTTTGAGGAGGTTTCTGTTCGATTTTCTCTTAAAAAAAAAAAAAAATACATGAATGATGACTAAAAATTCTCTTTCAAAAACGTGTGTAAATTAGTGTTGTTCCTATTTTGAACAGCTTGGATTCTGCGGAATGGCTCAATACCGTGAACGCAATGAAGAAGTCGATGTTAAAGGGAACCAAAGGGGCATTTCCAAACTAATGTGATTGTTGACAGCAGAAAAAGAAGAAGTCAAACGTCGCATTTTGAGGAAGAGTAAGAATGAACAAAACAAAACAGTATCAATAAATAAATAAAAACACAGTTTGGACCCTCCGACAAGCTTTCTCCACCCTCATTTCCAAGGCTGGGAAAATAATAAATGTCAGTTTCAGTTTAACTGCAGGACTCGTCACCTTTGAGACAGCAGGTCTAAACTTAGAGCAGCCCGTTTAGAAAACGTTCACGCCGATCTCTGCTTCTATGTGATCAGTAAATGCTGTGAACATGAAGTGTGTGCTGCGGTCCGGGCTCTCTCTCCTCCACGCCTACGTGGAAATCCAGGATGGAACAATCCAAATAATCTAAATAAAACCGAACTGACATGACGCCATCGCAGCAAATCCAAACAGCTGTCATCAGATTGTGATTTGTGATGAGAAATTCAAGATATCTCTCTCATTTTGTTTTGTTTTTCCCAATGTATTTAAATGACAGCCACGAGTGACTCAGAGTTCTTGGTGAGAAGCTGACAGAGACGATTACAGGTCTTTGTACTTTTTTTTTCAAGTAAAAGTACCGAACAGAGTAAGTTCCGCATTAGGACTGATAAGTTCAGTCGAGGATCTGGTCGTCTCGCAGGGTGGAAGCTCTGCTCTGCTCTGCTCTGCGTTGGGAAACGTCTTGCTCATGCATGTATCGACAGCCCTTTCATCTGCCGCTCTGAAAAGCACGGGAGCGTTTTCACAGTCGATGCACACACACTTCCTGTTTCACAATACCTCCGGTCTGTGTCAACATGCCAAGATTTGGCGCTCGTCACACCGCTGTTCTTAAAGGATTTAATCAGATTAATTTTTTTTTCTGGAAACATTGACATGAACCGAGAAGAGGAGGCACACAAAGGAGAGCGATGATCAAGTAACCGGTTTAAAAGCAAACCAGCACCGTATGCAGTATAAATCTATTCTCCGTTGACACAGAGGAATCCGTCGCTCACTTTCTGTGCCAGACTGGAGAGCCCTTAATTCCATTTTAAGTCTATATTCTTGTATGGTAATGTAATTTTCCAAAGAGCAGCGTTGAGATGAGCGCTCAGTTCCTTCTGCAAATCCAGCGCTGGACTCGAACTTCCTCTTGTGCGAAGAGCTTTTCTCTAAATGGAGAAAACACGCACCAAAGAAATTCACACAACAGCTGAAACACAGGGACAAAGATAAATCGCATTAGGTGATGATGTTTGGAGGGCGAAGTGTTGTCTTAGCTGGGACTTAGAGGAACAAAACGGCTGAAGAACAGGAAGAAAGGGATGCACCTTCCACAATTTAAGAGGAGCGTAAATCTGTCTGGAGAAACTGCTGCTGCATCACTCTTCCCTTGCATCTGACATTAGGGCTGCAGTGTTTGGAAATGAAAGAATCGCCTTTGCTCCCTTTTAGATCAGTGCCCTGTTGGTTCTGGTCGTTTGGGGAGTTTTCACACCAGGACTTGGTTCGATTGGGTGGTGAACGGGGTCAGCTGGGCCTTATTCACCTCACATCACCAAAACAAAACAAAACCACATACAAAAAAACAACACAGCAGCAAGGCAGTGGAGAGCCAAAGATTGCGACGTGCTTCTGTGGTAAGACAGTTAACTTCCTGCATTTGGTCTACTGGTTAGTCTGAAAGCATTTCACACTGTATGAGAACCGCGTCAGGGTCATTTACAACTGAGAAAACGCCTGAACTCAGCGGAACGTTAAGGAGAAGCAGAGTTTATCGTATCATCGACAGAAGTCCGTCCATCCTCCTTCTTCTATGCTGATTCATCCAACTTATCAATGGAGTCATGGGTTCAGGTTCAGGTTGGGGTGGGGCTTGTTTTGGTCCGGAGTCTGCATGTTCACCCTGAGCCTGGATGGGTATTATCCAGCCCGTCTGGTTTTCCACCATTCAAAAACTTGCATTCTTAGATACTTGTTGACTTTCTGTAGTCGGTAATCGTTGGTAATCCTGTATTTATTGGCAGCTGCTCACCTGATGTATCACTCTGTTTTCCTCGTGACATTTATTACAGTCTGGGAGTTGTCCAGCTTGGTTATTACCTGTCCTCCAGCGTCAATAGCAACGAGTCAAAGTTTTATTGTGTGTATCGGTACAGTTAAAAATTAACTTTGGCTTTTTGATTGGACACTTCAAGGTTGGGGACGTGAGCCCATGACAGGAAGTTCACCTGTTCGATTCCTACTGCCGCGGGGGGGGGGGGGGGGGCTCACCCTGAATAAGAACCTCAAAGTCAAGCTGCCTAACTCAGGTCAGATCTATGCTCAACGTATCAAAAGCTGGAGATTCCCTTAAAAAAAAACAAGACTTTTGTACTTGAGTTCATTTCTGTGTTCAAACGTTTGGCTCTTTGAAAGTGTTTTATGAATAACGATGTACTGGACTGACTTCAGAACCTGACCTTGACTCAGTTTGACCTTTCACAATTTTTGCATCTGTTTATGTAAAGAATTTGGCTTCCTTCACCACCTCTGGAAACAAGCGACAGTAAAAGCCTCGCTTGTCCCCAGAGGTGAGCTAACATCTGTCCTCACTGATGAGGTGGGTTTACATGTGGAAACAGCCAGAAAGAGAGAATACCGACATAATAAATCACGAGACAGAGACAGACAGGCACACAAACGAAGGAAGGATCATGATCAATACGAGTGAAGCTCAAGAAAAAAAGACAATTTCACACATCCATCTTCAACATTATAAAACGCTGTATAGTAACAACGCATCTTCTCTTCCTCCTAATTGAAGCAACAGATCCTAAATACAAGAGTCGACGTGAGTCATATGTTCTTAAATAAAATAATCATGTTTACAGTCTAACTGGTGCTCGGTCATAAAAAAACGTTTGTAGATATCGATCATCTTCACTGCAGCGCCTCGTCCTGATAGGAACTGTGATAAAAGTGATAAAATCTTCCACTAAATAACATTTTTTTATCTCTTGACCTGTGATGCAGAAACACGATGATGATGACGATGATGATGATGATGTTGTAAACCGGGGATCTTTGGGACCGCCTTGGCGCTGAGCGCTGCCTCCGGTGTGTGTCTGAGGTTTCTCGGAGTCAGACTGCGGTTTAAACCCACTCACCTCAGTGAGCGAGCGAGGAGGCCTCCCCTCTCCCACGCCGACGCTGGCATTTCCTCCGCTGCTTCCTTTGCCCCTGAACTCACCGCGTGTCAAACACAGGAGGAAAACTGGCAGCTGGAAAATGAATCAAGAGATCATGTCTGATTTACAGACAACCAGCTTCATGTGTTTTCTTTTTTTTTTTTTTAAAAAAACCTCTCAAATATCTGTGAACTCCCCGTCGGACTCAGACGTGGACCGGTCATTTTTTAAAAAAGTTTTTATTGCCTGTGGATCTACAGCCGTTAAGCATTACGACACAAAGTGTGATAAACACTGCGATACGCCGCTTCCAGCCATAAAGTCCCGCTTGGCGTGAGTCCAGCCTCGCAGGAGGGTTCAGGCGGTACAATGTGGTTCGGTCCTGTAAACTTTAAGAAACCGTGCATGTGAATGCAGCAAAGCTTCTCTGAGTGTGCCGTACACATGAAAACACTCCGGAAAACTCCTCATCCGATCAGGGAGAAGTATCCGAATCAACAAGACAACAGAAGGCTTTGGAAATACTGTTGAAGCTTCCAGTTAGCTTTCAGGAGAACTGGATCTTTTTTTCCTTAGATTTGCTAAATTGTCTTTTAAACCAGTATAAATTACTGTGTGAATTATTATTTACATCCTAAACTAGATAATTTTTTTTTTTATTTACAGTCAGTATTTTGTCGACATTTTTCAACAGTGAAGGTTTTTGTAAGCTGTTTTATCCTTTCATTCATCCAGTCCACAGAGAAAGAGCCTGCAAGCCCAGATCATTGTCAGGCGAGTGTGTGTTCACCACTAAACCACTATGCCGACCCTTCACTGTATCAATTTGCCATGAAAACACTCAGATATGCCATACGCATACAAATTTGACATCGGACGTATGTTTTACCGAGATCTATCCAACACGGAGGGAATCACTAACCGTATCGTTAAAAAATAGGTTGTGAGGTTGGAGAGCAAACTGCAAAAGAGCACTCTCCACCGGAATTATTAATAAAAACCTCCCAACGGAGCACATACTCCACTCTTTCAGGGTCAGAAGGTCAGAAATAGAGACAATCCCACACTGCATGCCTTAAAAGTGACCTTTAAACTACTGTGTAATGCACAGGAAACCAGTGTCAGAACTGATGCTTGATTCATTTTGGTTCCAGTTGAAGTTTGCATCAGTTTTGACGCTTTTTACAGTTAAATAATATTAATAAAATACATTTGGATCTCAAACTTATCAGTTATTTTACCGTTTCTGGGACAGGGTGACCCTGAAACATGTGATGGGCGCTTTTCTCATTTTTTTGCCGTGCGGTGGAGGGAGTCGTCGTCACAGCTGAACATTTTTACAGGTTCTGATGAAGTGTGAAGCTTGTGAGTGAGCCGCACAACAAGACAACCTGAGATGGCTCACATACTGGAAAAGTCTCTCTTTTTTTTTTTTTTTTGGGACAAAACATCTTCATATAACCGATTCTGTCAGCGGAGCCAAAACCATGTGTGGGATTGGACAGTTCGGTGTTGACACACGCAAAAGAAAGACCGCTGTTAAGCTGATATGCTTGGCTGATGTGTGAGAGTTATGGGTGCAATGAATTTTTCAAGAAAACAAGTGAATTCAAGTGTGTGTGTGTCTTCAAGAGAACATTTTCTATACCATCTGAGCCGGGCTATCAAAGAGCTGCAGACACGTGCTTACACTGCGAACTCTGACCCACAGAGAAAAAGCTCAGTTCCTTTCATTATTAATGACCAAACTAGAAAGAGAAGACCACGAAGAGGCTGCCTGCCACACATGAAAAATGCAGAACATCTGGAGACAAAGATGACTGAAGGCTTTTTTAAAGATGAACGGACTGAGCGATAACTCCTAAAGTGGCAGTTAGATTATGGGAGAAACAGGAAACAATGAATGACTTCCCCTTGAGTGTTTATGACTGCTAATGACCCCTTGATCTACCATCCAAAACTTCCTATTAATTCAAATTTCAGTTAAAAAAAAACAGTTTTATTGAGAAAGTCGTCACTGTTTAGGCGTTAAAGTGCTTCTAGATTCTCGAGCGAGGAGCAGAGGGGATGTGAGAGACCAAAATAAATACAGGCTTTTATTATATAAGGTGTGTGTGTGTGTGTGTGTGTGTGTGTGTGTGTGTGTGTGTGTGTGTTGGCTGGGTGCAGATCTATAGCGGCGTGTTGGGCTCACACACACACTCGTCCTGTCCTGTCCATCACGACGTCAGGGCTGCGCTGGGCTGAAGGTGATCCTGGTCACAACCCGGAGAGGCGCTCAGTCTTTCACAGACACAAACACACTTGTTTTTGGCACAGGGAGAACATGTAAACTTAAAAATCTTGTTGCTGTAAAACGAAAAACCCATGAGTGTAAAATGAATTTAAAAACTCTTTTTGCTACACATGGCTCTTCAGGCCCTCCTCAGTGTATGAAAAGCCTCCTCGCTGATGAGTAAAAGGTAAAAAGCGAGCAGAAGAAGTTTCCTCTCAGTGTGAGTCACGAACATCCCTCTGCTCTCTCCAGGTTTGGACCGGCTCCACCAAACACACTGGTGTAGTTCCCAGTTTCAGTGCGTGTTTCTTCACAGCACCGGAGCAGCAGTGGTTCGTTTTACATGAACATTTATGCTTTTCTCAGCGTCTGTAGGCCGACTTTATCTAATGAAGCTGCACAGCAAACACAGGGGACCGACACACAGTCGGGACTGTAAACGCACCGCGGTGAGTCATCGTGTATTAACCCAGTCCTCAACTCCCATCTTACACACACACACCTTCAGCCTCACCCCATTATATCACTATGACAGCTAAGAGGCAGGGCCATAAAGGGAAACGGTGCCAGCGGTCAAAGGTGGCTAAACGCCGGGATAACAAGCTATCTCCTTCAGAGTCTCACTTTCCCCCTGCTGCGATTCAGCTCGCCGTGCTCCAGACCAGCGAGAAACACAACACCGGTCCACCAGCAGCATCGTAAATTACAGCAAAGAAAACATAAATGACGCGTAATTGTTCCCCGTTAAGTAAACAGAATAAAAGATTTAGGTCAACGTTCGTTTGTGGGTGTGAAAAGTCGCCGGTCAGCAAGTCTGAGTCTGAGCTGGCACACGTTGCGTGACGAACACTTTGCCACCATTACTGATGGCCTAAAATCGAAAAGTGAAGCCTGAAAAGTCTTACGAGTGTTTTTCAACTACAAGTAAACAAAACAGAAGTCTGGATCTGCACGTAAAGAAGTGTGTATTCATTTGGGTTTGTGTAACGCGGACACCGCGGTGTGGGAGGAGGGGCGGAACCGAGCGAGGCTCCAGTCTGCGTGGCTGCAGAGGTTAAAGGAGGTCTCACTCCTCCAAAGACCTGAGGCGAAAATCAGCTTCACATCAGCTGTAACGTTATTTTGATGTGAACAGATGAACCCTTTGAACTGATAGGAACAGCAGCTGGTTTTTTCCCTTCTCAGTCATAAAAACAGAAAAACGATCAGGTTTTTGTTAGACGTGTTCCCAGTGCACTGTCCACCATGTTTTATCCAAACTGTAAAGAAAAGTTCTGCAATAAAAACTCTGAAAAGGCTTTTTTTTGTCCCTCATGAACCAAATTTGACCAAGTTCATTTTTTCAGAAGTGGAAGTTGTTTCTCTAGTTCTCGTGTAAACGAACACCCAAAACGCAACCGAAGTTTTCCATATTTCATGTTCCATAAACATGGCGTTTTTTTATTTGAGGAGATGGAAAGAAATTAATCCCCTAGCATGTGAAAGCAGGAAATGCTGAAAGAAACAGCAGAAAATCTTAAAAATAAAATGAAAGTTTTATGGCGGGTTTTGTAGCGTCTATGAAAAATTGATTGACAAAAAAATGTTTAATACATCCGCCCACATTGCACTAAAGCTGAGCTGTGGATTTGAACAGGGACAGCTGCCATTAACATAAATACAACATTCATTCTTCTGAATTCTAAAACAAGTGGAAAAATCTGCTCAGGTCTTCTGTTTTCTCTGGTGTGTTTCCTATACGACGTTTAAACGTTGCATTTGCCACAGCGTTCTGATCGGTGAACACTATCAGGGCGGAACTCGAATACCTGAATGAGACGTTTATGGGCGTCGAACTGCAGCTGCAGAATCGTAGAATAACCGAGCTCATACGTTCACCTGGGGCCGCATGAATCCGGAGCGGCGCTACGCACTGGGCTCCGGGGTTTCAGGCAAGGGGCGAGGAGGGGCTGGGTCTTCTCTCTCTTATCACCTGGTTTGTTTTATGGGTTGGCCTGCTGCATAAGTAGGTCATCAATTTGAAACTTTCAGAACACGTTTACACAGCCTGAAGCATGTGTGAGTTAGTGCTTTTTTTTTTTTTTTTTAAATGTCATTTGTGTTAGTGGTGTGGTACAGCACCGCAGGTCAAGTGTGATTTACCTTCAACATTTTAAAGCCACACTACTCAAACCGAAACCTCGTGTAAGAATATTTTTATCCTACTGAAGCTGCATAAACAAGAACTTAGCCTAAAATTAGTCATAGTCATGCAATTTATGATTTTTAGCTATTTTTGCCATCAATACGACACAAAAAATGGGAAATATGTCTGCATTATTTTACGCCTTTTTAAAAAAATGAGAAAATCATTCTTGACATCGCAGCAACTCGTGTAGGTTTAGGTACAGATACCAAATAGCCAGGATGTAAAGCATACTGAAGAAGCAGGCGTCCCACACTGGGAGTCCAAATATAGACGAGAGGAGATCAAAAATCTTTGCAGAGCAGCAGATGTTCAGTATGTGTTTGCTGACACAAGCCCGGATTTAGACTGACGATAGCAGACCAGCTTTCTAGATGCCTTCTAGATGAACAGAAACTCCTTTTTTTTTTTCTCCCCTCGTTCAACCCACGAAATTAAAAGCCTTTGGTCGTACAGCAGAAGAAAGCCGAGCGTCTCTCCCTGCATCCACTCGCTCCCACCGGGATCGAATGGAAAAAGATGGTTTTGGAGCGGGAGCCGAGGCGTGGGCCGGAGGAGCAACGCGCCAAAACCTCAGCCGCTGCCGTCAAGCGCGGCTCAGTCTCAGAGCGGGAAAGAAGTGGGAGGCAGCGCGGGGGTGAGGGAGACGGGGAGGCGAGGTGAAGCAGGAAATGAGGCACACGGGAGTTTTGCCAAAATTCAGCGGCGGTCAGAGAAGAGCTGGCAGGACTGAGGCTCGCCGCTGTGAAGGGTTTCTGTCAAACCTGAACACCTGTACTGACTTCACCAGGTTTCAGCATTAACGGGTGAACAGAGTCTGTTCGGGGGAAAAACACCCAAAAAGCCAACAGCGCCATTTTCACACAGCTACTGGAGGACATTTATAGAGTTATGCGCACGTTAAACGCGCCGCAAAGCAACAGTAAAGCGTTGCGTGTAAAAACGACGAGCAGCCGGCCCGTCCTGACGTCAGGCTGATGTGGGCAGAGGGAGAGCTTCATGGCTTCAGCAGATGTTTGACGATCGCTCGCTGCAGTCTGGACACTTGATCATGTTCCTCCCAGGAAACTGTTCACCAGGTGAAGAGCAACCACATGTGAACGTTTCCCGTCCCAGGATCAAACCCTGCTCTGGGTGATGGTTGAAACCGGAGCTTCCCAGATCTATTGACCAGATCAGAGCTGTGTCATTTCCTTTTTACCGACTCCAATATCCAGGAGACGTCAAATATATCAGCTTCATATTAAAACAGCTCATCAGCATAGAGGGGAACAAATCACCACAATACACACACGATAAGTGCTGCGGGTCTTTTTTGTATTTTTTTTTTTAATGGATAATTTTTGCCTCTAAAATCTACATCATGAGTGAAACTTTTAGAATTCTCAAGATTTGTGAAATCACTGCTCATAAATGTGATCTTATCCACTTCTACAATCACAGAGTGTTGTCAGAGTCACGAGCCAAAGCTTCTCCTGAGTTATTCTACGTCTGATCAGCAGCACATTGCTGCTGAAAGAGACTGAACTGAGGCTATTTTTGTTTACTGCGGTTTGGACTGGATTCTTCGTGAGATTTCAGTTTTTCCTTTTGTGAAAGGCGTGTTTCGCCACTGCAACAGGTTGCAGGTGAATCTGTCCTTCTGCTGCCATCGCTGACATTACTTCACCCCAAAAATAGAGATTTGAAAAATCTGAATTTTACTTTGAGCTTTGATTTAAATATTGCAGTAAACTGCTCACTGAGCCTCAACTCTGTGCCTCGGACTCATCATTAGGACAGAGATTTTTCAATATATTGATAGTATGAAGTATTTTCGTGAAAACGTGGTGGTGGTCGTGGCGTCAGGCGTCTCACATGGAAAAGCCACGCGTTGCTCTCTGAGCTGCATTTAGCCTCAAAAGGGTTTACATCCATGCTTCATTCATTCATTCATGTTAGTTAATTAAAACCACAGACAGACACACTCCCTCTTTCTTTCTGCTCTTTCTTCCTCTCACAACGGTGGATTTTCCACGGCGGATTGAAAAGAAAAAAACAATATTGTTAATCCCTTTAATTGCCAATACGTGATCAGATCACTATTTGGCAACTCCTCTTGCTGTAGATCAGACCACAATTCATTGTAAATTCATATAGAAAATTAAACATTTTCAAGGAAGAAGCTCTAAAACCCAAAGAGAAGTTACTTTTTTCGCATTAGGAATACAAATTCAAAAATGTTTCAGCTTTTGATGAGATATCCCATAAACTTTGTGTTCAAGGCTGTATTGTACGTGTCTTTATTCAGCTTAGGGTCACAGGGGATTTTCATTTTATTCTACACAACAATATACAGCAGGGGAAATACACTTGTGGTTTTTGAGGCCTATTCTGTGTTAAAAAGACATTTACCAACAATTGCGTAACATAAGTACATTATGCATGTGTGGGTTTTTACTCAAACACTTGTGGATTGTTCTAAGTGACCCAGCCTAAAGTTTGGACTCATTGGAGGCTGAGCAGAGAGGACGAGGGAATCATGAGTCTGTGGTCATGTGTTTCCAGCCAGAAGCTGTATTTTCAAATCACAATCAAAATCTGCCATTTGAAAGATTTTACAATGTGCCGAAATATCACAAACTTCTCTGAGTTTACTTCCTGCAACAATCCAAAAACCAATGGAGGAATAAGTCTGAACTCACCCAGCATTATTGATTCCAATCAGGGCACTTCAGTCCAGCGGTCCATCCAGCTTCGCCAAGACAAACAAGTCAACAACAACACAGCATCAGCACGAGACGGAGGCACAATCCCAGTGCAAACAAAACATCCAAAGTACAAGGCCATCCGCGGATCACCCTGCATGGAAGGATTTGATCAGATTATTATTAAAACGTAAGGAAAAGGCTGGGTTCTCTTCTCAGAGCTTGTCAGACAGGGCAAACTTTTTAAATGTAGAGGCTGCTTTCTGTAACAAAGAGGGTCATTAGCAGCGTCTATGTACAGCAGAACAAAGAAACGGTCAGAAGTGAGTAATGTCTGGTGGATTCGGTGTGTTAATGTCTTTGTTCCTAAAGATGACTGTTGACTGCGATATCTGTGAAAGCGATCTGTAAATCAGGTTATCTGCCTCAGCTGGAAACCATGACTGACCACTGATTCAATCACTTCTTCAAAGTGGGGAATAATTAGCTTCAAATCAATTTACATGCATTTGTTGGTCGCTGACTGACTACAAAACTGGCCCGGCACATTAGCTTCATTAATTTTTCATCTGAACAATCGAGGTTGGACAGAAGCGCATGAGCTTTTCAAACCCACCTCAGACTCTTTGAAAATGTCAAACGCTGATTAGCTCTTGTTTTTAAGCCAAAATGACATTATCTCTCTTCTCCTGTGTTTATTACCGTTCACACACAGCGTGGCCGTTGCTTGGTCGGCCGCTCTGCGTGCCGCTCCGTCTGGGTTTATGAGCCTCTCGCCGGGCCTGTTAAAACTTCAGACTGCACCTGACTTCACCGTGACTCACTGGAAACTTCTGTACATCACATCCTACAGTTTCCAGCGAGCTGGCTCATTTCACTTCTCACGACTCTCCTGCACAACCCGGATCCTCACGACGCCTCTCATTTATTTCCTACAACCACCAAACCTCCAGTTCCCTGACAGCTCATTAGGCCGTGACCACCACGTCGATGAAACGACTATTTGAGAGTTTTGGCTCAAATCGAGGACCGACTGAACGTCAACAAGACACTAAAGACAGTCTGGAAAAGTGGCGGGCAGCAGAGAGGGCGCAAGGTATCGAGTAAAACAAAATGTCGAAGGAAATGAACAGAACAAGAGGAGAAGGAGACTGCATGGACCTGACACACTGAACCAATAAAGCACTAAAACACACACACACACACACACACACACACACACACACACACACACACACACACACACACACACACACACACAGGCAAACAGCGGCGGCAACCACAGAACACCAGGAAAAATATCTCCAGATGTTCTCCTCATAGGATTCCCAACCCCCTCCTACACACACTCATGACCACACATGGGCTACATATTACAGAGACACACTCGTCCATTTATTCTCCCCGTTTTTTACAAACACACACACACACTTGTGAGCACCTCCTCCTACGTTCCCTCCAGCATCACAATGCGGTCCCAGACCTCAGAATGAACGGCCTGTTTGGGGAACGTTTGTGACTTCAGGTGCGATCAAACCTGATCCGTGAGCTGGAAGATAAAAGATTTGGCTGCCTTCGCAGCGGGACCTGTCAGGCAGAAGCTCGGCTTATAGAAATGAAGTCAGCTGACAGGAATGCACTCGCAGACCTGATTGTCCAACGTAAGACCCCGGCAGACAATGTTACGGAGCGCTGCGACAAAAGAAGAACCAGGTCCAGCTTTGTGCCAGATGCTGGGCTGTGTCAACAGAGGAGCCTCAGCCAAACAAAGGACAGAATTAATGTGGTCTTACCCTAAAACCAACAAAGATGGAAGCTGGAAATCACTTCCATAGCGGATTTATCTCAGTGTTATTTCCTGAATTTAACAATTTGAGCATGAGGATTTCAGAATTTTTTAAGCGTCAAGGGAAATATCTTTCTTAAAAATGGTGTAACAGTGAAGATACTTGAAAGAACTATTAAAACAATGAATCCAACCCAGGCTGTCGCCTTCACACAGCCCCGGACGAGGTTCAGCCACACACGAACAAAGAAACTAAGAAACTAAATCTGATCCTCGGAACTTCAGAGGATGTTTCTTTGATTTCCTGGAGACATTCAAACACAAACTACTGTTGTGAGTCTTGAACTTAAAACTTGCTTTCAGTTTTAAAAGAGCGATTTCATAATGTCGTAGGTACCTACAATGTAACTAAAACGTGCGCGCACACGCACACACACACACACACACACACACACACACACACACACACACACACACACAGACACACACACACACACACACACACACACACACACACACACACACACACACACATACACACACTCTTTAAGCCCCTCCTCTCCTCCGCTAGTGCTCCTGGCAGACCGTCTGGTTGAGGCCCATAGTAAAGGGAGCTGTTTCTGTGTGTGTGTGTGTGTGTGTGTGTGTGCGTCCACGGGCCCCAGACAGGAAGGAAGAGAGTGGGCCCGGCGTTGCAGCTCCAGAATTCCGGTTTTGTTTTTCTTCTTTTTCCATCAGCGTGCAGCCGGGGCGAGCGAGTGAGCGAGCGAGCGCGGTCTTAAAGAAACAGCGGTTAATATTTTCCCCTCTCAGCGGGGCTGCGCTCTTCTCAGCGACCCTCCACAACAGGACCAGATATGACTCATTACTGCAGTGTATTGTCACAGACCCAGTTTATTGAATTAACATTAAATGAATAGTCTGGGTTCAGAATGTGTTACTTGAGAAATCGCTGTGTGTGTGTGTGTGTGTGTGTGTGTGTGTGTGTGTGTGTGTGTGTGTGTGTGTGTGTGTGTGTGGGTCTAAGCTTGGCCTCGGGCTCATTTTCATTCAACATTCTAAAAATAAAAAGTACTGATCCAGCATCAACGGTCAGGTTACGTAAATTTCTCGGGGGGGTGAAACGTAAGGATTTTGGACACAAGCGGGGCGGGCGTGTTGAGCCGCCACCCCCAACGCTTTTGTAATAAATCACCACTCGCCAAACCTGGCAGAGGCAGGGTTTGGGAATTACTCGCCGTGAGCAATAGATGACACAGCTCACAGCTCATGATCTTAACATCCCTGCCGAGGACAATAAAGACAGGAAAGTCGTGATTTCTGCAGTAACTGCCCGAGCCCGGCGGAGCGGAGCGTGAAACGGCCTCTTAAAAGTAACCCGTGACATCAGTGATTTGGCAGCGATTATGAAAACAAACTCTCTTTCAGTGGACGCACAAACGGAGCTCAGTGCTGCCAAAGACGGTCGGCAGTCACTTCACCCGCTAAGATCCAGACCGAGTGGAGAGTGTGAAGAGAGCCGTGCACGACTACTGAGTGCAGAAGAGTTCGGAGCGCACGCCGGGTCTGAAGGGAAGAGTCGGAATGACCGGAGTTCAAATGCAGAAGTGAAAATAATAATTACTTTGTGACTTCTGTAAATCAGTTAAGTGGCAGATTTCAGACCTCGTCTATGGAACTCTTCCTTCAGACTTTCAGAGAAAAAGTTTGGGAAATCAGACAAGCAACAGTGAGAGTGTTTTAACTCAACACAGTGGCTGACTACGATAAAGCCAAAGACACCATAGTGAAAAGAGGATGAGAAGCAAGGCCCCGTTTTTTGCTGAATGTAAATATCTGTTACTAAAAGACGCAGTTTTCTGAAGGGTTTTGATGAGCTACTTGTAGAAAGTTGTAGTTATTTTCCAAATGGGCCGTTTTTAAAGTAAAGCAGCTGAATTTCTCACTGATTTGCTTGGGGGCCTGTATAATTCCCTGGGTTGATCTCAAACTGACGACACACAACGCGTTTGTAATATTGCTTCAATTAGATTTTAATAACTCGTAAACAAAATACAGAATTCACTCAACTTCAAGCTAAACAAAAGCTGCCTCGAACAAACACATCTGACTTTACAGTAGTGTATTAATAACAGATTGAAGGAGGGGAAAACATCATGAGGAAGAGGTTTCGGGATCGTGAGCGTCAAATAAAAGGTCCCAAGATCAAATCAAAGATATAAAGATATGAGGATCCATTGTGTCAGTATTTTATGATACTTTAGTGTGGCCTTAAAAAGCTTCAGAAGGAACAGTTTCTTCTTGTGTCGTTTAAAAAAAAGGCACTATCCGGGCTCAACTCAGTCAGACAATATAAAGCTATACTTTATAAAACCAGACTGAAAGTAAACTTCACTTTAACGGCTTTGAAAATGTGTAACAGCAACTGCCGGGTGTGTGTTTACGTCCACGAGCCTTCGGGTGAAGGAGAAGGTTTCAGTGACGCCACCCCGTGTGAGACGGACCGAAATGGAAATCAACCCATGCACAGTGCACAGGCAAGCACTAAAGTCCCCTACACACACACACACACACACACACACACACACACACACACACACACAGACACTCACTCCGGTAGCAGCATGTCCTTTGTCAGCAGAAACGGGGACTGCGCGCTCAGCACTGCTGAAGAGGGACTTCTCTAATATTCACTTCTTTCACTTCTTACATGTCTCCTGGTAAAATAGCCAAAAACGGCACATCAGCAGTAAGACTCGGAGCGGAGTCAATCCTTCCACGACAGGACGTCTAACGCATTACATGCCTGTGTGTGTGTGTGTGTGTGTGTGTGTGTGTGTGCGCATGTGTGTGATCACACGTTTCAAACAGCAACAACGTGAACCTCTGCCTGTGTTGACGGGACCACGTTCAGCCCGGCCGCCATCTTCAGGCCTCGTGTTCTCTCCTCTGGAGGTGCAGGCCGATCTCCACCTGGGTCTCCAGACACTCCTTGAGCTTGTCCTCCGTCAGCGTCAGCCGCTGCTCCAGGATCGAAACTGTCTGGATTCAGGGAGGGGAGACGGGAAGGAAGGGGATGTGTGAGAGAAGAAGCATGTTAGAGAGGGCTGCACAGAGTCAGCCTGACAGTAATGACTGCATAATGGCCGTGTGTGTGTGTGTGTATGTGTGTGTGAGTGTGTGCGCGCGTGTTCGAGACAGATGTTGTGCATGTAAGACAATCCAGCTGATTATTGTAGGGAAATCTGCTGCATGAGCTGAAAACACTCGAGTCTCTGTGTCTGGCACGCTCTCCGTCTTGTCCTCTCTCACACACGGTTGCATAAACACACTTACAGAAAAAAACAAAACACAACAAGAAAGTCGCTTTCCGACACAGGACGGCGTGTGTGGGTAGTGAGATCACAGCGCGACATACTTTTCCTCCCAGCATCCTCCAACAGTGACGGCGTTTGTTGAGTGTGTGTGCTGCTCTGTGCCGTCTGAGCCTGCAGGTGGAAGTCTCGGGGGTTTCAGAGTCGGAATGAAAAGACAGGGGAGGTCTGAACTGGCTTCATTCGGTTGTAGCTTCAGGAGATGTGTCGAGGCGATAACTAGATCAGATTCTCATTGTTAAGATGAAAAATATTATATTTTTATTCAAGCTAACAACCAAGTAGAATGAGCACATTATGAGTTTTTGCTAAAACAAAAAGGCCTCAGAACCCAGGAAAAAAAAAAACACCATGGAATGAGGTTGGCTGCATCAAAACTGTAGATATAACCAAAAACATCACCGTGCAAACACCAAACAATCAATCGCACTTTTCTTCCATATTGAAAACGGTGTCATTCTGAATACACACACATCATTTATCCTCTGCCGTATCCGTATTGCATGTGTTGACGTCACTCTGTCAGATAAAATCTGCAATATTTTGAGCAGCCTCTGTTAAAAACGAGCAGCTAACGTCGTTAAACATGTTTTAAAATTCTGCACCAAAGCTGCCAAAACTGAAGCGAAGCACAAACAAATGCCAGATGCATTTTAATCACATTAGCAGAGTGACGGGGTCGCCGCTAACGGCTCTTTGCTCCGTAACCTTATAAAGATGATGGTGGGCTGCAGCTGAACATGGGTTCAAGTACAGGGTCCACAGGGGTGAACGGGGCTAAACGCTGCTGCCGCCAGTTAATAAACCGCTGAAGCGGCCTCAGGTGAAAATATGATTTTGTGTTTGGGTAACCCGTGATTTTCTCTAGATTTTTTTTTTGGGGGGGGGGAATAGAAAGTCTTTGCTAAAGGCAAGGCAGCATAAAAGGAAAAGAAATTCTGACGAATAAATCTTGACCTTGAAATGAACGCTAGCGGGTGGGTACGCCGAGCAACAATACACCACATTTACTGCTTACAGGAAAGTCAGAGGACAACTTGTTTTCAGTGAGACTGAATGTAAAGAGCTTTCCCAACTTCAAAACAAGCTAAGATTCAGAGAATCAGGAGGATTGCGGAAAGCAGACCTGGGCTGGAATGGGCGCTCCCCGGCCGAGGACAGCAGCTTCAACAGGTGGAGCATCCAGAGCAGAGGACAGCACAGACCCACAATGCTCCTTTTTCCTCCATCCACCAAAAACACACTCAAACTGCTGCATATGATCGGGGTTTTTCCCCCCCTCCTTCCCTGCGGCTGAGACAGTTAAAATCATTTTGAAAAAAACTGTTATAGAGGTCATTTATGATTAATTAATTACAGGTCTGTTTTCAAAATCAGACCTTAAGGCAAAAAGTCCCGGGAAAGCAGAGCAGATTGATGTATTCCTGGAAAGTATTAACTGTGAAGCCATTCTGAGACTGAACAGGAGCAATTTTCTTGATGGCAGCTGCTTTAACCAATTCAAATTGACCTCAAGCCAAGGTTTTTCTTCTGCCTCTGATTAATTCATGTCATTTAAAGTCTATTAGCTGTAATAATAGCTAAAATGTCTGCATAAAGACATTTGCCTTGATATTTCATTTTTTCCTTCTTTCTCGCTGCTCAAACTTCAAAGCCAAGAGGAACAAATTAAGCTGAATTTTCATGTGGTTTGTTGTTTACCTGAAAGAAAAGCAACGAAACGAGCAGATAAAGCACCATAAACGGCCAGAGCACTATTAACAAATGCGAAAAGCACGCCTCAAAAGACGCCGGAGCTCAATAAAACGGCACACATTAAAAAAAAAACAAAAAAACAAGATGACACTAATTTCGGAGTCTTGTTTTTGTGGAGGCACTGAAGTGGCAGCCGTTGCTTCTCCATCTCTGACATAACTGTTTCACTGAGCTAATGTTGCCTGGTGACAAACACAATCCCAGCGCCGGAGCGCTTCTCAATGGTCGTGTCTGGCAACAGAAATTTGGAGAAGGGGGGAGGAATGCTCAGTAAACAGTAAACACTCCGTCCCCAGACGTACCCGGCGCTCCGGGTTCGGGCCAGCGAGAGCACCGAAGTGTGTCAGCGTGTCCTGACCTGCCGTCGCGCGGCAATTCACGGCTTGTGCCGACGAGGGCAGCTTGGAAATTGCTAGAAAGCAGCGCGAGATGAGTCACTCAACAAGTGCTCCAGCAGAGGATGAGGCGGGATGGGGGGACACTCCAACACTCAAACACTGAGGAGTGTAAATCATTACGGCATATATCACACACTGAGGGCAGATATGGAAGTGAGTCCTGACATCTTTTCATCACTGAACTGCAGTCGAGGTTTTCCAGCTCCCGTCTCATTTCTCTTCCAGGACAGTCTCTTCCTGATCATTTCACCATCAACTTGATGTAAAGACGGCTCTGCCTGTAATACTATAAACTGCCTCTTAATTCCCTTTTGTCCAGAATTTTCATTTTGTTATGTCTTGTTTTTCTCTATGATTTTAATGTAATTATATGCGTGTCTTTCTCTCTGTGAAGCATTTTGAATTGCATTGTGTACAAATGGTGCGAAACAAATAAACTTGCCTTGCCTTCAATTTGTTCTCACAAATTACAAATATTATACACTCAGTATAGGCCCTGTTTATATGTTAAGTTGTCGGTTTTAATGAGAGCAGGGCTAAGAGCCACATGGAAACAGGGGAAAAGGCAACTTTTCTGAAACGCTGCAACTTCGCATGGGCACCACGGCTGTAGAAAATAGTTCTTCAGTAACAATGTTTTCCTGCAGAGTGTCAAGACTCCCAGCTCAGATTCTGCGGGACTTGGTAGTTTCATTACAAAAATAAACCACAGCGGCCACTAGTGGCCCAACAGGAAAACTACATCATTTACAGCCCGAGCACTTGTATTTATTGTACTGTTGTTATTTATTTGCATGTGAATGATCTGTGTGCTGCTGGACACCGGAATTTCTCCCTTGGGAGGTTAATAAAGTTTTTTTATCTATTATTATTATCTATCTATTATCTACAGCATTTCTGTCATTTCCATGGAAACGGAAATCATGTAAACTCCAACATTTTCTGAAACCAAAACACAAAGAATATGCATTTTCACTTGAAACGCTGCGTTCAAAGGGCCACAGTGTGAGTACAGGGATGTGCTAAACACGGAGAAATGGTCTCAATCTGTGCATCAGCACACTTCATTGCTGTTCGGATGAAAATGAAAGGACAAAACGAAAAACTGACAAAAAAAATTGTGATTTCTGAACATCTTGATGTGTGCTCTTTAAATAGTTAACTTCCTGTTGACACACTAACATGATGAATGAGAGAAGGATTATTACCTTCCCGAGATAACGTGACGGTCTGTCATCGGGGACGGGTCCGAGGATGTGTGGATGAGCGGCGTTTCCTTCTGGGTCATCAGCCCAGATATCATCTCCTGCCATTTCATGCTTCATGTGAGTGTTCACTTGTGTTTCCTCTCTCGCTCCCTCCAGCTGCCCGTTCCTGTTTTCCAGATCAATGCTGCCCTGCTCATGGCACCACCTTGATAGGGTTACCTCTTCCTCCACCCGGCTCGCTCTCGGTGTGTGTGTGATGCTGCACGTGTCCCCAGGCAGCGGCAACATTATACAGGCCTATGGTTTTCATCTGGAGTGGAAACCAAATCTTTATGCTCCTAAAAATAGAGCGAGCTGTTTTTCTTTTCTTTCCAGAACACATTATACTCCCCGTTGCCCTGAGCACTACTGGCCTCTGTTTCAGAGTCTCACAGCTTTGGTATGACCCATGTGCTACGACAGGCCGAAGGCTGGTGGAAGACAAGCGGGTGCTGTGAGCGCTGAGAATGGAAAGTCTTTTCCATTAGAGAGAGCGACAGAAATGCTTAAAAATGCAAGTTTTCAGATCCGAACGTGTGCAAAACTTTTTTTTCTAATGAACATGATCCAAGGAAGAATAAAGCATTGAAATGTTGCATGTGAGGTGAAACACCAATGTAGTTTAACTCCTCTGTTATATCTTCCATAACCACAATAAAATACAAGGTTTGTCAGAAAAGTGAAAATGACGCGATAAATAAACCGACATTTTTGGTGTATGAGCCAAATAATGATCATTTCAAATGATTCCTTTTTCCTTTTGTTGGAATGTCTTTCCAATGGGAAACGTGCGCCACGACATGCGACTGTGACCTGGTTTCTGTATTTTAAGAACTAACATGAGAGCGGCAGAGAGCGGAAAGCGAAAGGTTCACATGTTGAAGGAGCTAACGCAGCAAACCGACGCTTTGGAAGCTTCGGTTTAACGTTGAATAATTCATCGCCTTCTCCTCGACGATTAGTGTTACAAAGAGACGCGATCGCGAAAAAACAATGCTGGAGAAAAGCCTCATAAAGGAGAATTAATATAGCGCAGGCATAAATATTGTTTTATCAGTGCAGTCTCTGAAGGACGGGTAGCAATTAGAAAAAGACTGTTTATTCCCAGAGAAGAACTACATCCTGGAAACAAAACAAACAGATGTAGGCTCAGAAACACAAACAGTAGACTGTATTTAAAAAACCATACATGCAAAGCGTGTATTTTGGGAAGTGAAATGCAGCTTCGTTTCCACTTTGTGAACTAATTTAAGAACACTGACAAATGTTTCAGTGTATTTTAACCAAGTCAGACTTCAGTTTAAAGAGGGTCTGCATTGTTTTCGTCAACATTACACAAAGGCAGCTATTTCAAGATAAAGCAGTCCCAATGTAAAGCTAATAAAATCACTTTCAACACTGGCAGCTTCTGTGTAAAGAGGGATGTGGGATAACAGTGCACGGCACAAAGCACGATGGGATTTGATGACATAATCGGTGTATATCAACATTATAATACATATTTGAAGTTGCAGCCAATCGATGGTGGAACCGATCACTCAGTCAGAGACGTTTAAAACATTTAAGTCGCTGGTTCTGCTGCTGCGACCCAGAAACTTTCATGAAAGCCTACAGGTTCAGGAAAACACCAGAAATCGCTCTGAAAGATCTGGAAATGACTGCAAAGCCACATAGGGGAGAACAATTCCTTTTCCAGTAGAATACATGTCATTAAAGGTGATTAGAACTGCGTGTTAACACAAAATGTAAGCGAAAGAATCGACAGAATTTCCCTTAAATGACGTTCTAATCTGAGGAATCGGCGTGGAGAAGTCATCTCCCTTGTTTCCACCAGTGAGGAATGAAAACAAACATTAAAGGCCTCAGAATAAAACTGGATCCAGGTGGTCCATCTGGTACCGTGGTGGGGGTACTTCAGGCTTGAAAGGAAAAGACTGGCACGGCCCCCTGGGAGGAGTCGGCGAGCTGCCTGGCAGCCCCGCGCCAAAATAAAACACTTCCACATGCTTCACAACAGCTTGATCAAGGAAGAGGGACATGAAACGGCCAGTCTGGGGGGAAACCTTTGACAGAAACAAAGAAGGAGAGTTTCTGTGTCTCTACAAGACAATTAAGTATTCACACTTAATATAAGTGAGCGGGGCGCTGACTGCCGCTGGTATTCTTATATGAATGATGTGTTTTCCTCAGGGCACAAAAACCTGCAGCTAAAACACAGTATCTCTCTCTCTCTCTCTCTCTCTCTCTCTCTCTCTCTCACACACACACACACACACACTCACAGGGCAGACCTCTCTGTGCTCTCTTTGTGCTCCTTCTCTCGGAGCTCTGTCCATCTCTGTGACCTTCTGACGGCCATTCCTGCTCCTCGGCCTCTGCCTTTCAGACTCAATCTTCGCCTCTCGCAGCACGACGGCGTGATTTCATTTCTCTCACTGGCCTTTTTGTTCGATCCCCAAACCGTTTTCCTTGGTTCACCGCCGTCTCAGACACGTTTACTTTTACCAGGCAACAAAGGAGATGAATGAGACTTGAGTCTTTCCTTACTGTGGCATTCAAATGATGGATAAGATAAATATCGTCGATAAAATGGATTATAATGGCACCTATTTACATGATGGTACAAAGCTGATCCAGCCATCCATCCATCCATCTCCAATGAAATATAACACAAACAGCATTAAAACTGGATCTAGAACAGTTTTAGGCCAGTGTAACAAGTGTACCTGAACTGATTTCTATCCCTTTATTTTCAGATATTCACCAATCTTGAGCTCAACAGTCTTTGAGAAAATGCAGTACAATAAAAAAGAAAATGGTCTGTACTGAAAATGAACACCTTTGATTAATCACTCCCCAGTCAGCAGGCATTAGATTGGCATGCAGAATGAAGTTTGAATGTTTAATGTGATTATACAAGGATTGCAATGAGCTCGAGACTAATGGGTGTTTCCCTGCAGGATCCGTTTAACGTGCACAGATGTCGCCTGATCCTCCCAATAAACCCTGGTTAGGCAAAGAAGTGAAGGGACTCTGGTATTTAGGCAGGGATATGTACAATATTGGTGTAGGTGATGGATTTGCACATTATTGTTACTGTTCATAGAGTTATCTGGTGGGGATTAAATCCAGATGTGAGTGGTGGTTTGAGCTTCAGACTCTCCAGAGTAAATCATCCAGACTTCTGCTTACGCTTTGCTCTGGCCATTAATGGGACACAGTATATTTACAAATGTTACACTAATGACAAATATTAATGCACGAGTGCAGAACTCATGCGTCGTAATACGTCTGAGTGGAATTACCTACTGGCTGAGCTGAGACCAGCTGTGCCGCTCTCCTCGCTGTTACCACCTTCATGCTAATGGACAAAAGCCTTTTTGTAAACAGTGCAGCTCTGCAGCTTCAGGTAACCAATAATGTACCCAGGAGTTGGTCTATTCAGCGAGGAAAGGATGTTTCCTTTACAGCATGTCTGACAAGAGCAAAGTCTGGAGTCAGTTTAAGAAATCAGATGTGTGTATTCGTCTTTCATCATTTGTTATTCTGTGTTGAATCAGTGGATCGTCTTCCTCCAACACTCCTGCTTCCTCCTGCGTCTTCCTCACTTTCCCATCAAACTGTCCCTCTGATGTTCTCCGGTTCATTCTGATCACTCCCAATGTGAACCTCAACACCCTCAGAACCCACACTTCTAGTTCAGCCTCGCATCTATCGAACAGAACCACCGCCTGTGGTTAATATTAATCACATTTTAAAATCTGGGGGAAAAAATATAATATGAGAATTGACACAAATTGATCGTGAGCAGAGCTTTTAGGGACTAAAGTGGTTGCTGTTCTCTACTGTTTTTGCTCAGCAATCTATTTTTGTCGTTGCAGGCTCCGGTTTGGTCCAACTATAAACTGTATCTGGTCGTCACGAACCACTCACACTATCAGCAGTGTGACTGGCTTTTGCCTCAGAAATGTTTTGAAGATTTTCTCGAACTGATCACACCAGCACAAAAGTTTAAATAAAAAACGGATGAATAAAGAAATGCAGAAAGCGGTTTGTTCATCTTACAAACATGTTAGTTTTCCTCCAGCTCGGAGAGATTAGTGGAATTTGAATATGTGTGAAATATGGCCGTACAGTATAACAGTGGTTAGCACTCTCACTTCACACTGACCAGGGTCTCTGGTTCAAGCTGAGCTTGGGTGTATGCAGTCTACATGTTCTACAGTGAGCTGGGATCCATCCCAGAACGGGGTGAAGCAAAACAGAAGTGGACAGAAGAGGACAGATTTTTTTATTTTTTTTTTAATAAAAAACTCAAAAATCTTCATCTCACAGTTTTCACCATATCTCAGTATGTCCCAGCTCGAATCAGCAAAGGCTTCTGGGAAGCTCTCAAATTTCAAACAACACCAGTAATACACAACTGTGCAGATTGAGTTCTATGAAGTACCCAAAAAAACACTGAAATGGAAGTGAATATTTGTTGAATACTCCTGTGTGTGTGTGTGTGTGTGTGTGTGTGTGTGTGTGTGTGTGTGTGTGTGTGTGTGTGTGTGTGTGTGTGTAGCTGAAACCATATCTGGCCTGCAGGTTGAACAGTAAAATAAAAAAAAAGGAAAGAAGGAAAGGAAAAGCTTTTGTTCTGAACAGTGTGGGAGGCGGGCGGGCAGGCAGGCACATCCAGAGCACAGAACGTGATGTTTGTGAGGAAAGATTAACACGTCTTCTGCTTACCTGAGTGAGAATATCCAGCTGACCTATGATGTGCTCCAGCGTCGAGGCTAAGCCTGGCGAGACCCCTGCGTCTGGGGGCGGGCTCTGCGTTCCCTCCCCGTGCGGAGGCTGCTGGAGACCCCGGGTCTGCGTCCGGGAGGTGGAAGAGGACCCGCTGCTGGGCTTCCTGGAGGCGTGGGAATGAGTCGCTCTACTACGACTGTTGTTGTGAGTGTGGGCAGCGGTTTGATGCTCCGGTCTGGCGAGGTGCTCGGCCGGTTCAGGGCTCTGAGAGCAGAGAGGGCAGAGGGCGAAGGACTGTTAAAAACCAATGTACACATCTCCATAGCAGAGTCACGGTTGTGTGTTTAGTAAAGAGACACTTGGATGTGTCCTCAATCAACCATTTCTCGATTTATTTCACTATTTCCATTAATCGACACTTGAAACTTTTTAGTCTAAATTCTTGTTCTAGGAGGGAATATGAATGAATGTGACTGTGTGTCCGTGTTGGACCTGTGATCAGATCAAGGTGTGGAAGATGAATGAATCGATATTAGTGGTTCTAGTTTCAGAATCTTCTTCAAACTGAAGAAGAAACTTCTTAATAGAAGCACTGATTTTGAGTTTGTAAGATCAAGAGACATTCATTAGAATCTTGACAGATGAAAAGAAGAATTAAAGCCACTTTTTTTGCTTCTTCAAAAATATCCAAATTTCTTTGAAAACATGCAGATTTAACTAATTCTTTTAGCTGCAATCCCTCTTAACAACTTGTACATTATAAACGACTGCGATAACTTAAAAAAAAAAAACTCAAAACATGGACGCTTCAAAAGAGAGAAACTGCTGACGAGCACTTCCCTACAGCGTGAGGCACAGACACAAACGTCTGCCGTCAGTCTGCACGTGTTATGATTAATTCATTGGAGCATAAACCCAAGATGGTGAGTGACCACGTCTCCCCATCCCCACATCTGTGTGACTAAAGCAGAGCACTCATCCTCAGGTTGCTTCTGTTTTTTTTTTTTTTTTTGTTCTCCTTTGCAGACCCTTGTGTGATTGTGCGTGATGATGAGGGCGGCTGTGCGTAACCTCCGTCGCTCCCTGGAAGACAACAGCTCTTTCACTCGTCACCGCGCAACAGGAAACCTATTCACAGTCTGCCGAACACGGCGTCGAGCGCCGTCGTTTCCAAGCCGAGCCTCATGAGCGGCGCCGTCAGCCGCACACGGAGGCAACACAGACTGCCACGGAAATAATGCGGCTGGCGGCTCCCTGCAGTCACGCACAAAGAAGCTGTGACACGCTCCCTGATAAGATTCAGTTACAGTGTCTTATTTAGGCGATTCTGACAGTTTGAAGCAGAAACCAGTGTCAAGGAGAGGTATTGTTCAAAAACAAAAACAACAAAAAAAAAAGATACTGACATGAGAAAGCGCTTACAGTTGTAGCCTGCGAGAAGAAAGTGAGAAGAATTTACAAACAACATGACTTATTTCTGGCAGGCGGCCCAATAAAACAATGTGAAAATGAGAGAATACACCCCGGATCACACACAAGCTTCAGGTCTTAATGTGGTTAAATTGTTCAAATAAACTGCTCATTTCAGGGAATTATGTTTTCTCTTGAAAGTAAATCAAGTCAACGCTGATTTATTTACACAGCTCAAGAGTGGTTACAGCAATTCTGTTCATAACAAATAAAAAAAAAGGAGATTATTCAGTGTCTCTGACTGAACTGCAAAATGTACCTGCAGCGCTGACACTGAGCTGCAGCTGCTTTCCTCAAAGCTACATATGAACTCAAGGTTAAACTCAGCCTTCTTTTTATTAACATATAGCAATGTCACGTTAGTGATTTTCTCACTGGAACTTATTTATCTGCGCTTTTCAGGACACCCAGGGTCGCTGTACTCAGTGAATATGTTCAAATACATTTAAGTGTAAAAACATAGTAATGGCAGTTTGAAAAGAAAAACATTTAGGGGTTTTCAGGTCATCGATCCATTTTTCCTAAATATTTGAAAAACAACTACATAAGTACTCACATTTTCTGGAGTTCATTGAAGTTTTGCTCATACAGAATTATCTTTTACAAAAAGAACTTTTAAAAAGGTTTTTTTTTTTTTTTTGAGCTACTGTTGCTCTGGGTCAGTTTTTCTCAGAGTCCCAGTCTTTGGACATCATGTTTAAATTTTTCTAAATTTGAAGTTTAGCAATACGTAAATAAAAACTCATTTTATTTTCTGTACACTGTGAAATATTAATTTGGTGACAATTCGCCACTGTGTTACCCAAGATGCCACACATAACCAAGAATGCAATAGTGGTCAATAAGATGCAAAATGTGACCGTTTTAGATGTAATTAAGTCAATAATAACAGTAATTTTCATTGGATTCAGGATTTCACAGTTATGTCGGTTTACTTGGTGGATCTCTATAAAATATTTCCTCTAAAGTTAAAGTGACTTTACGGGACAATGATTTATATTTCATGATGAGAGCATCTGGTCATCTTCTGGAAATAAAAACAGAAAACCTTCACTCCAGAGTGAACAGTGGATTCATGTCACGTTGTCCACCTTCTGCACGGCCAAGTGTTCAAAGTAAGTATGAATGAAAGGAGAAAATGTGAAACTGTTTTTAGCACTTGGATAATAGAGCCATAAATCAATACAAGAAATAAATTATGAAACTTTCTAAATGTGGTGCATTACTTTATGGCCCATATGAGTTTTCCAGCAGCTACTTTAATTTAAAACTCATTTCCTAGAAGCACTACGTTACATAATTTCCCATCACATCATTACTCCGGTGTTTTATAAGCCATGCAGTTTTGTTGACCGGCACCATTATTTGTCACGAACATGACAACCTTGAAATCAGACCAAACATTTCAGTTCGGCAGAGACTCCATGAGAATATATTAGAAAAGACAAGTTAGCGGTCTGCTGAATGGCGAGCGAGTGACAGGGGGGACGGGGACATAATAGAGCAGCTCTGCTGAGTCTACAACCTTTCCCAAGACTGGATTAACTCCTGTTGAGTGTATGACTTACAGCTTTGTATAAAACAGCTGCTTAAACACACACAGACACACACCAAGCGCTGGGCACCACGTGCTCGCACAAAAGCCCAGGTAAATATGAACGGAGACAAATGTGCATACATGTGTTGCTCATATGTGTAAAATTATGAAACGCTGAGTGAAAAAACCCACAAGACGCACGCCGCCCCTTTGAAATGTCTACAAACCCATCAATCACTCTTCTGACTGTTTATCGACCGTTTAACCACGTTTGAATCACTCGTAATTGCTCTGTAACTGCTTTGCATTACTCTTCATTGTGCTTTGGTCCCAAATTGCACAGCTTTGTGTGTGAAAACACCCGACGATGTATCAACAGGTAACCAGATGACAAAAAATAAAGTCCAGCTGTTTTCGGTGGGTCCGAGCACCGTTGCCGTGGAAACAAACCCCTAAAATGCAACGGCAGCTTTCTGCTTTCACTTGACGACACTGTCGTGTAAATGTTGCCTCAGATCATTCGTGTGTGAAGAGGGCCTGAGCTTGGTCAACAACATCCCAAAAAACCGTTATCTTCTCTACTCACTGCTACAGTTCAATATATTTCACTTTTAAAGGGAAACGTAAAATTATATCATTTTGGTTTGTTTTCCAATAATTACTCATGTAAATTCACCACTGTTGTTAAGGTGGGACACGGGGTGGGGGGGGGACGGACACCCTGTTATGTACCAGCGTGCATACACGTGCATGCAAACACTGTAGCCACCCCTCTAATGAATCACCTGGAGTGGAAAAACCAACAGTGGAAAATTTCCTGAGGTCCAAATTAACTCTTTAGTGTGGCACAGCCAGTTATCAATGTAGCCTGCAAGCTGAGAGAGAGAGAGAGAGGGAGAAGGAGAGAGAGAGAGAGAGTCAACTCCAATAAACCAAATACAAACTGATTTTGGATATTACTCTTGATAAAGTCTTCTTTGCACCCTTTTAATGATTGATGGACAACATACAATCAAGAGATGCTTAAAAGAGAATACATTTTTATTTTATTTTTTTTTTGTTGCTCAAACTCCTGAAACAGAATGGCTTGTCGAAGGGAGCTTGATGAGAATTGGTGAGAAAAAGGCAGTTGCCTTTCTCAAATACTTTTCCATCTGTGGGTCTAATTCAGTCCAAGGACTTTTTTTTTTTTTTTTTTTAGCTCTTAAAAACTGTAGCCGGAAGAAGAAGACCGATATAAGCGCTGTGTCCAATCCTCAGTTGACCTGGAACATGTGTTTTTAGTGGCGTTCTGAATTGCCGTGTTAAATGTTCTGCTTGAAACACTTCCTGAAGCCGCTGACACAGAGACGCAATTCCGTCCCTAAACTCACCTCACCACATTTAAAACGACTTATTTCAGCTCTCGCTTTCTTATAGAAAGACGTTACATTACGTTTCTCCCACTGGCGTCTTTACTGATGTACGACTGTGATTCACACAAAATGTGAAGAAAATTCAATGGAGTTGTGCGTGTTCTCTTAATGTTTCTGTCACCAGCACTTATACTAAAAAGGGTGGTAAAATTGTAACTTCATTATTTCTCCATTTTTTCCTCAAACTATTTATGACAAACTGGTAACAGTCACAGAAAACTCAAGTAATTATTCGCAACATTGACTTCCATGACACTTGTGAATGATTTCTGTAATTTGTGAAAATGGTGACAAATGAAGCTTAACTGAGTAATTCTCATATAGTAACAGAAACACTGCATCATGTCTGGCCCGACTGTTTCCAAAAACATCTCACATAATTAATGCACTTAACATGTAAAAAATAAGAACAGAAACAAACAAACAAAAAAAATCATCTCTGCACATGAAGCAAGTGACGGCGACAGCTAACACACCATACTGTGGCAAAGTGTGTCTCGTTAGGATGAGTCCAGTAAACCACAAACAAAACAGTCTTCAAATATCATTTCGCAACACTCTTCTGCTGAAATGTTTCACTTCCAAGTGTCAACAAGTGTCCTCTATTTAGGTCGGTAAATGGAAAAGTTTTCGACGTTCTGGGAGTCCGTTTACACGACAACAGACCTCGGAGCCACTGAAAACTCATCTTTTCAGAAACTATGTATTTTCACTTGAAACATTAACAGCTGTTAATGTAAATTTGGCCTCAGTCGGAGCCTTAAATCAACTCACACTCTGCGTTGGACGTCCTGGCACGACTTTCAGCTGGGTTTCATCTGTGAACACGAGCACTGATTGCAGCAGTTTGGGTGTGCGAGTCAATCCATTTACGCAACACGTATGTAGCGAGCTGCAGATAATGGACTGCAGGTCTGTATTCGAGTGGTCACTTTGACTTGTCGAACACAGGTGTAACTAATAACGTGAGCGGCGGCTGAATTCCCCGTAGCCGCTCCGCTCCTCACGCTGACTCACTGGCACATTTCAACGTAACCCGGCCACCATTAATGTTACTGATATTAGTCACACCTGTGCTTTGACACATGAAAATGCCAAAAAACAGAGTTGTTGGTGAACTGATTAGTTATTTTTAACAGAAACGATTAACTCTGAGCTGAATTTCTTAGCACAAACAGTTTTCGTGTGATAATAAAAATCATCCTCAGCCTCATGTGGATGAAAACAGATAATAAAAAAATCTCAATTTAGGAGGAACAGCAGGTAAACGCTGACAATAATGATGGATTTCTATAATTGGGAGGTAAAGATGTGGTTACTGCTCGCAGCTGTTTTGAAAAAAAGTTCCAAAGTTAAACTTGGAAATGCATTTCCGAAGTGTGGGACTGTACGTTTTACTGCTGGCACAACCCCGACATGAGGACGAGGCCAGGCAGCAGATCTGACAGCAGACACTACCGTGTGCTTCTCTTCGCTGCAGAACAGTTAACTGTTATACAGAAACGCCTACTTTCATCTGATCTCTTATTACGGTGGCTGTCAACTCTGAAATTACCAAGTGCCAGGAGAATATGGACCGAGTGTCATGAGACTGATGGCAAACATCGCTGTCCACCTTAAACCTTTCATTTATGCTGCTATGTGTGTCTTCTCTTAGCACTGTGCTGATGGTTTGTTGTACTCTTTCTTCCCATGCTCCCCCATTCCAACCCTGGGACGTGACTAAGACTTAGAAACAGGTGCAGCTGGAGGTTTCTTCCTTGTAAAGTCGAGGTTTTCCTCTATAAACCACAAACGTGGAACTGTTGTTTCAATATATATTTTACTGAGGTACTGAAAAGTAAATGTTCAGAAAAAGTCAGGCGATTATGTTCTGACTGATGCTGAATGAATCAAACAGAAGTGAACATATTTCAGTATTGACCAGGATGACGGCGCTTCAACCCTTCATTTTCTGTTTCTCCCTGACTGCTCCCTCCCTCTGCCGCCTCCCACTTTCATTTCAGTGTTCTGTCTTTTGTCTCTCTCTGTTTTCTTCCCGCCATCCATCTCTTCTGATCGACATCTCCTTCAATCTTTCTCTGAACAAGTATGAGCAGGTGTGTGATAATGGCTCTCAAATTTTCTCCTTTCATTATCATGTTGCTTGACTTGTTTTTTTTTCTTTTCTTTTCTTTTTCTCTCGCTCTTTCTTTGGGTGTACTCATGTTGACTGGCTTGCTTGTATGCTCACCCCGATCCTCCCATTTTACCTACCGCTCACTCTTCCCCCCTGCCGGCTCCTCGCTGATGCTCTCTCGCTCCACTAGACCATTAGGCTCTCTTTAACTCTGCTGCTACGCCGTCTTCAACACTCCCATGTCACACCCCCTGCCTTTCCTCTATCCCCTGCTGCCAAATGCATTCAACTCCTGCTGTCAGAACAATACCACCTGCCTGTTCATCCCGACACGCAAACACACACACGGCTGCAGACACTGCATCGAGAAGGAACCTTGATTGATCGGTAACAACTGGTTTTACTTCTTCTTTAACAGTAATTTAATAAAAAGGTAAAAGAGATAAAAGTTCATCCGGCTCCTGCAGCCTCTGGACTCCCTCCCTGCTCGCTCCGCTCCACATCCTCGAGCTGAGCGCAGTGGTTTGTGTGTGTGTGTGTGTGTGTGTGTGTGTGTGTGTGGAGCTGTGAAGGGAAGCCTGCTGCGAGCGTGCAGCTCGTCTGTCTGCACACGTGAGCGGGAAAAAGACCCAGATGTGAAGCTAGAGACAGAAAGACGGGGGGGGGGGGGGGGGGGGGGGGGGGGGATTAGGGGGGATGTGATCACAGAGAGCTGATCTGCCTGTCAGCAATGGCTGCCGCTTGTGCGCACACACACACACACACATACATACACATCAATGCTTTTCATGCTCTCAGAAAAACAACAACAAAACAGCAAATTAAGATTTTCTCAGCTGTGTTGAGCAGAGAAGGACTGAACCACACACACACCACACACACACACACACACACACACACACACACACACACACACACACACACACACACACACACACACACACACACACACACACACACACACACACACACACACACACACACAGACCTCATTTTAAAGATGGCTCATTGTGTTTCACAAACAGGCCTACATGTTCCTGGTACAGTGCCCATCACCGGCAAATCATCACGGAGAATCGCATCCAAGTACATTAAAGGATAAGCATATCAAATTAGCTTCTTATGAAATCCCAGTGGATTGGTTTCTGAGAGGGTAGTGGGCCAGCGTGGCCTTTGCCTCTGTATGAATAAACACAATGTTACCGTCTCCTCGGCCCATTTCTTCCTGAGGAAATGAATTACAGCTGGAGGCAATATCCTGTATTACTGGATGTTCAGCTGCACAAGAAGGGATGGTTTTAACACCTATTTGACATTACACAATGATTAGCTTTGATTTACCTTCATGAAAAGCTTGACACAGAATTACAAGGTCTTCCGACCTCGTTCTCAGATGAAGGTGTCTCGAGCGCTGAAAGGAGCAACACCGTAACGGGCGTCCAAACCACTGAAAGCATCATTTAGTCAAACCTGAAGTTTAGCTGAAGGCTGTTTATATTTTCTAATGTAGAAAACAACTTTTTTCATGATGAAGTAGCTGTTAGCTCTCTGGCTTCGTAGCGAGAATATCTTGGTGATCTTTCAGGGCGGCGTTTCCATGTCCTCCAGTAATCAGATTCCTCTTACAGTCCAAAAACCCGTTTTAGATTCATTTAAATTGTTTAACTGTCTGTTTGCTTCGTCCACGGTGTGTCCAGCCTTCATCCAGAATCTAACACCCCACATCTTTATTTTGTACATTCCTGCAGTATGTTGCTTCTTTTTTCTTTCCCTCATAAAGTATTTCAATCGTTCTTCCAAGAGACGTAACTGATCACATTTAGGCAAGCCGCTTGACATTTTTTTTCCGCCTCTGCTTCCTCCCTGGCGACACGTGCGCGAGACTCGCGGCAGTATACGAGCGATAAAGGGAGCGTATTAATAATAAATTATGAATGGATAAATTATACATGAAAAAGGGAGAAAATCTAGGAAGCTTGCACTTCCAGGTGCAGCTCTCCCCGGCTCTCCAACTGAAACAACTGGCAGATGACAATCTAATAAACAAGGATGAAAGAAATGTCAATGCCAGGAACTCACACAGGCTAATGAGGTTAGAGTGAGCATGTGCGTGTGTGTGAGTGTGTGTGTGTGTGTGTGTGTGCTTTGCAGTCAAAACATTTATTCTACTTTATTTATTCATCATTCATTGAACATTGGCAGATGTTAAAAGCACGTTAAGGAAATGAATCCAAATGAATGAAAGATAATTATCTCTTTAGAATTATTGTTTTTAATTGCTGTTTCAGTTTGATTCGTGAGACGGATTTCTATGGGTGTTTCTACTGGAACAACAACACGAGTAAAGATGTTTAAAGGCTGAATGAAAGTCAGTTCATGACGTGTTACATTAATCTTCAAGCTTTAATGTGTGAATGAGCAGATTAGATCACGTTGTTGTTTATTCAGTGATTGCAGTGTCTGGTCAGGCGATGTTGTGAAAATAAAGTGTTTTTTTTTCTTCACAATGTCCGACACAAAAAAGAAATAAACAACACATGGAAAGTAATGTGAACTACAGTTGAGAACAGGAGTAACTGGTAAAAGTTATGAATTGTCATTTTATAAATTACACCATCGCCTCCTTATCGTCAGCTGTTAAATTAGTCAGTACTTGAGACTTATTCCCTCGCAAAACTATCAAGATTCTTTTGTTCAGATTTTATCGACAACATGAAAACGTCTCGTGTAGCCACCCACATCGAGCATTTAGGTATGAACCCGCATGGCGCGATGCTAGCCTGCCACGATCTGGCTAATCTGGCATGAGTTATCGTGAAACGCTGTGAGAAAAAAAAAATGCAGATCGTCACAGAAACAGAGAGACGTTTCCACTAAAAGATGTTGAGCCTGAATGTCGGGAAGCAAACTGATAAGATGGTGAGAGCTGCTGGAGCAACGGGCCTTGACTTCAGCAGCATCGAGGCTCCGAACGGCTCTCCGTACACACATTTTGGGAAACAATGGTCGAAATACTTGCCGACAAATATCCCCACTGAGCGCACGGTTATAAATAAAGCTGTCGAGCTTCGATATTACTCTCTGTGTCCACTGTGTTAAATTGCCGTTACCACTTTTAACCGTCCGTTATTGTTCGATTCTGAGAGAAGAAATTTGGCTTCAGCTGGTTTCAACAATTTCGAGATATTTCTAGAAATAAGTGAAAGCAGATAATGCTCAACCTTCACGGTGAACATTGTTAAAATGCACTTTCAACGTGCTTCAAACACTGAATTTCAGCTGTGGACCTGAACTTAAAGAAAATAGAGGTCATACAGAGACTTGGATCTGACCTTCACAACTGCAGAGAACATAAATGGATGGATTCTTCAACAAGACTCAGAAATGATTCAACCACCTGAGTTGTATCAAAACGCTCGCTGACCGTTATTAAAGCTTATGTGTGTTCACATAAATGAGAGAGAGAAGAGCATAAAACCAGTCGAATTTCTCTCTCGTTTGAGATGTTCCTGTTTTGCTTTGCCAGGTACGTTCAGGTACCACGGCTACTGGAAGTACGAGCGAGGCCGACCGGCTCGGACAACAACCGAGAGCCGTGCCAGAGCTCGATGGGCGGCTTTCACAATTTTCAGTCGCGAATCGGCCGCTGCCAAAACACGCACACATCAACCGTTTGGTCAATAAAGCACAAATGCAGTAATACATCAGCTACCATGCGTGTGTCTCTCAGAAACGCCGGCATTTAGCAGGTTAGACTGCTGTCTTTTTTGCCCCCAATAAATCACACGCAGAGGATTTCTTTTCCAACTAAACCTTCAGGTGGCTACATTAAAAAAGACAGACTTCCCAGTGAAAAGGTTTTCGTAAGAACAGGACTTCTCAGAAGAAGAGAATATGTTTCAGACATCGCACTAATCATCTCTCTCAGCATGGTCCAGCTGCCCACTTTGTAATCACCCTTTCAGGCACATCTGTAATAACTGTTGTCAAGTAGAGCAGCTATTAAAATCAATTTAAAATCTTGAGCTCACGGCAGACAGGGGGAGGGAAAAAAAAAAAAAAGAGAAAGGCAGCCAGACTGAGCAGGAGAAAAGAGGCCTGAAGGGCCGGTACAAATGAAGGTGTTTAAAGGACACTGCAGACACACTCTTCAAGCACTTTTTGTTAGAAATAATCACATTTACATCACCAGTCCTTCTGAAACACTTGAGAATAATTTTCCCTGAAGCTCATTCAGTAATCCTGAAAGACCTGCCACTTAACATCTGTGTGCATAACATTGTTAAATCGTGTGAAAGTTTAATATTTTTTTTTGGATAGAAAACTCTTCTTTGGTGAGAAAACGCAGAACCGTGATCAATGAGTAATTTACTGGATGCGGTGAGGATATTGTGCGGCCGCCCGCCTCTGCAGCTGCGAGACGCGTCGCTTCATTTTCAGTCCGGATCCTCCAGTATAAAAGAGAGGCTGCATCGCGGGGCGGGTCGATTTAAACTTCAAGCAGAGCGATCAATAAGAGAAACGGGAGACACTGAGGGCGAGTGTGTGTCAAACAAAAACGAGAGAGAGAGAGAAACACAGAGAGAGAGAGAGAGAGAGAGAGAGAGAGAGAGAGAGACGACCTTGCCTGTGCCCTTCTTGATGAAAGTAACACAGTAGGAGTCAAACAGGTCGAAATCTAAACCATTCCACCACACACACACACACACACACACACACACACACACACACACACACACACACACACACACACACACACACACACACACACACACACACACGTGAACGTCTCTGCTCTTCCCATGTTTTCATCCTTTCATTCAGTTTCGTGGCTGAGAGACTCGTCGTGCTCGCCGTCCCCGAACTGAAGCGTCGCTCCTCGTTCTCCCGGTTGAAGGATTTTAATCTCACCTGATCGGGTGAATGAGTTTAATCTGGTCCGGAGCGCAGACGTGAGTAATGTTTGACCTGATGGAATAATGACTGCAGCCCAACTGATCTGCTTTTTTATTTTTTTTTCTGTAAACTCTCCAGTCTGTTCTGAGTGATTTACTTTCACGTATTTTAAAAGTCAGTCCATTAAATCTCTTCTGCCCTGTGTTCAGGCTGGGTCCAGAAAACCAACAGCGATGTCTCTGACAGATTTCACTTGTTATTCAATTATGTTTTTTAAAGGTTATTTTTCAATTCTTTCTTCTTTTTTTTTTTTAAATAAAAGGAGCAATTCAAGCCCCTCTCTGTGGGGCGTTTACATGACGACGGCATCCATTTTAGCTAAAACTTGATCAATCTGGTTGCACCAATAGCACCTGTTATTGGATTTGCTACTTAAACTCAAATGCCCTTTTTTGATTGTAGGAGGAAACTGGAGTACTCACACACACACACACACAAAAAAATTTATCCATGTACAGGGAGAACATGCAAACTCCACACCTATTTAGACTTTTGGGTCTGTGTTGATTCTCTCCTCCTCCACCTGTGATAACTGGACAATGAGACATTGAATGTTTTTTAAATGATCGTATTTGACGTTAAGCTGTGAATTATTTAATATATGTGCAAATAAGTGACTGAAGTTACCACTTTGATCAACAATTAAAACATTCTGAACCTTTCAATTGCTGCCATTCAGTTTCACTTCCTTCCAAAGCTGCGTAAAGTGCAACAGTGCGAAGATTTAGCAAACACACAGCTGAGCCTGAAGACAGGCTTTCATAGTGAGCTCCAGTGTGAGTCACACACGAAAAAGACAATGCTTAAAACTGAGTCAGGAAAGGTTTAGCAGTTTAATAACCGTGTCTTCTTCACTGGCAGAGATGCACAGACAGGGTGTGGTGAGAAGCAGAAGAAAAACCCTCTATTAGATTACCTTCCTGAAACTGGAGAAGATGCTGCCACCAAATAGCTTTAACAGTCAGTAAGCCTTGATTTCATCTTCCTTTTTCTTCTTCTTTTTTTTTTTTTTTTGTTTTTACTTTAACTGACTCTGGCAGTGATTGACTCTGACGATATTACCCAAAATCCCTCAGTTGTTAAATTAAATCAAAAGAGCATGAACCAGGAGAGTGCAGCGTCTCCTTCGCCATGATGTCATTAGAAGTAGTACTAATGTATTATTCAGTCAGAAATCTGATAAAAATGAAAAAAGATGAGTAAAAATAAACCACAGGCCACTCTGAAAACGGCCAATGAGAAGTAGTTTCTGTGTAAAGCACCTCATTTATCTTTATGTCTTGATGATAGATGCACTCTTATGGCCTATTCCAATAAAAACACTCACAAACGGCAGCGCCCACTAGTGGCCTGACATGACAACTACATACTGTGGTTTCCAGCATTTCTGCATTTTCCATGTAAACAGACACTTTTCAAAACATTGTTCTGTAAACGTGAAACTTTTATGAAACGAACATGCATGAAAGACGTGTTTTCACTTGAAGCATGATGTAATCAGATCCTTAGTTCATCTTTGACTCATTATTGCGACCAAAGAAAGTCGTGGCACAGACATTATTACTAGTATAAACATTTCGAAGCTCAACTTTGGGGTTTTTATTCACCCATTTCAAGAGGCCAAGGAGATGAAACAACTCTGAAGTATGAATGAGAAGGCACTTCTCACCCTGCATGTGAGATCTGACTGTAGCCGTCGGCTTCACCGCAAACTTCAAAGGAAGGACATGAAGCAGGAAACAGGCCGAGGGGCTTCAGTTTGACCACGTGGTTTTTTTCAGTCAGGCAGGATGCAGGCATGAAAATACGAGCTGGTACTACTCTCAATCTGTGTTCAGGCTAATGTGAGTGCACAGGAAAAATATCTAAGGGATATGTGTATATATGTGCATTTGTAAAGTCACTTAATTAAGTCAGAGGGGTTTTAGTTAATGTTCACTTGCAGTGCTGAAGAACTTGTTTTTCCTGCAATACTTTTAATCACACAGACACAATTCAATTTGGAGCACTTTAGAAACTGAGATGAGTTCAAATGTAATTTTTAGAATAATGAAAATTTAAATTCAAATTAGAAGTTTAGAATTATATTTAATTAGCATCTTTTCTCCTGTGAAGGGGAAAACAATTATCACCATTTATCCCTTTAATTGCTTATATACAATCCGATCACCCATTAGCCGCTTTACTTTTTTCTCAGGTGTTTATAATAATGAATCCACGCATGGCTGGCATGCAGCAGCTGATTAGTCGATACCAGTAGATGGCAGCTTCAGGCATTGGAGCACTTTAATGACTGCAAGTACAGTACAGTATTTGTCAATGAAACCATATTGTTAAATCAAGAAAAACATGGATGCAGCAGTCTCATTTCTATATCTGTGACTTTATAAGTCCTCCAGCATTCGATGGAGCTCGAAATGTGAAGAATAGATAATCCTTCTGTCTTATTAAGTTACTGTAAAAATGGAAATTTGATTTTTTAATTATCAAATTCAACGAAAACGTTGTGCCTGTGTGCCAAACACAGTATTTACTGAAGGTATCAGTGTGTTGAGCACGAGAAAGGATCCGATGGATTTTATGTCTAGGATTGTAATCTGTGAGTGAGAGGAGTTAAAGTGGACACGTAACGCACAGAAACAATATCGGCGGAGCAGCTTCCAGTTGGCTGCGCTGGTCCCTCGCTGCCTGGACTTACCTGGCTTTGGAGCACAGATGGAGCCGTGTTGAGAGCAGAGCGGGCCCTGCTGGAGCCGCCCGGCCGGCCCTGCGAGCTGGGAGCAATCCTGGCACCATTCTCACTTTCAAAAACATCAAAGTTGCTCTTCCACACCATTACCTAAAAATGACATAGAAATTGCATTGCAAAACACTAAAAAAACAAAATTCTGAGACGGCACATGATGTCTTTCTTCAACCACTTCTCCTAAAAATCTATAGAGTTATATATAAGGTTTAAATGGAAGAAGCAGTCGTCACCTGTTCATCGGCACCAACAGAGGAAAAATGCTCTCCTGACCTCGAGAAGGCCACACCGGTGACTGGACCCTGGAGCAAAAGAGGGACAAAATAATTAGTATTGAAGTAATAATACTGTAAAAACCACTTTTAGCCAAAGCACTTCAAGGTGAAGACTTCAAATTCAGATAGAAAACTAAATTTCACGAGCAACTAAACCAACAACGGCACTGCTTGAGATTAATCTTAAGAAATATCTGTCAAAAAAACAAACAAAGCAGTGAAAGTAAGAATGGAGCAGCCTGTGTATTTCATTAATCTTACACATTGTAACTTCATAATTAATCAGTTTTCCTTCTGCCAGGAAACATGGAAGCAGTGAAAATGTAGGTGTGAATATAAACATGGAGGAGGTAAACACCACATAGAAGACACAGAAATAAATACACACCTGTTAGCATAGTGCTGTGTGTGTGAGTGTGTGTGTGCCTGTGTGTCTAAATCCCAGATCTAAGCCTTAATTTGTCCTTTTTGGGAGCATTTCACAGTGCAGAAGGGGGTCGATGGTTATGACCCGAGCGCTCCATGTTCGCCGAGCGGACGAGGAAAAAGAACAAAGAAACAGAAATGTGGAGAAGGGAGCGGGCAGGGAGGCCGCTGCGAGGAAAAATAGGAGCTGTGTCCTGCGGCTGGCACCCAGACAGGCTGGTTTGGGTGAGGAATGGTTTCCCAGAAGCACCTGAGAGAAGCAGACAGTGTCACTATGGCAACGCGACGGCCTGACAGACAGCATGTTCTGTCTCTGCTCTGACTAATGCCTGCTGCCAGGCTGGCACTCGCCATGGCCAGACACACACACACACACACACACACACTCTCACACTGAACCTATCTCAGCTGGCACAGTTTATACACCGATAAATGAACAGGAGGTTAAATAATCCACACAACCCCAACACAGTGCATTTCATCAAGGAATGACTAACAACAATAATGAAATTCTATTAGTGTTCATTACTCTTCCCTTATAAAAAACTTTCCTTCTTGTGTTGCACCAAAATATACAACATAAGGATCTTTTATGCTTGTTGTGACATTCAAATAAAAAACAAACCGTACAAACCGGTGCTTTGTATGCTCCAGAATTCAGTGTTTACATGTGGAGTTGATGGGAGAAGCGTGTGCACCGTTCTGCTTTTGGAAATTTAAATGTGTCGTGTCAATCACTGGATGCCTTTTCTTCTTCTGTCAGTGGGTGAAACAATTAAACGCCCGCCTCCTCGTTTTTCCGCACGTGAAATCAAACTGGCTAAGCCATTCTGTGGTTTGTTTCTGTCGTGTTCATGTACGAGGCTGCTCAGCTGTCATGCAGCCTCCTGCCAGTAGGCGGCGCTAAAGAGTCGTCAGACAGCAGAGCCCATATTTTAAAGTAAAAAGACTTCATGATTCATGTTGAGCTTGAATAATCCTCCAGATCCCTCCGGCAGTATTGAAAATATGACATAATTATTAAAAATTGTTTCAACAGCCTTGAAAATGCTCTTAATACAGACCATGTTCCCAGGGACAATATTTAAAATCCTTGACTAGAAATTCTAATATGCAGCATTTTTTCTTTTTTCAGATTAGTCTCAATAAGATCTTTGTTTAATCAACAAGTAAATTAGTCACCAGGAACATCCCAACTTTAAACTTATGCATAAAACAGGGAGTACATGTCGGCCAGAAGCAGATTAACATCCAGACAAATAAAACCTAATCACAGATTTTCAAAGGCAATAAAGCGTCACGCTTCCCTTTTAAGTAGGGAGATTGTGCTAATTAAAATTTGCAATATACATCAATAAAAACGTCAACATGCGGCGGCTTGGATACAAAAACCGGCCTGACAGCATGAGGGGAGAAAAACAAGACAACGTCGTCACTTTTCTCCTCACATGCAGGATTAATGGATTGAAGGGAAAAACATGGCAACAGAAAAACATAAACTGATTACCACACACTTGTCAGAAGTTTACATTCGCACTCCAACAAACAAAACGTGGGCTGCAGAATAAGTTAAAGAGCAATAAATAACCGAGCGACTCCTCGCACATGTGTCGTCCATGTGCCAGGAGTTGGCCAGAGATAATACGCCAAGGCCTGGAAACTTTTTTTTTTAAGCAAATCTGCACTGATGAGCAAATTTGACTGGACTTAATGGATACCAAAGGTGTCCTGTGGAGATGTTCAAACAAATAAACACACACACACACACACACACACACACACACAAGGCACCGGACCGTCCGTCCGTAGCAACGCTCTGTTTTCTCTTTGTTTTCTGTGTTTGCGGTGTCTCCTTGACATTGAGAGGCTCTGCGGTGTTTGTAGTGTTGATTAACTTCTCTGTCACTTCTTCTTTGTAACATCTGAAAGCAATTCTAATTGATTCGGCTCTCACAACGTTTCACGCAGGTGCAGATGAAGCTGCAGAAAGTCGTTGGTCTTTAAAAGTTCAGGCCGTCTTATTCGCCGAGCTGGGGCCTGAATTCGTCAGAAGCTCTGGAGCAGAGACAGCAGAGCAGAGAGACAAATTAACCTAATTTAGCACGATTCAACCCAGCCAGGTAAAGTCCTCCTGAGGCCGGGTAAACAACACGTCTCCCAGATCCAACTGCAAAACACTCGCGTGGTTTTCATACCGAGTGCATGCGCGTACACATTCGACGGCGCGCACACCCACACACACACCTGCACACCCACACCGAACAGATGGGGGGGGGTCTCCTATCTCCAGCTATGCAACTGGAGAGACAATTAGCGCTCCGAGTGCTCCCAGCACCAACAGATTGGTGGAGTCGCCGCCGAGCCAAAAAGAACAACAACAAAAAGTGAGACGCGGGAGAGGAGATGACAAATTTGGAGGTGTGAAGAGAGAAGAGGAAAACGCGTTTTTTATGTAGGGTCTTTTTTTTTATCGTGACAAAGAGAAGGTTGGCAGGCTACTTGAAGGGAAATGCAGGTGACACCGACAAAGAGGCAAAATGAGAGACGGGCAGCGTGTGCAGAGGGATAGATAAACAGATGGACCACATGTGGTACTGGCAAAGCCACCGCTTTCCACCAGCAGCCAGCGAAGCCAGTCCATCAGCTGTTCAAACACACACGCGTACAGTCGGCGAGCTGTCCGGCCAGACGAGGAGGGAAACCGAGGCCGACGGTGACGGTGGCGATGAGAGCCGCGGCACGCTGAGAACGACGGCGGGACGGAAACAAGAGGAGGAGGAAGAAGAAAAGGAGGATCCAGAGGAACGGAGGCTGGAACACACTTCTGTTTCCTTCCAACAACCCCGAGATGAGTCACTGTGAGTGGGCCGCACGCTCGCCAGGCAAGCACTAAAATACACCACATACAAAAAAAAAAGGCATCTCACACACACACACACACACACACACACACACACACACACACACACACACACACACACACACACACACACACACACACACACACACACACACACACACACACACACATGCATACAGTCCTCAGAGAAACAAGTGTGCACAGAGAAGATGTGCAACACTCTCACACAAAACTGTCCACAGCAGGTCCTGCACACAAACAGGAAGCACAGCGAGCGCGCAAGAGGCCGTCACCTCACACAAACGAGGGTCAAGAGGACAGTGAGGCCTGAAGGATGGCCAAACACTCTATGTGTCCTGTGTGTGTGTGTGTGTGTGTGTGTGTGTGTGTGTGTGTGTGTGTGTGTGTGTGTGTGTACCTGGTGTCCGTGCAGTGTGTACAGTAGCTTGCCCTCCACAAGGTCCAGGATTTTCAGAGTGGAATCGCTGGACGCAGTGATGAGGAAATTACCAGCCGGGTGGAAAGACAAACTGTTCACCACTCCGTTGTGGACTGAAACACACACACACACACACACACACACACACACACACACACACACACACACACACACACACACACACACACACACACACACACACACACACACACACGAAGAGCTAAAATGGCTGAAACTGTGAAAATGTCAAAAATGCTGAAAAAGAAGCTTGAAACCTCTAAAATCAGATCCAAAAACAACTAAAACAGTCATGAAATGCCTTCTATCCTACATTGCAATTGAAATTTCACAAATGCAACATAAGACACAGTTTATGCTCATATATCAAAACTACATGAAACCTCAGCTGTGCTCGCCTCACATTTATAATGCTTAATGAGTCTCCAGTTAAATTTGATCTGGTGGAAAGTGACAAAAACAGCTTATTGATGGGAAATGCTGCAGAGCCCTGGTCTCCACTGTGACGCTGCATGTTCTCCCTGTGTGTGTATTGGCATTTCCTCTGTAATTCAACCCCGCTGTCTGAAAATGTGTTTCAGGTTTAATGGTGACTCTAAAATTGGTTTACATTAAAGTCATACTGTCAGTGATGAAACAAATACACAAATAAATGAGACACCTTTTTAAAAAGATGAACAGCGCCGCTGCTACTCTGCTCACAGTTTGGCTAAAAATTACTTCACATCCAGTTTCTATTAACAAACAGTATTACAAGTTCAGCAGCAGCCTGGAAGATCAGTGAACTGGGGCGAAATGTGTTGACAAGACATTAAACAAGCAATGGCTCCCCCTGCTGACTAACACGTGGTATTACCTTTCCTTTTATAATTACAAAAACCAACCATCCTTCTGTGTTTTCAGCTCAGATGACTCTGGGTGAAGGCAGATTACACCCTGGACAGGCCATCAGAGGGCCAACAAGGAGAAGCAGATCATATTATAACATATTAACATCTACAGGCAGTTTACAGGAAATAGTAAGGATAAATATATAAACAATGAGGAACAATGAGGAACACCATTCTGCTATTGTCATATCCTTAAAGCAAAGCCAGGCTGGAAAACATTTTTAATACATTCATGTGCAATAATGAGGTCTAATTTTGGCAGCAGATTTGTTCTCGCATTTGTTTGTTGTTAAAATGTAAATCAACTTCAGCATGTTAAGTCGAAAAGGAGAAGGTGGGAGAGGAGAGGAGAGGAGAGGAGAGGACAGAAGAGGCTTTTATCTTCATGCTCAACCGCCTCAGACAGATGTGATTATCCTTTATTAAATCTCACGGCTGAAATCAGATTAGGCCTGCTGATTAGAACAATCAGCCTGAGTGCGACGCTGACAAAACGGCAGCAGAATTGGGTTTACTGAATATGTAACATATCGTTAATCTTGATTACCGCACTAATCACAAGCTTCAGAGCTGAATTTCACCTTTGTTTTGAGTGCAGCTTATCATCACGAGCCTAAAATCTGAACAATTACTTCAGGTGTGTTGGAGATCGTGTTCGGATGAGATGATTTCAGTGTCAATTCAAACTATCCACTAAAAATTGAGCTGAAAGCAACAATATCTGAGCTTCCAAATTGTTTTTTTTCCACTTTAGTTATTTAATTTTCAATAAATGTATTCAGCGCAGAGCAGACCATCATAAGGTTCGGGGGCCGTATGTGGCCCTTTGGCTCTGATGGGAAACCAAACAATAAACAACAATCAAACAAAATCACAGCTATTATGGGCTCTATGCACAACTTCACCACTTCCTGAACTTCAGGAGGCTCCTTGTTTCCTGTCTTTCATGATAGGATGAACTGATTAATCCAGGTGTGTCTGGCCTCAGTAAATGGCCAGACACACCTGCAGTAATCAGCTTGTCCTATCATGAAAGACAGGAAACAAGGAGCCTCCTGAAGTTCAGGAAGTGGTGGAGTTGTGCATAGAGCCCATTGGCTTTTACACATGTAAAATAGTCACTTTTTAAGTTCATAAAAGTCATGTCAAAATATGTTTTTTTATCAAGAGATAATTCTTACTGCGCAAAACTGTAAGTCAACTTATGCCTCAGCAAGAGTACGGCTAATTTTTTTTGTGGTCATTAGGAAGACTGTTGATATAGAGGCTTGAACTGTGAAGAGTTCACATGTTCTAACTTCCAGGTACTCTGGTTTTCTCCTGCACTCCAAAAACAAATTATTGAATTTAATTTGCTCTAAATTTGGATTGTGTGACTGTTAATGTCTCTGTAACCGGCCTTCACCCAACTCAACCATATGACGGATAAAATGGAAGAAAAGATGCACAGATTGATAATATTGATAGTGGAGAAACTGCCTGAACTACCATGAATGTACCCTCTTTACCTTGGTAGTGCTGCAGCATCTTGTGGGATCTGATGTCCCACACCTTGACAGAGTGGTCAGTGCAAGCAGCGGCGATACACGTCCCACTGGGATGAAAGTCCACCTGGTTTGAATAACTAATAGAGACAAAAACAACACGTCACACGTCTGGAAAAAATGTGGCTTCGTTATTAAAGGGAAGTAATTGAACAGGCAGAAAACTGGGAAAACTCAAGATGCTTTCATACAAATCAGTTTTACGAATATTTACAGAGGAAGCATGGAAATCTGACTAAATATATGAGTAATGAATGACAAGGTTTAGATCATATTCCAAATCTAGGGCTCAGATTGGGTGAAAACTTTACAAATAATATTCACATCACATGCATGTTGAACTGTGAAGGTGAAGACTTTGTTCCTCTCAAACATCGAAAAAATAGTTTTTTTCCCAGCTTGGTCCACTGAGGCTGTGTGTCGGCTTACCCTGTATGATCATGGAAAGAATGAATGCACTCTCTGCTGTTTTTGTCCCACAATTTTATCGTCTTATCGTCGCTGGAAGACACAATTAAACGATCGTCTGGAGAAAACCTGCAAGAAGAGTAAATGATTTGTACGGTTTATTGAACCACACTGGTGACAAATGTGATCAATATAAGCGTTCATACTTGGCACAGCGGACCCAGTTGATGTGCTGGCTGAGGGAGAAGAGGAACTTTTGCCTGTGGACGGTCCAAACTTTGACGGTCTTGTCGTCAGAAGCCGTGACCAGCGTCTGTCCGTCACCGGAAAAGTTTACACTGCGCACAGTGGCAGTGTGAGCTCGGAAAGCGGAGGAATCAGCCTTCCTGCACGCACACGACACATCACGAAACACAAAGAAAACCCAGTAGGTGTTCAGCAGTGCGGCTACTCCTCTGTGTTGAGAGAACACTGAGTTTCATGACTCACAGCTTCGTGATTGTTAAAACCGACACGAAAAACTTACATGGTGGGCACCCACAGTCTCACAGTCTTGTCTCGAGAGGCCGAGGCCACCAGATGTCCAGAGGGTGAAAACTGAACCGAGGTGACGGCGTCTTTGTGTCCATCGAAACGATACGCTCGCATCTGTGGCTTCATGTTCCAGATCATCACGCAGGTGTCCAGAGAACCTGTGGCTGTCAGCAGCAGCAGCAGAGCGGAGTGAGCGACTCCAAAATATTAAGAAAAACATTGAAAAAAAACGTAGAGATTACCGATCTGTTTCATGTTGCAGCTGAAGTCCACGCTGGTCACTGTGTCCCTGTGACCTTTAAAATGTCTTTCTAAGGTCGGGTCCGACTGAGTACAGACAAAAAAAACAAAAAACAAAAAACAATATCTCTGTTAGTTCATTCAATGAGTCAAGAGGTTGTACAGCAAATGACACAGATTCATAAATAAAGTAGGTTGATGCTGAAAACGGAGAAATATACAGTAAAATCTAACTGAAGACATGTATTTAAAACCTTTAGGAAACCATTAAACAGCTGGTTGTGTCATTAAAGGAATTAAAACACAGGAAGGCATATCACATCAGAAAAAAATGCAAGTTTTAAGTTAAAGCCAGGTCAACTTTAATGACCCATTTCAGTTTTCAAGTCTGGGAATCAGTTCACTGCTACTTCTCACTGAGACACTTGAAAGAAAAGGAAGTCAATGTTTATGTTAGTAGTAACACTGTTCTTTTTTGTAATGTAACGAGTCTAAATATCTCCTGTGAAAGACGCCCACTGCGTGTGAGACATTTCATTCCAAATGACTAAAACCGCCTCCACTTTTCTTAGAATCACAGAAAAATCAAAACAGTTCAGAACATCCATCTTCTGAACAGTTTTCAAACAGGATGAAAACGAACCATGAAAACACACACCTATTATTAGACCATTATCTATCCAAGTTATCTCACTCAGATAGAACAGGATTTCATTTTCAGAAGAGACTCATCATGAGTCACAAATTGCAATTTAATTAATTAGAAATAGAAGACATCTACCAGTAAATGAGAAATATTAATATGACTAAACTACAATACGAAAGAGCCAGCGAGTTTCCCATTCAGACACAATAGTTAAGAAACTAGTTACATTCTATTTTATTATAAAACAATGCAAATATACGATAACAACTTAAAATAAACATCAAGTGTTCCATTAAAATTTTACTCTAATATGTATCCTAATACCTACTACTTGTTTATTAATTAAATGCAGTGGCGGTAATTCACCATGCGGAGGCACTGTTTCGCGCTGATAGTGCGTTTTTGCGTTTTTATGTTTCTAATCGAAGTTGTAAACAGTTGAAACGTGATCTTTCATAACGTATTAAATTCTAGTATTCACATCACAAAAACACACATTTTAATTTAACTTTACAGGTTCCATTTTAGGAAACAATGTTTAAAAAAAAAATTGTAGGCGAAGAGGTTGCCGGGAAGAAAATTTGACCGCGTTGTACACAAAGAAACACGTATAATTCTGCTCTTATGATTTAAATACGGTTGGTGATATTTTCACGGTGGATTTTCGGAGGTATGACATATGTGAGAAAAAGAGATTTGAAGTTGAAACCGAGGCTATCTGCCTCAGGGTTGATTTTCACTTAGGCAGGCAGCGGGGCAGGCTGTTACCAAGGAGACAGGGTGTAGCTTGCTGCTAGCTGCTAGCCGTAAACGGGACGTTACGTCCGGGGTAAGGGAGACGGGGGCTCCCGGTGCTGCATGTCCCGGTTCCACAGGGCGCCTTCACCATGGCAGAGGTGCACATTATCGGACAGATCGTCGGGGCGAGCGGCTTCCCGAATAACAGCCTATTCTGCAAATGGGGAGTTCATGCGGGAGGAGCATGGCGGCTCCTGTCGGGACTGAAGAACGGTCAGACCCAGGTGGACATCCCCCAGACGGGGGACATGGCGTACTGGAGCCACCCCATCGATCTGCACTACGCCACCAAGGGACTCCAGGGCTGGCCAAAGCTTCACCTCCAGGTGTGGCACCAGGACTCCTTCGGCCGCTGCCAGCTGTACGGGTACGGCTACTGCCACATCCCGTCCAGCCCCGGACACCACCGGATAAGCTGCGTGACCTGGAGGCCGCTCGGTTCCTGGCAGGAGCAGCTAGCGCAGATATTTGTTGGCGGTGGTCCACAGCTCCGCAGCCCGGACCTGATCCACAGCGGGGCGGACAGATACCGACTGCACACCGAGGCCATGGGCACCGTGGAGCTGGAGCTGGGAGTCATCCTCAGACACTTCGACAGCTATGGCGTCGAGAGCTGAGACAACTTCACTAAGGACTTTTGTTTTTGTTTTTCAGCCACTGCATGTACATAATAACGACTTTTTAAATCATATTTTCTACATTTTATAATCTACATATGTTTTTATATATTAGACAACATAAGTCAATAAAACAGCTGTGTTAAGGAAGCGCGTTTGGGTTTGGGGATGTGTTTTCATATTGAAATAAAATATTCACAATTCAATCTCATGTGCATTACCTACAGCAGAAGAACAAACTAATGAGTTTGAAACAATCTGTAATTTCTATTGAAGTTTCACTGTCCACTTTATTACCGAATTTAAATGTTTGGAGATCCCCTTTGTAAGTGCATTCACCTTACAGGGTAATAACTGTAGAGGTTTGTTGTGGTGTTGTGGTGTTTATTTAGCACTGAATTGCACTGACAAGAGGCATGGAGTTATCATTCAAGATACTTCCAAATCACTTGAAAAATACTAAAATAATAAATCACCACAAATAACTTTTTCTGATAGAGAGCTTGTGAGGAAACGACACATGAGAAACGAACTTCTCTCGTAGCGGTTCAGGTAACAAGTGCACTCACCAGAGCCGAAGTCATTTTTCCAGAGATGGGAGTTAAACACCAGGTGAGAACAAGTCGTTCCTCTTCTAACAGTTACTTAAAATGTAAAACTAAACTCCAATCCAGTGTCTGAATGAGAAACTATGCACAGGGGCTTCCCTTTAGCTCTCCTGTGTGCTAATGCTAGCATCCAAGTTAGCTAGTTCAGTTTACGCGCCGCTGATGGCGCTGAGCCGCTCTTAAAGGGACAGTGTCCCTTTAAAATATGTAGTAACCCCGTTTCGCCAGCAGGTGTCAGCAAAGGCTCACAGAAGCGACAGAGGTTCTATTCCCATGTAAAAAGATGGGTGAAAGGTGCAGTCAGATAAGGGCATTCTATCTGTGGATCTGTATTACCCTTGCAGAGTCATGGAAGGGTCATCTAACAGAACTACTGTCCCACAGATCCAATAACCTACAAGACACCAGAATGTTACAGTGTAATTACAAAGAAGCAAAAATTCAGCCCTACACAACTCAAAAAAAAAAAAAAAAAAAATCCAAAAATACACACAAAGGAGCATAATGTTTCCACAATACAATGCGAACCATCACCAATATACACAAAATGATCAAGTTATGCTAAAACAGATGCTCACAGTGACAAAAACTAAAATAGAAAAGACAAAACTCAAAATCTAACAACTGTTATTTGCAAAGTTTAATGCAAAATATTAGACGAATATGCAATATATGAGTGTTTTTTAGTTTTAGAATAATTTTATTCACAATAAACACAATTTAATAGATTTTTTGTATTCTTTGGTTGTTTTCACAGTGCATCATTCCAACCAAGAAACTATCCAACCACAGAAGTCTCAAAACAAGCACAGAGAGAAACAAGATATCATCGGAGTGAGGACACCTACCACAAAGTGACACAAAATTAATAAAATTAATTATCACAAATGCATAGACAACCACCATAAGTAGTCAAAAAATGAGATGCAAAATTTCAGTTGCATATCAGAAAGTGTGGGGTGCTTAAGTACATTATAAGACTTTGAATAGCCTGACTGAAGGATACAATGAGGCAGTTATTCATCTGCTTTGGGGTATTTCATGATGTTGTAATGATGGAGCACATCCAGCTGAGATACTTAAATTATTCTGTGGTTTTGGACACACCGGTTCGTCGGCAATCCCTCTGAGCCTCGTGTATATGTGTTGTCACCAGGTGTTTCTTCACCCAGTGACATGATTTCACATCTAGTTTATTGTAGAGCTATTCTCTACAGTAAATTAGTAAGTGAGGCTAAAATAAAATAATAATTCACATCATCATGGGGCTGCAAAGGTTTAGAGCTCATTTAGGAGAAATTAAATTTCACACTGTAGATAGGATATCTGTTCTGGCTTTGAGTCATTGTCAACTCAAGCTTTACGTGAATCCCTTGTGGGCTGTCTCAGCTGTAATGTTGTTTTGTCAGATGATGAACAATTCAAACCACAAACACAAGAATAATTTGCTGTAGTCTGTGTGGATTTGTCAAGCATTTGAAGTCATAATTATGAAGCTTATGTCAGATGTAATCATGCTTCTGTTTTGGGAATCATGAAATTAGACATCAAAAATCTGAAAACCCAAGATATGTTGATTTAAAACAGAAATGAAAGACAGGAATAACATGGTTCTTAAAATGTGCACACATGAGGCATTATCCTTTATTCAAATAATTCCATGCATCCATATTGCTTTAACCAGGGATCTTTAACCAATATCTTTTTCTGTTTGAGCATAATCCCTCTGTTTTTACTTCTCCTGTGAAAGATAACTCATATACTTATCCTTTTCATTCTTTCAGTCTGGGAATTCTCGCAGAAAACTGCATTGAAAGCTCAGTTAAAACATTCCTTTTGTTAGTGCAATAAAAGAAGCTTCCAGCTTCCAGCTATGCAGACAGACACAAATACATCGTTTGAATGTTCTTCTTTTTTCAAATAAAATACGATCCTGTCCTCACGCGATATGATGGTAAATGCCCAGATCTTCATTTCCAGTTATATATCGGCCATAAGGAAGGAGGAAGAGAAACAGATGAAAGAGCAGGAATCGAATACACCAAAACATCTTTTATTTTCAGTTCAGCGTCAACACTGACACACCCGGGTCGTTAAAACACACCCAGATAATCCTCACTGTGCAATGCACCACATCTGATTGAACTGAAGATCACACTGCAGTAAATGATAACACAGTTGTTCTTATTATCTAAAGATAGTGCCCACCGCTTGTAAAATTCACATTTATTGTTCTTTTAAGCGGAAGTCCCATAATAGTTCAGGGGGATGTAATTCAGTCTTTCAGTCACCTGTAATCTTATCTCCCTTTACTGTATTACCAGGGGTCACAACATGTTTCCTGTTTTTGTTTGTCGTAGTTCATGGACAGTATACTTTCTTTTGAATTTACTATTTTGCAAAAAAAAAAAAAAAAGCTTCATGTCTGTTTTCATGGATCAGTATGAATCTTGACACAGTTAAAATGTTTGTCGAAATGACATTGTTTTTGCAAAATGTTTCACAATTAGTACCAAAAATTACTTCAATCTGGAAATAAAGCCAATTTTAATGATAGTTATTGGTGATAATTACAGTGAAAGGTCCGATAATCATTTCTAATAACCGTGACATTTTGCAGCATTTTGCATGCATGTTTTTACAGACTCACCCTGAACGCCTGGCATCAAGGCTGCTGCTGTCTCAGCTTGAATCCTGTGTTCTGTCTGCTAGTCGTAAAAAAGCAAAACAAAAAAGCTTTCAAAAAGGTGGTTTTAATTTGCTTGGTCGTATTATGGGCTACTTATGGCCATTTTTGGCCGACAGGCCTTATGTTTGACACCGCTTTTCTGACGGATGAATGTCAGGCTATCTTCAACCAACATAAATTCAGTCATTTTGCAGTTTGAGAGCCTAAAATACCTAAGATGATGGAATGTGGATGAGTCGCTGTGTTAAATATGAAGGTAGAGACGAGTGAAGGATCGTATCAATGCAACGTGACACATGGTGGAGTTGAGAACCGGGGTCAAACCAAGGATCGATTGAGGCGACACAGTGGTGCAGTGGTTAGCTCAATACACTTTCTGTGTGTAGTTTGAATGTTTTCTGTGAGTCAGCAGTGATTTTCTCTCAGTAGCAGCGCTGTCTGCTCTCGAAAGGAATACTTTGGTTTAAATCTGAGTCAATATTTCACTTGAAACGTAAACGCTGCCTGAGTCTCTTGTTTCCTTCATCGGCTGAGAAAATGTCCAACACGCGGCGTAATTTTGCATTCTGCTCCCCTGAAACTGCCTGTGTTTTCACAACAACTTATCTCCCTTGAGAATAATTATCTGGGCTGGGTGTTTGTCCTCTGCATTTCTCCAGACGACAGCACGCCGGAGGTGAGATTTGTGGTCTGAAGTGTCACAAACTGCAGCATCTGAGTCACTCAAACAGGTGATGTGCTTGTTTTATTTTAACCTCACCACAAAGTGTTATTGTAAAGTCATAGGAGTTTCTTCTTCAGTATGTTGAACTGTCAGTAAGTCTTTACATAACAGTCTGGCTGTGTGACAGAAATATTCCCCAACAGCGATCATTCCCCCGCACACCTCATGTCTGTCTGTGCCTTGCAGAGCTAAACAATGTGTTACGGGAACTTTTGATTTATGAAAACCGTGTTTAACAGGGCTTATTTTTAGACGCTCATTGTGTGTACCACAAATGAGGAAATGGAGCAGCTTCTAAATCCACTGAAGCATACCGATCTGCTCCATCGCTTCTGATAAAGCGTCGCCTCGTTCAACAAGAACGAAAGAATGCGAAACAGGAAGTGATTCCTAAAACACACCACAGCTCGCCTGCAGACACAGCCATAAACACACAGGCTTTTTATTTTAACAACCTAAAAACTGAGAGAAAGGAGATGAAGATGGCTTGGTCATGTACGTATGTCAGGGAAAAGATGCAGGTGATGAGGAAGTCCAGTGAGGAGCTTCATGGACGAGGAGAGGGAGGACATGCAGGAGCTGGCGTGAGGAAGATGGACACAGGAGGCTGAAGGTGGTGGAAAAGAATGCAAAAAGACTTTTTTTCCTGTTGGCCAGGTTCAAATGCACCACTTGTCTGTGTCCCTGACTATTTCTGTTTCCGCGACTGTAATCTGGAGTCTCTGGAATAAAAACCTTTTCACCTGCAATGTTCATCAACACTCCTGCTTATTTTTGAAATATAGTAAAAGTATCACAGAAAATGAATCACTGGAGAACCCCTGATGCAACTGTTTAAAGGTCAAAACAACTCATCTTTGAATAGAACAATACCCTGAAGAGCAGATTAATTTCTATTTTTAGCATGTCAGTCACAGAACACAGTCATGCTGATTTGTAATTAGGTTTTAAAAATTCCCGTAATTCATTTAATAATGAATGATTAAATAACTGTATTGTGACACGCAATCTTATTTCAAATGATCAAGTTATTTTTTCAATCATAGAATAAAATTAAATTAAATTTTGCAGTTCTATTGACAGGAGTTTCTATACTTTAAGAATTAAATGTTTTCTTCTGTCCAACGGGTCTCTCTTGTAAATGTTTGTCTCAAAGGTCAGATGATCATTTACAAATTCAATCTGTAGAAACAGTTTAACCTACATTAACTGACCTCTGCTATGTTCTGTGTGAAAACATTTGGATTTTTGTTTCTATACATCTGCACTCTTTTGTCACTGGAAGACGGCTAAAAATCCATCTGAAAGGAGTCAAACTGGAGAGATTTGAAAAGCTCATTTCACATCAATCAATACATTTCTGCATCTATGTGAGTATTTCTCAATGAGGCATGATAAACAAATGTTTATCCAACCACTTTTAAAACCACTTGATCCAACCTGGGGGTCAACTGTTTCAGTAAACCTTGAACCACCATGTTTGCAAGTAGTGCAGGGAAGGTCTACTATTACTTGCAATGATCAGTGCTTTGCATGTAATGTATTAATTCCAAGTAATATATTACAGTTAATGGTTGCACAACACTGGCCAGAACAAGTTATGCATTACTTTCCCAACACTGTTCACCATGTTCACAACAACTATCCACAATGACAGGAGCGTTTGTCAGATACCTGCAGATTTTCATGAGGTTCCCTTGTTTCCATTTTCTCTTCCCGCTGAGAAATGTGTCTTTCCCCTCTTAGGGACTTTCTGAGTTCCCACCAGCATGAACACAGTCCTCCATTCAGTCTGAATCAGTTTTAATGACAGCTGAGTAGCCGTGGCACGGCGCTTTGATCTCCTCAAAACATACGGAGAAAAGCCCAGAAATCCCACACAAGTGGGAAGATTAAACTCTCTGTTACAGGAGCAGATCCAGACGAGCTGTGTTTACAGGAAACTGTCTTGTCTTTAAGAGTTACACACACACACACACACACACACACACACACACACACACACACACACACACACACACACACACACACACACACACACACGCACACTCAGAAAATCAACCTGTAACTCAGCTAAATCTATGAAGCCAGACTGATCAATTTGTCGAGCTTGTCTGAAAGACATTTAAACCTGGATGAGTCATAACTTTCTGCTCCTAAACTCAGATAAAACAGAAGTTATCACATTTGTCCCAAAACACCTGAGAGAACTTTGGAAGGTGTTACTTTAACTTCCAGAATCAGTGGCCTCCATAGCAGACTATTGTGATTCCCTGTTATCAGGAGGCCCCAACAACTGCCTAAAAGTCTTCAACTGGTTCAAAATGCTGCAGCAAGAGTTCTCACAAGAACCAGCAGTAGAGATCACATCAGCCCAATATCATCAGACCAATCGGATCAATTCTCTTCACTGGCTTCCTGTTAAATCCAGAACATTGTTTAAAATCCTTCTCTGAACCTATAAAGCTCTGAACAATTGGTTAACCAGTCTCTATTGTCAAGGCCAGGCTTAAGACTTTTCTACTGCTCTCTCTCTCTCTTTCTGTGGCTGCGTTGTACTTGGTGCTACATAAATAAAGCTGAATCAAATAAAAACTAAAATGATTGACTACTGGTGCGATTTTAACCATGAACGTATCTTCAGCTTGGTTTAATTTCTTGTAAGACCCCGTTCACGCAACATTTCAAGAAGAAATGCTTAGTTTTTGCGCATTTGTTTCAGAAAAAGATTTAAGATTCAATATTTTGAAAATGATGTCTGCTGAACACAGAAGCAGCAGAAACGCTGACAATGATCCAGTTTCCATGTTGGATGCAGCACAGTGGGTGCTGTTGTCTGTTTCTGTAATGAGAACAAAACATTAACAATAGCGAGTACAGGGACATTCATATGGACCAAATTGGATTCGGAGCGCTGTTGTCATGGAAAAAGACTCCAAAGACGGTGGTGCTTTTTCACGTTAAAACGTCGTGTAAACAGGGCCTAAGGTGTTCCTGTAAAAACACACACACCGTATGTACACTGTGTTTGTTGTGATGGTGTTTGAGTAAACGAGACGAATGTACACTGAAGTAAAACTAATTTTGGTAAATGATCTTTGTACCTACATGGTGTAAGAACCAGTGGAAGCAAACATATGTATTGACAGCAGCAGAGTTGAGTCATAACGTGGTGGCGGCGGTGGCGGCGGCGGCAGCAACTCTCACCCAGAGTGTTATCAAAAGGTTAACGCAGTTCACTTGACCAGCTCCAAAAAACGTTTTTTTGCTAATCTGAAAGTCAAACAACTGCTGTGCGTACACTCCAATCCGATTTTGTTGGACGATCACACTCGTGTTGTGTAATAGGTTTTCAGTTAAAGCGAATTCTTTATCTGCTGGCCCGCAATCAAAGGTGGAGGACTGTTGTGTTTCTTGGCCTTCAGGGAGGAAAAGAAATGCCTAACCTCATTGAAGTTCGCCTCTGGCTGCTCTTTGTTTATCAGCCTCTCATTGTCACGCACACACACACACACACACACACTTTAACTCACTTTCTGAGTTATGCAAACAAACAGGATATTTTACCACTTTAACAGCGGTGCACTCAAACTGTGTCTGACCGGCTGAAACAGGCGGCTGCACTCAGTTCACTGCGGCCAGTTTGGACCGAAACATGTCAGTTTTATGGGAACTGAATCAATCACGAAGTGTGTGTGGGAAGGAAACTGCAGGTTGAATACCTCCAGGTTACCAGAAACCTTGTGTGACGGCCCCTGCGGCATTTGCTTAATGGCATGTTACCTTTACACATCCTCGTTCCTGGTGTGGCTTCAGGCTGGCTCGGAATCAGCTGGGTGCAAAGGTTATGAAAGTCTGTGTGAAGGTTACGAAAGTCTGCGTTTGCCCAAGCAAATAAAGATAACAGGAACCTCTGTCACTAGAAAGCTCCTACTACTACAGCGGCTACACGTTTACGACGTGGAAAGACCGAAAAAGGCAATTTGTCATTTTCAGTGCCTCTTCTGTTTTGGCCTTGTCTGCCTGTGGAGATGTTGGAATTGAGGTCTTTTCTTGTGAGAAGCCGAAGCGGGGGAGGAATGTCCAGCTGGGGAACCTGTCCAGTGGCCAGTTCACGTCTGTCGTCGGGTTGCGACATCAGTGTTATCCAGAACCTTCTCGTGCCTCGAGAGCAAATGCGAGAAAGATTAGTTCAGTCAATTTAGTTCCCTTTGAGCGCTCACGGTTTTAATCCTCCGTAAGCTCATGAAGAAACGCTTAAAAGAAAAAAACAACCCTCAGCAAATAAGCACAGCTTTGTCAGTTTTGTTTCCTTGTATGTTGCAACCAAAGTTTGTATTTTCCCAAAGGAAGTGGTGAGAAAACAAAGAATTATGGGTGAAAATGAGTGCACTTACATAATATCTCATAGCATTTGCCCCACAACTGTAAAAGGATACGTCTTATAAATAAAAAAACTAGAAGGCAGATACTTTGATACCATTCAGTTGTTTTAACTTAGACTGATTTTTGAACTAAGATTTTCCTGAGAATCTCTGACATGTAGCAGTAATAGTCAGACCACTTCACCACAACAGAGACAGCTGTGCAACAGTCTGTTTCAAACGTGTATGTGGGAGGCTGAAGAGGAAAATGAATCAGTCAAAAAGAAAACAGTGTGTATCATGAGAGTTACACACAATATGGTTTCACTGAAGAAATTACAGCTGAATGAATCTTTTTTTGTTGGAAAAGTCCATTAAAAAAAGGTTTGACGCTTCAAGCTGAAGCAACCGTCCAACAAACACCACGAGACAGTGTGTGAACCACACACACACACACAAGAAGGGCTAACACACACAAGATGTAGTGTAAACTCTCCATTTTTTTCTCCTGCTGCTAAAAAAAAACAACCTTTTCCTCAACCAGTGTTGTAAAATAACTTGCTTCCACATTGAGTGTGGTGACCGTAACTCATAAATCAAACACGGTCTTTCCTTATTCACGTCAGCTCGATCAGTTTATGCTCAGCGTGCCTCAGCGTACAAACAGTTTACTGTCCACAGTCTGTGTGTTGTATCAACTGCACGGCTGAACGGCCCGGCCGCCCCGGATTGTAAAACAAGCTGCACATTAACGCGCTATGCTTCAACACAAGGCTATCCTGACTGTATCCCTCAACATACACGAACTGTGGGCGTATGAGTGCACGTGATGCATGCAGACACATGCACTCTTTACCTCTCCGACCAGCTGAAACAGGGAAGTAGTCACATGATTAAATTCCTGGAGGCCCCAAGGACTCGCAATTATCTCGACCCTGAGAGTGTCAGCGGGGCAGATAACGAGGCCAATGTCAGAGACGGGACAGATATCTGCCCAGCCTTTCTTATTACTGAACTATTTCCATCAGAAACAGAACTTTTTCTGTCTTCTTCAGTCGAGTTGGGCTTTTCTTTGTCTGTCTGATCTGATATGCTTCCAATATAACTTCAATTCCATCCCCGCTAATTCTGTGAAGTCAGCAGACAAAAAGAAGATTAAATGGAGGAGAAAGATTACTGAAGAGGGGACGTATTGTCTTCAAGCATCCAGCTGCAGAGCAGATTCGCTCCCTGGAAGTCCTGAGGAATGTCTCAAGCTTTGAAACTTAACGCTGCTTCATTTTCTGCTGGACGGCCGCTCAGACGCCTGATGACATGGATGTGGACAGAAAGAGAAAAGCACTGAGCTGGGGGGGTTCAAACATTTCAGAGGTGTAGCGGTTCCTAACTTTACACTCATAGCGAGACGATCTTGTTTGCATGTTCTCCATGTGCAAGTCCAGGTCCATGCCACTCGACTACCGGTACGTTTCAAAGAAAATGGCATCGTTTCATGTTAACATTTTTAAATGATGTCTGTTTACATGGAAACGACAGAAACGCTGAAAATGATGTAGTTTTCATGTTGGGCCTCTAGGGGTGCTGTTCTTTAGTAACACACACTATAAACATTAGCAACAGATGATCAGACCACCGAGTTGGATTGAGAATAAAGTTACTGTCAACTTTAAAACTGGACCAGGACCAGGACCAGGACCAGGACCAGAAGAATCAGGACCAGGAGTCATGACATTCTGGAGGAAAACATTGTTTTGTCGATGTTTGAGGACCGTTGTTGTGAAACCAGATAACCAAAATACAATGAAAGTTCAGCATTTTTACTTGAAAAAGTTATCATGTAAATGGATAATAGACGAGTCTAACCTGCCTCGTGAGTGTGTGTGTGCGTGCGTGTGTGTGTGTGTGTCAGACAACAATAAAACAGGAAAAGTTCCTTTCTCGCTGAGTAACAGGTGTCTCTTCCCCGCGATCATTTCCTCTTCAACCCGCCCGCCTCTTATTGTTTTCAGGCTGTTTATTTTCTCGTCTTAACCATTCCATCAGCTCGACCGATCCAGCAGCATGCCTCCACCTGATCTGAGTCCTGCAGCTCATGTGGCGACTGATTCTCTGCAAATGGTCGGCATTTCTTCATTTCACTTGTTTTCTTCATAAAGCTGAGTTGGATAGTGGCGGCACACGCAGGTGGTACAGATTTTAGTCGTTGCATACTCATTTACACGAAATGAATTTGAAGCGCAGAACCACCTCCATAAATCATTTTGTTCTGTACTTTCAGTACCAATTAACTCTGCCTAATAAAAACAAGCTCGAAGATCTGTTGAAGAAATGTCCTGTTAGCTTGTCTGTCTGGTTTCTTGCTCTGGAGTTGCGTGTCGGCAGATAAGTGACTCAGTCGGTGTGGGAAGTAAACTGTGTGACCCTCTTAAACTTTTGGCCATTTGAGTTTAGCAGCCAAACAGGAATCTGTAGGCTGATACCACACGGAACACATTTCTATAAAACTCTCTGACAAAAGAAGAGCAGAGCTTATGAACAGAATAGAATGGAAGAGACGAGTAGAAACCGATCATTTTCAAAATGTCGCCGTGGAAATGTAAACCGCAAATGCAAAAATGATTTCTTTTCACGTGAAATGTCATGGGCTCAGGTAGAACATGCAACTACACAGTGAAGCTAATCTGGAATCTTTCTCTGGATATGGTTTATGTTCATTGTAAACAGAGTTTACAGTTTGCATGTTTGTTTGGTTATTCTGTTTCTTATATTTGCTGTATTTTCGTTGCATATTTTGATCGAATCGCCCCTCCAGGGAGACATTTGGATTTTGCCTCACAGTAACTCACCGATCATGTGAACGCACTGAGAGCCCGGCCCAGCCGATCCTGTAACGGAGGCTCGTACACACGTGTGTTTATTTATATGCTTATGAGGGGCCTCGCTGACATAGCTCAGAGTATTAAAATAGCCGGGGAGTCAATTAACCAGAAGATACTGTGTTATTTGGGGGCAAGTCAAGCCTCGGACCGAAAGCACAGACATGTGCGATCAATACACATGTGTGTAAAAGTGTAATAACACAGCTGTGTGATTATCTGGTTTTTCTGATCGTAGTAATCACGAGTCAGGAGAAGGACAAGTAGCAGTTCTATCTCAGAAAAAAACCCCAAAAGGTCGATGATCAAAAACTGGGTTGTTTCTTTTTACCTTTTATCGAGGTCAGTGTGATTTTTTTTTTCTTTTTTATCTACAGTCAGCTTGGTTGCCACTGTTGCTCATTTGTTGTGTTCACACTCATGCAATCAAAATAGCGTTCTATTTGAAGTGATGTTTATGAGGACTGAGGCATGTACGCGTCCAGGCCTGTTAGCTATTCAGTTCGTTTGAGGCAAAAGCCAGCTGATGGGAAACGAAAAGTGCAAATGCAGACTGATTTACAAGGTCACATTTTGAACTGGCTTTTAGTTATTTCTATAAGGTCCATTCACACTCTTCACTGCTTTATCAATAGGTAGCTGGAACTGATCATCGTAGTTCCTGCTTCCGCAGAAAGTCCAGAAAGTGACACACCCATCATAAAACACATGGTTTTGATCTGTGGCAGGAAATCTTGGGGATTTTGACAGACAAGTTGATTTTGCAATTCTGGAAATACTGCAGAATCCTATCTGTCATCTCCTGGAAAATTTATGTCAGTCCTGTAGACTTAAAACTACCCATCATCAACAGATCCTTAGACTTTTTAGAAACTTTTAAGACTCAAATCAACATATCTGTATCTTATTTTTATTTTTGTTAAATGAAATAGCCTAACAGAAAGTATAAAACTGATCAGACACGTTTCACTGTTTCTGGCAAAGAAAACTATGAATTTCTCTCGTGCGCGTCTGTGAAAGATTGCCTTCACATTATTAAGTCCTATTTATTTACAACAAAGACGGCTAAATATCACTCACTAGATGTGTCTGTTCACAGGGAGACACTGAAAACGCAACATTTCAAGAACTGTTTCAATACATTGCAGTTTAATAGTTGAGAGTCACCTTGGAATGACAATCCCACTTGGTCGTCTGTCCAAACGAACGTCAGGATCTCGCCATTGTTGATGTTTTCAGAATTTCTTCTGTTTCCACTGAAACAAACATTTTTGGAAACGTTTCCTTGTAAACGTGCAACTTTTCTGAAACAAAAACACTAAAATGACGTGTTTTCACTTGAAACGGGCCAAAGACGCTGCCTGACTGCGTGGGGTTTGCATGTTCTCCCTGTGCAAGTGAAGCTAGCGTATAAAACAGAAAGGTCGGGATAAAAATTCCCTTTGGGTGTGTGTGTACGTGTGTGTGTGTGTTTGTGACGAGATGCACAGCTGAACAATCAGTGTGAAAGTGGAAGTGTTGATGAATAGCAGCGTCACCGTCGACTCTGACGAGCTGAGAGGATTTTCACTTCCATTCCAAAAGTCCTTCTGCAGATTGTGAGAAACTGTCCGAGGCAAGTTAACGGAGCAGGATATGAAGTAATCTGGATCATTTGACGTTTCTAAGCAATAAGGAATTAGAGCATTTAGAGCAATGATTCCTAGAACTCTGGTGTGATCTGTTGGTCAGTAGTGACTGTAAATCACAAGAGCCTTTTGTGGTGAAGTGACACAGACTGTGGTGGACGAGTGTGTGTGTGTGTGTGCGTGTGTGTGCGTGTGTGTGTGATTACCTGACCTCCATCGCATAGCAACATTTATGTCATCCCGATTCACAGGGTAGTGGGTTAGTAGGTAACCACAATACGTAAGGTTTCACCTGATAACGCGGCACAGCGTGACGCTTCGGCTCTTGTTTGCAGTGAGAATCTGTGTGTGTGGATTAGTGTTCAGTGTCACACCAGCGGCTCTGTCCAAGAATAAAATGCATAAAAATAGGACTTCATATGCCAGATTCCCGTGTTCAAAGTGAACCCGCCACCATTCAAAGCACCACAGCTGATAAACAAACACATCAGCCATAACAATATAACCGTCACTGATAACAAGGTCACTTTTGACATTTTCCACCAAATAAAACTTGAGTGGAGCATTAAAACGTATCCTTATGCGGCCTTATAGTATCATTTCTGAAGTCTTTTTTTTTTTTTTTTTTGGCCAAATGTGACATGTGCCTTTCCTGTCACTGATGTGTTCTTCTCAGCCAATCAGAATGATTGGTTCAGTCTAAAACCACAATCGGTCATCTCGTTGACTTTTTAGGGGATTTTTGCTGCTGTGGTTTTTTTTTTTTTTTTTTTGTTTACCGAAACCATTCAATCATGATTTATGCAATTCTGGTTGGATGGAATTTAACTTACAAAAAATCATTTTGCACAGAAATTTTATTTATTTTTTTCAGCTGCTTGCTTGTTTTACCCTTGTACCTTTTCTGAGTTATCTGTAAATACATGAGCTTCATGAATGAAATCTAAATAGGAATAATCTGGAAATACACATATCATTTGGTGAAAGGCTCAAGGAGCCACTGTGGGACTGCTGAAGAGCCACGTGTGGCTCCAGAGCGGCAGGACGCACATCGCGCGTCCTAATGGTTAGAGCACAGAAAAAAACAAAAACAATAAAGTGATTTGATTGTGGTGACTCTGTTAGAGCATCATTAAAACTACAGTACTGATCAAAATTGATCCAAAGAATGAAAAGTGGTGAATGAGACCATGAATTGTGCTAAGCCGGTGCTCATCCGTGCAGCTTGTGTCGTGCGTGCTCATGACTGATCGGTGCATGAATCATCAGTTTGTCAGATTAAGAGCTCTTTTTCAATTAGTCTTCTGTATTTTCTGACAAACACCAAATGAATAGAACAACCCTTTTCATGAGGTCGAGCAGGAGATCGAAATAGCTGAAGTCGTCGTCATCGGCACACAACACCATTTGTTGTGACCCAGTTTTGTGCTCCACCTAAAGTATCCAGTGCATGCTACACCTCTGAGTGTCCAGCGCACGTGACTGAAGGTCACTCGTCTGCTCTTTCACGATACGTGTCGGGTGAGCAGGTTCGGCAACACACCCCATTTAAATGAGCGCCATTTATCTTAAAAGGAATGTTTTTTGTGCTTTGTGCTTGTTAAAAGTGGAATGTTATGATGTGAGGCAGACAAAATGAAATGTGAGACCATGACCTGAAGAAATGAATTTAAAAAGCCTTTTACAATTTCCTTGTGGAGCAGATTGAAGCCTGTTGCAGGCCTGTTTTGACCCACGGGCCTTATGTTTGTCACCGATGACAGAGATACTTTCTCATTTTGACATGAAGCTTTTAACCAGCGAGCAGATGGCATTCAGACCAGATGTGGGCATCATAAGGCCCGGGGATCTGAATCAGCTGAATTACTGTACATGGTGCATGTAATATTGCCTCGTTATGATCAGCTTTACAACATTTAAAATGGTCAAAATGAGTGAGTTTGTTGGCCGTTTTTACACTATTATTTGCTATATGGAGTCTGGCAGAACAGATAGTTGTTACCTTGCAGTTTTGGTGGCTCACAGTGAAGTAAATGAATAATTATATTTTTATATACTGAATTTGAACTTTAGGTAAAAGGTTTATGAGAAAGATAAAAAGTTTTTCATCAACAGGTAATTCTGCTATAAAGTAAAACAGAACTGACTTCTGTCTCTGTTCTCCACAGTTGTGCTCAGTTCTCCTGTAGCTTCAAAACATAACATCTTTATTTGGATAATCCGACCAAGATTTACTTCATAGTGACTCAGATGTGTACAGTGTCAGTTTAATCGTTTCATTTTCATTACTTGAGAAGTGGAAGCTCTGCTTTACATTCCGCTGACCCCCCCCCCCCCCCCCCCCCCCCCCCCCCCCCCCCCCGCCCCGCCTCCTAGAAGGCTGAGAGTGGAGTCGACTTCCTGTCGGCATGCAGTGAAATTAAAACTTAGATGTCAGTAATAATCTAATAATGTGAATCAGCTGTTTGATACAGAGCAGACCGACACAAACGTCTTTATAACACATTTTATTTGGAGCATATAGAACATCTGGACATAGATAATTTTAAATAATGTTTGTGTGGACTTATCAAAGATAGTTAATACATTCTATGACAGTGATAGAGGAATGGGGGTTAAGTGTGTATGTGCCATCGGCGGCCGGCGATGCTGAGCGTCGCTACGCGCGGGCGGAGATCGGGTGGCTCAGGCCGCTGAAGTAAGACTTTTCCCGCTCGCTCATCACCTCGAAGTGCAGCGGCTGCTGGCAGAAGGTGCACTCTGCGGACGAGTGGGGCTTCAGAGGGAGGCCCACCTCCTTCCAGGTGTGCACCAGCCTCTCTGGGGAGGGCGAACGGAGAGAAGGAGGGTCACTTTCATACCGGCGCAAGAACAACGTCAAGACTGTTCCAACACGATGCCCATTAAGCACTATCATCATCATCATCATCATCATCAACGCTCGCTTACCAACAAAGTATTTCATCATCTCGGGGGTGTGGTGAGGGGTGGGAGCGATCCGCAGCAGCTCCTCTCCTCTCGCTACAGTGGGGTAGTTGATGGCCTGCACGTAGATGTTGTGGCGGCTCATCATGAGGTCGCACACCTCCGTGTTTTTCTCGGCGTTCGACACCTAAAAATAACCAAACACAGACGTGATGAGAGCTGGAGGAAGAGGAAGAAGCGCCGGTTTGAATGAAACCATGCGACCGAGACGTGCTCTCACCCGGACGGGGATGATGTGGCTGGGGCAGTGAACGACCGGCAGGCCCGAGTCCATCAGCATCTGCCGCAGCAGCTTGACGTTGCGCTGGTGTTTCCGCCTCAGCGCCCGGCCCTCCTCGTCCTTCAGGACCTGGATGGACTGCCGGGCTCCGGCCAGCAGCATCGGAGGCAGCGAGGTGGTGAAGATGAAGCCGGCGGCGTAGGAGCGCACCGTGTCCACCAGGTATGAGGTACTGGCGATGTAGCCGCCGACACACCCAAAGGCCTTGCCTGGGGGGGAAAAAACAAACAAACAAAAAAACCTGTTATCTACTGGGAAACATCCGAACACTGTCAACAGAAGACCAAACAGGTCTGACTGAAATGGCCGCTGTACGGGAGCTGCAGAGCTGCGAGTCAGAAATAATTGTTCGCTCAGCTTGACAGCGACAAGAGTAATTCAATAAGAGCGCTGCGAGAGCCTACGGTCGCCTAGCAACAGCAGAGCTGCTCCAGCTTCTTTCAGCCCTCCGGCGTATTGGGTGACACAGCTGAGGCCTGATCCTCAGCGCAACAGCAAAACATGGTCTAAAAGAGTCACGACACCTGGAAGGATTTGTCTGAAATGGAAAATACGGCAATGTGGCGCGTCTCGCCGCAGCCGGCCGCCCGTCTTCACGTTTTCACATGAGCCAACAGTCCCAGCATGCCGCCAGAGATTCGTTTCTTACCTAGAGTCCCTGAGATGATGTCCATCTTGTGCATGATGCCGTCCCGGTCTCCGATGCCCCCGCCTCTGGCGCCGTACAGACCCACGGCGTGCACCTCGTCCACGAAGGTGATGGCACCGAACTCGTGGGCCACGTCGCACATCTCCTCCAGTGGACACACGGCACCTGTTTCAGCACAGCTGCTGTTTAATTCACTGCAAACTGGAAGAAGACGAGTCCAAATCTGCATTAAAGACAGAGTTCAAACCGACCGTCCATGGAGTGAACCGTCTCGAAGGCCACGATCTTAGGCTTTGTGGGGTCTCCCTTTCCCAGCAGCTCTCGGAGGTGAGCCACGTCATTGTGACGGAAAATAAACTTCTTGGCGCCGCTGTTCCTGATCCCCTGGATCATTGAGGCGTGGTTGCCAGCGTCGGAGTAGATCTCACAACCTGGAATCAGTCAGCGGAGAAAGGAGGCAGGTGAGATCGAGGAAACTTCTGCAGTGGAGCCGCTTGTCTTGCTTAGTTCGGTACGTTTTGTTTACCTGGCAGCATCTTGGCCAGAGTGAAGAGGGTGGAGTCATTAGCGACGAAGCAGGAGCTGAACAGCAGCGCCGCGTCCTTCTTGTGCAGGTCGGCCAGTTCGTGCTCCAGCTCCACGTGGAACTTGCTGGTTCCAGAGATGTTCCTGGTGCCTCCGGCTCCTGAACCGTGCTTTTTAATGTTGTCTCTGGAAACACAAGGGCAGATCGAGTTAATAATATTGAACAATATGATGAGAGTATGAAAAAGAGGCGATACCACAAAATAAAAGAATAAAATCAGGAATGTTTGAGGAAGCTGAGGGCGGTGTTACAGCTGAGGGACGAGTGTGGGCAAGCTCAAACAGGCTGAGTAAAAAAATACATAAAGGAAACACACCTTCCAGAGACAAATGAGCTTAGGTGTTAACTAGGGCTTGGTAACCCTGCACTCCCACACAAACAATCACCTGGATCACCCATGGGTGTCAGGTTATGCTCAGCTCTTGCTGAGTTAAAGGTCAAAAACAATCAGTGAAGTGAGCAGATGGGGAAAAGAATATACTGAACCCAGAATGCCCCGACAGAGAATGAATGTAGTAAACACCTCCTGTCACTCACATTATGGACTGCACGACCCGAGGGTGTCGGCTCATGCCCAGGTAGTCGTTGCTGCACCAAACGGAGACCTCCCTCTTCTCATCCAGAGAGCCGGTGAAGTCGTCGGCCATCGGAAAGTCGCTGGCGAGCCGATTCACCGTTTTAAACACGCGGTATGTGTGGTCGCTCTTCTTCTCTTCGATCTTCTTCTCGAAAAACTTATCGTACTGGAAGTGGGACACTGTTGCAGAACAGGAAGACGACACTTGCTTAACGCGACTCACCGTTGTGGCAGTTATGTAATGAATGGAGCAACTTTTCAACGGAACAGACTCAGTCCATTTCTGAGGTCTAAACTAACTCAGATACCTAGTTTACATTTAAAAAACAAACACACACACACACACACACACACGACACTGCTAATGAAGACCTACTTCTTCCGTGCAGGTTGTCCTGCAGCAAGTGAGTGACTCTCTTCGGCTGCTGCTTCAGGAGCGTCTTGATCAAACTAGGTTTCTCCTCTGCTTTGGGGGCGCTGGCCATGGGTGGCTGTTTCAGCACTTCTGTAAACGGTCAGGCAAAAACACATTAGTATGAAAATATAAAAACAATGTGGAAAACTGTGGCAGATATTTAATGAATCCCACCTTTCTGGACAGTGCGGACCTCCTGCACGTCCTCCTGGAACTCCATGCCAACCTGACGGACCACGCCGCTGTTCTTCTGGCCCATTTCTGCAGCCAGGAAGGGGCATTTGGAGGCCACTGCTTGGCCCTGAGGAGGCAGAGGGTGCCCAACTGGCAGCTTGGACTCCACCTTCTGGTTAGGAGCTACAGGAGGACAAAAACAATATTATCAGTTGTTTCAACATGTCAAATGCACTGGAATTCATTTATAGGATTTATTCCAACTTTTATGTTAAAAAAAAAATTTACAAACGTGTTGAGTCTCACCTTCAGTGGGGGACATGATGTCCTCGGTTGTCTGGTGAGAGGACGAAGAGGAGGAGGAGGAGGAGCAGAGTGCCCGTGCCATTGATGGGGCCATGGGCTTGGCTGCCAGCTCCATCATGATGGGGCATCGCTGCGCGTACGCCACCAGAGACTTTTTGGGCTGCTGCAAGAAGGCCTGAGGCACACGGGCCAGGAAAGGACAGCGACGCACTATCACATCCATAGTCAGCAGTGGTAATGATGATTGTCCAAACTTCTGTTGGAAAAAAAAAATAAAAAATTTCAGTTAAACACACAGTGGTCAGATAAGGCTTTTTCTGTGTTACCAAAAACCTACAGTGCCGACTGGACAACTAGAGAGTAATAAAAAGACATTTGCTGATTAAGTTGTACCTTTAATGTTGTTGCAAACAAAAAAAATCTTAATATTAATCTATTACAAATATTTAATGGATTTAAAGAAGAGGAACAGTGAGTGACAATAGAAGACATGTGGCAGTAATAGTGGCTTGAGGTGATGTTTTAAAGACATTATCGTCTAAAAAAACCTCTTCATATCTTTCAATTTGATTTTTTTTTATTCAATTGAACTGTTCTGGGCACATTTAAACAATCCACATGTGGGCATGAAAGCATATTATTGGGAATTTTACTTAAAATAAAATGTAACACCTATTATAAAATGGTTTCAAAAGTTGGTTACTCGGATATTTTCATCAATCTACAAGGCAATCACGTCTCTGATTAAACTTTTATTTTGTAGGTGTGGTCAACCACATTCACCAAATTTCCGTGACATGATCTGCCCACGCTTGTATCACGTTCATGAATTCCTCGATAAAGTAAATACTCTCAACCTCTCACCTAATTAAAAAAAAAGCCATGTTGCACATGACCAAGTCCATATTTACTAATGTTATATAAGGATTATGGTCGCGTGGTGATCAAGGCGCGTTACTTAATAGTAAATGTTATCAAAATCAGAATTTACTCCACTAAAATATCTAGAGGAAGCAGAATTAACGTAAACAAAACCATGTGTAGAATAAATATAGAAGCACGTTGACTTGAGCCTTTTTGACAGCTTGCGGTTAAAAGCTCAACATTTTAAGCTGCTTTCAGCCGCTTCATCTCCGAGCTGTTAGCTCAGTTTGACAAGAGGTCACGACTTGACTGCATTCACTGTTAATTATAACGTTACTATTACAAAATAATAACCTATTCCAATAAATCTAAATATTTATCTTTTTTTTTTACCTTCCCAGGCCACTTTTTTGCCGGCCCTAGCATTAGCATCCGTGCTAACAGGAGTGGAAGATGCTCGGTGAAGATGACACTCACCGATTTGAAAATAATGTCTTTCCGAAGGCGAAAGGGTCTGGATGAGTCGCGGAGACGAAAACCTGAGATGAGTTTTGATGGTGAAATCCCTCTTTTCGGGTGTTGTGTGCGGAGACGAGCAGCGCGTCGCGTCGTTATCCTGCACTGAGGACGAACGGAGAGGACGAGGACGAGCCCGGCGCTTATATGACACACGGCACGCTGAACTCTCGCGAGACTTCACGAGATGACGTCAAGGGTCAGCTCAGTCCGCGCGAGTCCGCGTCTTCATGAGCTGTCACGCGATGTGAAGTCAGTCCGCGGCACATGCGATATCCGGTCAGTGCGATAACGACTAATAGACACGAAATAAGATGTGCCCCCACCTTGGCCAAAAGGCAAAGGCAAATTCATAGCATGGCTCAGAAGCAAAAGGTGATAAAGACATAAAAGGAAAGTAAATACAGTGAAAAGTTAGACAAACCTTCAAGACACATTTCACTGATATTTCCACTTATCACCAGATATTCATTCCTACCCAATCCTAAAGACTTTCATTTACCACTTTTCCCACCTCCAAAGCAGCAAGCATAAACTTTTCATCAACTCTGGGATTCTATGGGCAAGTTATTTAAATTAATTTCCTTATGCACAGCTCCATTACTTCCTGAAGTTCAGACAACACATTTATTTCCTGTGTTTCATGATAGGATGAACTGATTAATCCAGGTGTGTCTGGCCATTTAATGAGGTCAGAAACACCTGGATTAATCAGTTCATCCTATCATGAAACACAGGAAATAAAGGTGCTGTGTGAACTTCAGGAAGTAATGGAGCTGTACATGTGTAGCACATTGACCTTTTGGACAAAATGATTGAGTTATCTTTAGTCAACAAATCCACTCTAAGCTGCCGTGTTGTGATTGCTTTTTTTTTTTTATTAACTCCTTCTCCTCTTGTTATTGCTTGATCCTTTTTTATCTTCATATTCATTTTAGTAATGTGTCTTGATGAGTAACCTCCCTTGGGTTTCTTTTCTGTCCCTCACATTTAGGCTTAATTTCTTTCAATTCTGTATAATATTCTCATTTTTTACATATAAAATAATAATTATAATAATATATAATATAATATAATATAATAATTAGTCTGAATCTGAGTGTTATCATTTTTAACTGATGTATACTCTTAAATTTGTTGGTTTTCAAATAAAACCAGCTGGTGGAAGTTGGTGTTATGAACCTCTTGGCCAGGTTACCCTTGTAAAAGAGCTCTCGATCTCAGTCAGTTTTCTTTTTCTGGTTAAATGAAGGATAAATAAATACAATTAAATTATTATTGCAGTGTTATCTTTGCCATTGTTATTATGATGATAAATGTTTTTGTTTTCATTTTCTGACCTTTTTTATTGTTGGTCCTGTTTGGTTTCCTACTTCCTGAATCTTTGTATGTTCTTCAGTTGTTGACAATGCTTGTTTAAACTATGAATCATCAAACACTCATCCTCCTCCAGTAACCTGTTTCTCTAGTGTACATTCCCAAAGGTTATTCATATATTATTACGCACCCACTAATGTTCCTTATACCTCAACTACTGTGTTGAAATATGGGAAAATACAAATTCTCCATTCTCCAAAAGCATGCCATGAGAAACAAAACTGAATATACAGTCACAGAGCCAAGATATTCACTGATCATCCAATTAAATGCTTGAAATTTAACTCACAAAACTATAATATCCTATATGGTGATACTGAAAGATTCTACTGGCTGTTCCTGCATTGATTGAAAAAAAAAACAATACAAAACAATTAATTAAATATTAAAAACTTTAAGCAAATTAAGACACAGTTATAAGCTCATCAACACATTTGGAGATTTAAAGCAATCACAGGATCAGGGAAGCACTGATTCAGATATGTGGAATATATTTTCTGTATACTTCCCAAGAAGGTTGAGAAATCCTGTAATTCCTTTTAATATCTTTATGTAATTCACACATCATTCTGACGACGAGAAACAGTAATCCTGCTCAGTCTGAGATGAACGAGGAAAGAAAAGAGGATTGTTTGTAAGCTTCAAACTTCTGATGAGAAGCGCTTTGTAACGTGATCCAAAACTTGTGAAAAGAAAACTCTCTGTTTATGCACTTTCTTTGAGAATATGGGTGTTGAACTGGACCAGGATGGATGAGTTTAAACAGAGCAGAGGAGCTGATGAGGGTCCATCCTCAGGTCTGGTGTGCTGAGGAAAAGAGAAAAGAGGTGAGGAAGACATCAGAGAAGAGCAATGGAAGTAGTGAAGGAGGCAGAGAAAAGAGTGAGAGGAGGCCAGAGGAGCCCTGGAGGTGGAACCAGTACTGAGGCTGTGCAGTGAAGCCTTACTGCTGCTGTAAAATGTAATACTGGTAAATCATAAACAGTTGATTCTTCCTGCTGCGATTTAGACATTTTGAATTAAAGTTTTTCTAGATGAGTGGGTGTAAACTTGGAAGGAGATTATTTTGTGTATATGTATTTCACCTGGCTTATACATGTGTGTATGTGTGTACAAATAGATAGATTGTTAGATAGACAGAAACAGAAAACTACTTCAACTATTACTGACCTCTAAGCCACATTATTCAATAGTAGACATAAGACTGATTTAACATTAGTAAAATGTCTGTTTCTGAAACACATTTTGAAGACAAAGAAGAAATTGTAATTGGTTAAACTACAGTAATCTGTTTAATGAATAGCTATAGATTTGCATTGTTAGGAATAAACAAAATGACAAAATGATCACACAAATCAGAATGATTAATATTGTGGGCATAGTCACATTTGTAAATTATATTACACTGTGTAGATACGAGTACAATTACATACTTAAATAAAAATTCATAAAGTTTACCTACAGTGGTGTGTTTGGTATTCCTTACTTTATTAACTATCATTTTTAACTTTGTATGGTGTTGAAATAAAGGCCTTCACTGGCTATTTATACTTTACAAAACGTAGCTGACATTGTTCTGATTACGGAACCTTTCTAACTCAAGGAGACGATCAAGGGCATGAAACCAGAGACCTGACCTGACATGACTGAAAACATGACACAGAGCGATTAACCATTTCTGTAAGAACACAACTCTCCCAGTTCTTTTCAATCAATCCTGCCCCATTATTAACTTATTACTTTTCTTTTGTGTTGTGATTACAAACTCTTCAGGTCTTATTACTGTCTGGCCAAGAAACAAGTCTTTCCTCGGGAATATTACTTGTAACCTCGACTGACACTCTTGAGCAGAAAGACATAGAAGGTCCCACCATCTCTTCTGCAGCATGTCTCTGTCAGGGTTATGCTTTAAGATGATATTTATGGATGAAAGTACTGACATAAAGAACTCTTCAGCTTGTTTGGACTTCAAGCTTTGATGAAATTTTGTGTGTTCAAGTGACCCCTGGTGTTAAAAAAGAGGCACATACAGAAAATCTGTCCATGAAGAAGTCAACTTTGTACACATATTTGTACTGTAGAGAAGTCCAAAAATAGGCATTTATATAACTTAACTGGGTCTGAAGGTGAACATGATTACGAAGGATTAAAACCCATAACACACACTAATCCCAATCAATGATACTCCTTATTTGAAGAAAATTAATTTTCTGTATAACTTCCAAAATAAATTTGTTGATTTTACCAGCCAAGAAACAACAGCTCTAGTTTGTCACATTAAAAGTGTACTAAATTAGCTCCTGGATGAAGGACTTGTCCTCAGTGAGGACACCTTATGTCATGTCTATCATGATTTGCAGGTCACTCATGCTTCTGTAGGGCAAATGTTTTGCAGTGTGTTTATGTGAGAGGTTAAAAAATCTCATTCATTATCAAAATGAAATAACTTCTCTTCAACCCAGGCTGCCCCAAAGAGGCCCGTAATGTGTGAATGATGAAATAATGTGCTGCAGATATTCACGGTTGATCTTTTTCTAACTGAAAGCATTGAATCTGATGCATTAATTGTTAGTAGGATAAACAGGCTGGGAGAGGGGTGGTGGTGGGGAAATGGCTTTCACAGCTTGGGGGTAGAAGCTGTTTCTGAGTCTGTTTGTGTGGCACTTAATAGTCTGGTATCTTTTTCTTGAGGGGAGAGGGGAGAACAGGAGGTGGCCTGGGTGTGTGGGTTCCCCTGCAATGTTGGAGGCATTGGGGGAGGGGGGTAGTGCGGTCCCGATGGTCTTCTCGGCTGCCCTGACTGAAGGTTCCTTCTGCTTCTGTCCACCGCTGTACAGATGCTGTGCAGCAGTACGACAGGAGGCTCTCGATGGTGGCTCTGTAGAAGTGGATGAGCAGTTGTTGGTCAGGCGAGCCTGCTTCAGCTTCTTGAGGAAGTCAAGTCTCTGTTGTGCCTTCCCCACCTGGCAGGAAGTGTTAACAGCCCAGGTGAGGTCAGCCGTGATGTGCTAACCAGGGAATCTGAAGCTCTGCACCGTCTCTACTTCCTCTCCATTGATGCAGAGGGCTGAGTGCTCCATAGTTCTCCTAAAATCCACAATCAGTTCCTTGGTTCTGCTGGTGTTCAGGTCTAGATTGTTATTGTGACACCACAGTACCAGAAGCTGGATCTCCTCCCTGGAGGCCGTCTCGTCGCTGTCTGCAATGAGTCCCACAACAATGGTGTCATCGGCGAACTTGACGATGGTGTTGGTGGAGAGGATGGGAATGCAGTCGTGGGTGAAGAGGGAGTACAGGAGGGGGCTGAGGACACATCCCTGTGGTATCCCTTTGTTCAGGATGAAGGTGGAGGATGTGCGGCCTCCCATCCTGACAAGCTGCAGTCTGTTACTGAGAAAGTCCCTATCCATGCACACAGTGAGCTGAGATGTCAGTGATGCTGCTGGAGAAGAATAGCTTCCTTACTGCTGGAACAACCAGCCTCAAAGACACACTGCCAGGGCGAGTTTCAAAAAACATGCACAATTCAACAGCCGCAGAAGAAGATTTTTGGACATTTCACTGTATATTGCAATTTGTATTTTGGTTTTCAGGAAAAATTGACACTTTAATTAGTCTTTCTTTAGTTATTATTTATTTATTATTATTATGTATTTATTTAGTCATTAGTCTCACTTTCATTATTTTCTGCAAAGTTTAAGTTTAAAGGTTATGACCCCTAAGCTAAAATGTGCTTGTTTGCTTTTCTTGTGTTCTGCTGCCCTCTGCTGACTTCTTGAACAAAGTCTGCTGGAAGTCAGACATTAATCGTTGATTTTCATTGTGTTACCATGAATATTTAAACCTTATAAGATTAAAATTATGCCCACTGTAAGAAAGCTGATCGTTCTTTTTGGTGATTATCCAGGTGGGGAGACTGGGTTGTGTGAGGATCATCGGGTATCATGTGAACACTTCTGCTCTCCACACCAGCAACACCCACTACCATCTCAACAAACAACGCTTTTCTTTGACCGCCATCACTACCAAGGCAAAATGAAAAGTAAACTCTTCAGACAGATAGACGCCTGGCTGCTGTGACATTAACACAGCTGTGTGAGATCGGATGCCCTGGATGATGTGGACCCAGTGAAACTCGTCCATTTCTCCTCAGAGCCCCCCGGCAGTGGATTAGGGCCTCTGCATGTACCTATAAAGTCAGAATTCTGAGAAAAAAAAGTCAGAACTGAGTTTGTATGTGTGTGTGTGTGTGTGTGTGTGTGTGTGTGTGTGTGTGTTCTTGTATTTCTATCCTTGTCGGGGCCAAATGTCCCCACAAGGATAGCAAAACGTGGAACGACGTGCCTTGTGGGGACCTTTTTCCGGTCCTAAGTAGGAGAAACAGTGTTTTCTTGACCATGTTGTTGTTACTGAAAAAAGTAAAAGTGCAAAAACATTTCTTTAGGGTTAGGCTTTGTTGTGGTGTGGGTTAGGGTTAGGGTAAGGGTCAGGGTTAGGGGCTAGACATGAATGGGAGTCAATGGACGGTCCCCACAAGGATAGAAATACAAGACTGTGTGTGTGTGTGTGTGTGTGTGTGTGTGTGTGTGTGTGTGTGTGTGTGTGTGTGTGTGTGTGTGTGTGTGTGTGTGGTCTTTTTGTACCTACAACAGTCCAAACCACAGCTGAAACAACCTCCCCCTTTAAAACATGAGACTTAAGACAAAATGAGGAAAGAAAACTATTTAAAGTACAACGAAAATGAAATGAAAAACAGAGAAAAGCAGAAAAACAGTGAAATGAATTAAAATCAGATCAATGTGTCCTGCTAGGTTGAAAGATAGTTAAAAGTAGCTTTTAAGATGAGTTTTAAAAGCTGTATGAGTAGGTCAGGGTTTAGCATTTTGGATGCATATATAACTCATCAGAAAACATTTAGAATGTGGTTTTGGTCAGGCTTTGAATTTTTAAACATGTCATTGAATATTTGCATGTATGTCTGTCCTTGCTTTTAAAAACAGGTTACAAAATAGTTTTGAAGTAGATGTCAATGGCATCATTTTATGTTCTGTACTGCTTTTCCTCTGCAGGGTTGCAGGATGCTGGAACAAATCCCAGTTTACTATGGGCGAGGGCAGGATACATCCTGGACAGGTCTCCACTGCATGACAGTGCAAACAGGCAAAGACTCACAACTGACACTCACAACTGGGTGCAATTTAGACTGATACATTAACCTCACATGTATGTTTTGAGACTGGAGGAGGAAGCCGGGGTGGTATTTGAACCCATGACAACCCACAATCACTCGTTCAGCCTGGCAACCCCTGTGGCAACCCTCTTTTCAAACCTGGCAATCCGTGTGGCAATCCTCTCTTCAGACCTGGCAAACCCTGTGGCAACCTTCTCTTCCGACCTGGCAATCCTTGTGGCACCATTCTTTTAAAACCTGGCAACCCCTGACGCAAACCCTGTCTCCAGGCCCGGCAACCCCGGTCGTCATCACCCGGAGCAGAACTGACGCTCCTCACTCCGCCCCTGATTCCTGGACTGGAAGAAGCCATGTCGTCGGGCCTCTCCGGTGTTGTCGTCTTGGCTTTATGTCTAATTTTCTGCTCGTACGCGTCAGGTAAGTCACGATTAATTTATTTTACCTGTCTCTTTCTCGTGTCCTCGATTTTCTTTTAAATTAAATAGTTTTTAGTTATAGCTCGGCGGCTGGCGTTAGCCTGAAAAAAGGGCGAAAGCAGTGACGTCAAGCGACCAACAACAAGCTACACACAGTCAGAAAACACATTTAAATAGCTCCAAATAAACAAATTAACCGAACATAACTAGTTTTTCAACACTTTAAAGATATCTCCATTTCAAATTGGGTTGATTTCAGGCTTCGCTTGCTTCTAACAGCCTGGTTTAGAATGAAACGTTTCGGTTTTTATGAGTCATTTATGTCAATCTAATGACTTTCAGCAGAAATAATGTGGGAAAGCAAGACAGCATTGTATTGTTTAGACATTAGATGCTGTAAGGTGGAACAAGTATTGACAAAACCTCTGAGGTTATTTCTGTTTGGGGGAACTGTGGTGGGTCCAAACTGGTGATTCATTGTTGCACGATTTGAGATGGCCCGTTTGTTTCTACTCACATGTCCCAAACTTTCCCAAATTCACTTTAATCCGTGTACTTACTATCATCAGTTCATTCCCATTTTATTGCAGGCTAAAGGGAAAAGAAATTAATATGTAAAATAGTATAGTAATGAGTACTTCGATAATCCCGGAGAGAAATGCTTGTAAATGGAATTGAAATTGAGGCGTTGAATTTCTCTGAATGTGTTTACAAAGATGCAAGATAAGAGAGATTATTATTGCAAAAACTGTAAAAATAACTAATAATAATTAAGAAATACAACACTGGTGAGATTAGCAGTTAAAAACGTATACTCTCTGCTGTAATTATTGTTATTATTAATATTACCAATGTACGATCGGTTTTTAGGTTAATGTTTCATTTTTTGTGAAGCACTAGACTTTGATTCTTTAACTTCTCAGACATTGAAACCACAGCCGCGGTCTGGTATTATATTCACTCAATACAGCAAAATGACAATGTGGGAAAAGTATTGGAATTTAATGAGAACCTACAAATCACATGTACATAACTATTCACAACTAATTTGAGCTCAGGTTCTTCATGCTTCCGCTGATGGTCTTCAAGCCGTTTCTACAGCTTCTTTGGAGGCCAGCTGTGATATTTCTAAATGTTTTGGACAGACACACACCTGTGTTGGATCTCACAGTGGATCACAGTACATGTCATGAAGTCAGGGACTGTCTGTAGACCTACAAGACAGGATTGTCCTCAGCCACAAATCTGGAGGAGGATTCAGAAAAGTTTGTGCTCTTTTTAAGTTCTGACTGAGCCTAGTAGGCTGAGCCTCCATCATGTGGAAGTAGAGGAAATTCAGAACCAGCAGGACTCCTCTTAGAGGTGGTTGGGATAGGTGCTGGTCAGGATAGTGGCATCATATTCAAAAAGACAAAACAAAATGTGGAAAAATTGAGGCCTTGTGAATTCTTTCCGGGTGCCCTGTATTGTCTTTGTCTCCTGAAGAGTCAGACTGATGTTTTCCTGTGCTGTCTCTGTTCTTTCCCAGCCGATGACAAGGACTGCCAGGCATACAGAGACCTCTCCAGCACCTACCATTACTCCAGACGATGCTACATAGGCTTCTGCTGTGGCACCTGCAATAATCGATACTGCTGCACCGACTCAGCCTGGCGACTTTCAGAGGATCGGCAAGACGAATGGTATGGTTTTTTCTTTTCTTTTTCTTAAATCTGATAATGGAACACTTTCAGTCACCCCTGCGGATTATTTCCATATCGAGAGCAACAGAGTCTCATTACAACAGAACCATGTGGTTTCGGCAGTCTGCACAGTGATTATGCAGTCAGACAGGAAGCAGTGTCTTCCTGTGCACGACCATCAGCGTCAAACTATCGCATGAGAAACCATGATCCCCAGGTTTTTGTTTTCATAGATTTATTCCTAAAAATCCTTTTCATCAACCTTGATCAGACGTTTTTGCATTTTTACAAACCACCCAGACAATATCGGTATAAATGAAGTTCCTTTTTGTTTCTCGTTCTCTCTTTCAGCGAATCCCTGTCAGACATGGGTGAAACGTTGCCTATGATCTTTGGAGTGGCGTTTGTTATTGTGCTTTTGCTCATCTTCATCTGCTGCTGCGTCTGTCCCTGCTGCTGCCTCTACAAGATTTGCCACAAGCCACGACGTGAGTACAATAACACTTCAGGCTCCATGTGGATGAGAGGAAGAGATTAACGTCTGTGAAAACTGTCATGAAGCAGCTTATCAGCCAATAATAGAATCGTCTAGTGAAGTTTTTTAACATGAAAATGCAGACGTCACTGAAGCTGCCTGATATGGATTAAGACATCGTGCATTCTGCGGACTTCCCCGCGACTAATGAGTTCCTCATAATTGTTTGACATTTCAGCTTATTGTTTCATGTTCTTTCCCCTCAATATTGTATCAGGAAGGATTTTCCGTCCTCACCATCATATCTGCAATGTTTTATTTTCATGTCTTCTCTTTGAAAAATACAGAAAATAACACATTCTTTCATTCAAAGATGCAACACTTAGTTCAGTTGTTTATAGGAAATAATTTCTCTGGTTTGTGAGAGTGGGTGCCTTCTCATGAGTTTTTGAGAAGAAATCATGAAAAAAGATGCAAGTAAAGGGTAAATCAATTTATCATTGAACTATTTATTAAAATTGAACTGGTTTGAAGTGAAATGGAGACATTTACTATAACATTTTTTAAAATTAGATTAGAGCAAATTGAGACAAATTCAGACGAAGTGTCAAGCTAACACAGATATGAACAGTAGTTCTGTTTTAGTCACATTTGGATGAATGATTTATTTCTGGTCAGAGTTCAAAAAATACAAAATAATAAAACATCAAAACACTGTTTACTTTAACTGACCAAGAGAAAGAATAGACTGAAGCCAGTGGATTATTCATGCCTGTCCAATAAATTCTATGGAATTATCTAGAATAGGGGTGTCAAACATAAAGACCGTGGGTCCAAAACTGACCCACCAAAGACTCCAGAATGGCCCGTCAAACCACCAAGCAAGCAGTGAAAATTTCAATGAAAACACTTGATTTTTTTTTTTTGTTTGGACTTTGGATTTAAGTTCATCCCTGAGAGTTGAACTGGCAGAAGAGAAACATCTGGATTATAGATTAGTTTTAACTTTATGCAACTCAAAAAGCAGCAGCCCTCCTAAATCATGAATCTGGATTCTCTTGGCTTATAATACTCGAATACATAAGTCTGAATGTAGAAGCCCCGTCTCCATACACGTAGATGGATATTCCATCTGATTGTTGACGGCGTTGTGGATTTCTTTGAAACATTTGTGAACTGAGCAGCGTTCTCCCAGCACGGACAGCCAGTCTGATTTTTGACGGACTCCTCCGAGGAGTGTCGGCCCACCCACCACATGACTTTCATTACTGAAGTGGTTTTGCTAATAACACAGACAAAGCTCCGGCTGATGTAATGTTCCCTGATCGCTGTAACGTTTCACCAGCGCTCTCCAGACCTGAGCAGTTCTTCTCATGACTTTGGTGTTTGTGCAGAGTTTCCTCTCTTCACTGATCCTCTGTGGCGAGCCGTGCCGCCCGCAGCCTGATGACTCCCTCAAATCAGCACACATAATTGGCCGTTTGGCGTTTTTGTCAAACCTAAATGCTATTGTGCGTCCTTTATTGAGAAGAACATGCTCTAACTTGTTTCCTGTTTTCACGACACAATTCTGCCATTTTTAGGATTGCAAACCTGATCGAAAGATAGAGACTTTATTATTCTAAGTATTCAGCAGCCTCACACATAACGGTGAAGGAACAAAAAGACAGAGACCAGCAGGCGCAGTACGCTATAAACACACAATGGGAGTGCACGGACATTCGTATGGACGGAGGACCGAGATGGTTTACTGTTCCAGGTGCCTGTCAACCCTAAAACTACCAAGTCCAGGAAGTTATGGACTGGGAGAAGTTAATTTTCCATGTAATGAGCATGTGCGGAAGAAAGATTTATGTCGATGATGCAGCATTTTTGCTTTCGACACGCAGTCGGAGCTGGAGCGTTTTCAGAAAATCGACTTTTTTGCTACATTTTAATGAACATTTTAAACTATTTGAAACAAAGTAAACCCGTTGAGAACCATTTCCCATTTGCGAATCAGAGCTGAGATCCAGCTGTAACAATGCAAATCTTCATTTAAGTGAACATTATGTGTTGCAGAGGTTCTCTGTGAATACGTCATATGTCGGAACCAAATCAGTCCCACAAGAGAAAAACCACCTCTGCTTCCCTTTTGTTTCGCTGCTTCCTCTTTTGAAATGCTGTTTCTGCCAAGCTGCGGACGACATGCATCTGCAGATGTGCGTCTGAGCAGCAGAGTTGATGGAGCGGTGGGGGTTGTTACCCTGCCTGTCATCCGTCACACCTCGCAACATTTCCTGTGAGGGTCTCACATTAAATCTCCGACCTCTGACCGAGACATTTTATTCAGTACTGGGAGTGACAACTGGGTTCTGATTATCCGGGGGGGGGAGCGAGAGAGAGAGAGAGATGCAGGCAGTGTTTACACAACAAGTGAGAACGGTAAACTGCCGTTAGTTGTGTTTCCACACATTAGTGGTGTAACAGAATCAAATGATTACTTTGGGAAATGACAGATTTAACCATTCAATCTGGTGCAAAATACAGTGAAATGTCCATAAAGCTTTAACTATAGCTGTTGTTTTATGCATGTTTTTATAAACTCACCCTGGCAGCCTGACTTTGAGGCTAATGTGAGCATCTTTGTGGCTCTGTTGTTTCCGCTACGCTTAAGAAATGTATTGTTGGTTTCGCCAACATTTTTTTTTTTTTTTTTTAGAATGTGGCTTGGTGACTGAATTGATACCTTTTGCGGACCAGTTTTGGCCCACAGGCCTCACGTTTGACACCCAGCTGGCCCTTCTGGTTTATATTAGAAAACCACCAGTAGCTGGTGGCCTCCTGGCCTCGATGCCAGTCTGCCGGTTCACCGTGAGGCTGAGACGCCGGCGCGTTGCGTAATGCGACTTCTCCAGTTGGGCCGCCGCTCGCTAGGATCACATCCAGGAATGTGGGAGCTCCACCTCGCATGACTCACTGTTTCAACCACGCAGGGGGAAAACCAGAGGCGCTCCCACATGACTGACAGGAAGTGGTGGGCCGCCATCACGTCCAGTCAGATAATGACTGACACACATCTGAGGGCTTTTAAAACTGTCGCCTCCACATCCTGTCATTCAGTTTGGCTAATTTCCATAAGAGACAGTGTTATTGTGGTAAAATGTGAAGATTTTTGTGTTGTTGCTACACTAAATGAAGTTGATCCAAACAGTTGAACACACACGCACGCACGCAGAGTCACCACTTGACCCTGAAATGTTTCAGACTGAAGGAGGAAACTGGAAAGTTCCTGTTCCCATCACAGTTACTTTAAATAAACTTTATTGGAGCATTTCTCTGCTGCGTCTCACATTCAAATCCTCCTGCTGGATAAATTCAGGTTTGTTGCTGGTGGTGAAAACTCTGTGTCTGTGTGATGTTCCATTTCCTTTCACACGTTGTGGTTGTGGTCATGCTGGTGAAATTGTTGACGTGCTGCTCTCATTATTTGGTACAGATTTATTCTCCTGCCTCCCTCAAGGAAGTCTTTTAACACATTAACCTTTCTCACTTCAAACAACACAAACACGTTAGTTGTCAAACACATTTGAATTCAGGAGCCCCATACAGCTTGATTTCATGCGAATTGGACCAGAGCAGTTCGATGGTGCCAAAATAACTTTTAAATTTGAACATTTTCTTTGTTGTGGTGCAGAGCACTCATGAGGAAAATGTTGAACTTTTCACATACCCAAACAGTTACAGTAGAAAATGACGAGAATCTCAAGATGAGGCAAATTTTAATGAAACCTTGTGATGCTGGAGGTCTTGGTGTTGTGTCCACTATTGTTAAGAAACTTGTTCAAAAATCAAAATTTCCTGTGAAAGTTCGATAATTGGCTCGGTGGTGAGGCCACACTGGAGCCCCCTGCTGGAACTCCCTGTCGAGTTGTTGTGTTGAAACTTTTCCTGCTCTCAGCTTGTCAAAATTAAAACTGAGTCATTTCGTGAGAACAGATATTTCCTCTTCCTCAAAAATGAAAGTGAACACCTTCTTTTCATCTCGTTCTTCCTTCCAGCTGTGATTGCCACCACCACCCACACCACAGTGGTGACCTCCACCCCTCAGCAGTACCCCCAGCAGCCTGTGGCGGTGCACGCGCCCCCCCAGCAGTACCCGGGGGGGCAGTACCAGCCTCCCTACCAGTCCATCCCGGTGCAGCCTGGCTACCCAGCCCAGCCTTCAGCCTACCACGGCCAGCCGTACGGAGCAGGACCTCCACCAACGTACCAGGAAGCCAGTGAGTGTGGAGCTTCACTGCTCCGTTCTCCACAATTAGTTGTGTTGTGTTTCCTTCATGTCCCAGTGAAACCCTCTGAGACCTTTGACCCCGGATGTTGTCTGTCTCTTGGCAGTCGGTCCTATGTACCCCTCCCATCCGGCGCCTTACAGCCAGGCGGCGTTCGGCCCCGGGCAGCCTCCCTACCCCTTACAGCCCGCCGCCAAGCCGCAGGCCAACGCTCCCCCCGCCGGCCCAGACTTCCTGGCTCAGCCCGCCTACAACCCGGACTACGTGGCTCCGCCACACCAGACCGGATAGAGGACGGAGGAGCTGCTCTCCGCTTCAGACGTGCTGCCGCATTTTTCAACTTGGCAAAACTGGAAATCTGCTTTTGGACTCAAGATGAGAAATTCCAGATTGTCTCGATCAATAGTTTGTTTTTGCTTTTGAGGTAAAACATGATGTTCCTGCAGCAGCAGCACACCTGAAGCTGAGTGGAAACATGTCGACACCTTCCAGCCTGTATTGCATGGACAGATCATTTCCACAGACCAGCTGATGTGGTCTTCTTTCTGTCATCTGGAGCTTCTTATTGACTTTATTTCAGTCATGAAAAGTGCTCTGTCATTTCTCAGCCTTCTAAACGCGCCATGAAGCCAACTTGTATGCCTTTAATATCCTCCTCTCAACCTTCCAGACCTCTTTATTCCCATAAAGTGACTGAAACTGGCCTCAGTGGTCCAGCTGCCTTTCCAGTCCACCAAGTGCTTCTTTTTATTATCTTCTAATGTTTGATTGTTTAGTCCCTCTATGCCACTTTGTAAAACGTAGACGTGTTTTCAGGAGGATTCATGCTGGAAAGGAGTTGAGTTAGTGTCTTCGAGTCAGCAGCCAACAAAAGGGAAAACCAACATGTCAAAGGTCACGAAACTTCATGTAGATCAGGTTTACATTTCTGTGTTCATCAGGTAATTTTAAACCAAAGGAAATACTTTGTTTTTCTCCAAGAACCAAACTTTCAAAGACAAACGTACAACATATGAAATGCAAGATTCAGTTGTGCCTTTTTCGTCTTTTACTCCGTGTGCTCATGTGTAGAGTACAAGAGCCTCTTCAGTGTTTTCAGCAGAAATAGTTTTCTTTTCAGATCTCAGTCTTCATCAAGTCATCGCAGCCTTTTCTCCTGTCAAATCAGAAACTGCATGTTGTGAATGGTTGAAGTAGCTTTTTTCATCCTCACTGAAATGTTGTTTTTCTTGTGCCACTCGAGGATTCCTTCACATAGCTCTAAAAGAAACCAGGAAAAGCCATCACCTCTGTATTTTACTGAAAAACTACTTGAAAGTTTTAACAGTGGGCTCCTTCATGTGAGCCACCTTAACCGTATTACGGATGATTTTCCTGGAATTTGGAGAGAAGCGACTGTTCGTGCCTTTTTGAACGATGCGCTTGCACCAGACCATCTCACTGACTCACCTGAGTGAGCGTGCATGAGCTCATACTGCTTACCTGTGCGTGCATGCCGCTGTCATCATCACAGACTTTACTGCAGATGGGGTGAAATCCGCACAACACTGAGTGGTTGAAAGCGGCATGCGCAGCCAACAGAGCTCGCCAGGTGCAGCAGACTGAACGTCTTTACTTCAGCGCCTTCACCAGGTTGACTGACATGGTGGGGAGCCAACAGTTGGGATGATCCACCCGGAAAGCCACTGAAAGAAAAATCCTACATACCACCTCTAAATTGCAGAAGTAGAGTCACACAATGTGTATTGTTGACCTTTTCTGACTTTTAAGCTTCATTTGTTTCAGAAACGTATAGTAAATATCGAATTGTGGCACTTTGGGGATTTCCGTCTGCTTCCTGTTACTGTAGCGCGTAAAGTGTCTTTTTGTTGGACGTGTCTGTGCAGTGAGACGCTTTGCAGGAGTCCTTTCTGTTCCATGGTGTCCTGTCTGTCACTTCACTGTTCTTATTTATGTGTGGATTCTAGTTCTGGATGTGCTTTGTTGGAAAAACACACTGGCACAGATTTATTCCTCTTTCTGTTTGTCATCTGAGAATAATTGTTATTGTGAAGAAAAAAAGCCACCACTTGTTTTGCAGAGATCAATAAAGTATATATTTTTTGTTTTTCTCAATTGTTTTGGCCTTACAGTTATTAAATGGGATTCCAGCAGTAGCGTAGTAGATTATTTGTATGTGATCATGTTTGGTAACATTTCTTAATGCATTTTCCAGAACATTCATGAATGATCAGATTTCCTGTTTTGAAAAACAGCTTTGTGTTGTTGGACATGTGTGGATGACAGTTGAGGCTTAATGAATCTTTTACATGGAGACATTTGTCTTATTTAGAGAATTATTACTTTCAGTTATGAAATATATCCATTTGTATTTTTCACATTTTTCTGTTCATTTTGTTTTATCTAAATAGCAGATAGTTTTCTTTTTAAATCAAGATTAAGTAAGTCTTTCCATTGGACTCAAAGTATTTTATCATTATGAAGCCTTGAGAAAGGTTGCGTCGTTCGTGATCAGTGACCTTGTCTGTCATAAAGAAAAAGTTTTTAAGTTTGACAGTTTGAACAGTAACAGAAATTTCAAATTCCATCCATCCATTTTCAACTGCTTATCCGGGACCGGGTCGCGGGGGCAGCAGTCTAAGCAGAGACGCCCAAACTTCACTGTCCCCAGACACTTCCTCCAGCTCTTCCGGGAGGATCCCAAGGCGTTCTCAGGCCAGCTGAGAGACATAGGCCCAATCCGATTTGCTCTTTCTTGCCCTACCCCTTAGCCCTACCCCTTGCCCCTACCTCTTTGAAACAGAGTGCTAAGGGATAGGACCGAAAGTAAACCCCTCCGAATTGGAACACCCCTTCGACAATCGCGTACGTCATCAGTAGTCGCCGCTGCCGATGATGACGTAGGCAGATGTGACAATTGTTTGCTGAAGAAGAATGTTTTTCTTATATTGTCAAACTTTATTAATTCACAAAATACTTACATTTATGAACTTCTTTCATTGCGGAAGGGTTAGGGCCGCCATCTTGCTGATCTTGGAAGGCTTTCTGGGAAATCTGTCGTCCAGTGGCGGCGAGGGGCGGTGGCAGGAGTGCTTGTTTTGTCTGCCTACACCGCGACTGGCGGGTGGAGTGAGTTCACTTCCGCATTGGTGGGAGCGCTCGTTTCCCACCCGTGCAATCCAGGTGGGCAGTGTTGAAGAAACCAGTTTATTGAAAATAATCGTCTGTTTTGTTTGGTATGTGCCTGGAATGCGCGGGTGTGGAAACGATCGCTCCCGCCAATGCGGAAGTGAACTAACCCCGCCCGCAAGTCATGGTGTTCTGGGCCGTGGTACCATGACCGTACATGAAGGCGCCCTGACGCTCCGTATGCCGTGTGAGCAGCGCAGTGCACCGTGCCGCACAACCGCCCCCTGCTCCAACGCTCCGTGTGAGCACCGCACCAACCACCTAACCCCCCGCTCCAACGGTTGAATGGGGGCGCTCGTCTCGGGATCGTCTGGGGCGCCTAACAAGCTTGGGCCGGCTCTGGCAGCTGCTGCACCGGTCCATCTGTCAATCTCACGCTCCATCCTTCCCCCACTCATGAAGAAGACCCCTAGATACTTAAACTCCTCCACTTGGGCCAGAATCTCTTCACCGACCTGGAGAGGGCAAGCCCCCTTCTTCCGGTCGAGGACCATGGCCTCGGATTTGGAGGTGCTGATCCTCATCCAGAGTTGGGGTCCGTTACTCAAAAAAGTAAAGAGTTACCCGTTACTCGTTACTTTTGAAATAAGTAGTGCCTTACACTACTTGATTACTCCGTGGAAATAGTAACGAAGTAACACTACTCGTTATTGCATAGTGCTCCGTGGAGCTGTGCTCTGGTATATCCTTCCACGGAGCACTGCGCATGTGTTACAGGCACAACCTTGGAATTGCACACCTGTGACAGATTTATCTGTATAAACAGGAGAAATAATCAGGCAGAAAGCAGTCAGTCTCCATTCCGCAACCTAACGGTCCAACTGAAAAAAAAACCGACGGTCTGCTGGGGGGAGCGGGTAGCGCGTCACACTGCCTCCTGCTGGCGTAAATACGTCATTGCGCTCAAGCTCAGAGAGTTGTTCTAACAAAAATTACATTTCTTCAATGAAAATGAACCCAAAACATAAATCCCCTTCAGAAAAAAACACAACTTGTGACAATATATTTCAAGTGTCACACATGCGCAGGTCTGTGTGTATCAAAACGTTAGTTTAACTGATTGAAAAGAAAACACGTCTTTTAAAAGGTTTTATAACCATTCGGATTTACTTCACGTGCTGGAAGGAGTACTTTTGTCCACTTTCGTAGTCCGGCTCTGATTGACTTCCATCTAAGCTTCGAGCTAAGCTACTACGATGCTAAAAGCTGGGAACCAGCCACTGGACCAGAGACAAAAAAGGTATTTATGAGCTTGTCTAACTTTGTCAATGATAGAGAAAGGGCGTGGGTCCCTAATCTTTGGAGTATTCCTTTAAAAGGGGCATTTACAGTAGGAGGGAGTGCAGTGTTGTCAGTGGGGCACAAATTTATATAAGGCAACCAATTTTACTTTGACGGTTCCATCAGCCCTGACCCGGAAGAGATAGCGAGTAGTTGCTCGTAGGCCACCGTTCCATCTACTGGTGGTAATAAAAAAAAACTCAGCTTAAATAATAATATTTTGGTTTCTCTATTTGCAGTCATTGTAAAAGTAACGATTGTAGCGTTTCATTTGTAACGCTAGTTTAACTACCAATCTAGAAGGAGTAGTGCCATTACACTACTCGTTCCCATCAAAAGTAATTTAACCTCTTGTCACGTTTGTTACTTGTCATTACATACCCAACTCTGTCCTCATCCCTATCGCTTCACACTCGGCTGCGAACTGCCCCAGTGCATGCTGCAAATCCAGGTTCGATGAAGCCAACAGGACAACACCATCTGCAAAAAGCAAAGATGAAATCCTGAGGTCCCCGAACCGGACCCCCTCCTCTGGCCCCTGGCTGCACCTAGAAATTCTGACCAAAAAGATTATGAACAGAACCGGTGATAAAGGACAGCCCTGCCGGAGTCTAACATGCACTGGGAATAGGTCCGACTTACTACCGGCAATGCGGACCAGACTCCTACGCCAGTCATACAGAGACCGGACGGCCCTTAACAAGGGGCCCCGGACTCCGGATTGCTGAAGCACCCCCTCCACAAGACACCACGAGGGATGTGGTCGAACACCTTCTCCAAGTCCACAAAACACACGTGAACTGGTCGGGTGAACTCCCACGAACCCTCGAGCACCCTATGGAGGGTATAGATTTGGTCCAGTGTTCCACGACCAGGACGAAAACCGCATTGTTCTTCCTGGATCCGAGGTTCGACTATCGGTCGAATCCTCCTCTCCGGTACCCTGGAATAGACTTTCCCAGGGAGGCTGAGGAGTGTGATCCCCCTATAGTTGGAGCACACCCTCCGGTCCCCCTTTTTAAAAAGGGGAACCACCTCCACAGTCTGTCAGTCCAGAGGCACTGTCCCCGACGTGTCAACCAAGACAGTCCCTGCACATCCAGAGACTTAGGTGCTCAGGGCGGATCTCATCCACACCCAATGCCTTGTCAATGAGGAGCTTACCAACCACCTCGGTGACTTCAGCTTGGGTGATGGATGAGTCCACCTCTGAAACCTCAGCCTCTGCTTCCTCCAAGGAAGACATGGCAACGGGATTGAGGAGGTCCTCGAAATATTCCTTCCACCATCCTACAATATCCCCAGTTGAGGTCAGCAGCTCCCCTCCTCCACTGTAAACATTGTTAGTAGAGACCTGCTTTCCCCTCCTGAGGCGCCAGACGGTTTGCCAGAATTTCTTCGAGGCCGACCGATAGTCCTCCTCCATGACCTCCCCGAACTCCTCCCAGACCCGAGTTATTGCCTCCCAACCATTCGGGTTGCAGTTTGCTTGGCCTGCCGGTACCTGTCAGCTGCTTCTGGAGTCCCATGAGCCAACAAGGCTCGATAGGACTCCTTCTTCAGCTTGACGGCAGCCCTTACTTCTGGTGTCCACCACCGGGTTCGGGGGTTGCCGCCACGACAGGCACCAGAGACCTTACGACCACAGCTCCGAGCTGCTGCTTCGACAGTGGAGGTGAAGAACATGGTCCACTCGGACTCAATGTCTCTAGCCTCCCTCAGGACATGAGAAAAGCTCTCCCGGAGGTGGGAGTTGAAAACCATGCTGACAGAGGGTTCCACCAGACGTTCCCAGCAGACCCTCACAACACGTTTGGGTCTGCCAAGTCTGTCTAGTTTTCTCCTCCGCCAGCGAATCCAACTCACCGCAGCCAGCTGAGCACGCCAGGTGCAGCAGGCTGAACTGAGGGGACTGTGAAGTACCATTCAGACAGAGTGTGTTTGGTGAGATAGTCTTCTCGGTTAGAGGCTCACAGCACCGGAATAGTCTCCCTTTTGAAATTGCTTTCAGCAATCCACAGCATCACATGAAATAACAGCAGAGTGATGGAGTTGTAAAATCTCCTCACTCAAGAGAAGAAGCTGAAAGTGCACCGAGGACGACACCAGTGAGTTTCCTTTTTTCTGTGAGATCTTCAGTGTTAAATGATTAATCTAATTGTAGCCAAAAATTATTGTGCATTCTTTTGCCTTCACCTTCTTTTTTCTCTGAGACCAAGGCTTTCAAAGTTGCTCATAACCTGCAAAGTGTAAAAATGGACAAAGATTATCAAGTCATCTCATTTCGTCTGTTTGCTATTGGAGACTTGAACATTTCAGTGATTGTTCTACATTAAACATCTCACTTTTTAAATCACAGCCCCATATCTGTAAACTTTTGACTGTCAGATCAAATCAGAAAAAATCCTCTGTGCCGCCCACCATCTACTGAGAAGATTCCTTAAAAGAATTTAGAACAAGAAATTAATTTTGTCATTTGATTCACAAAACCAGCCTACAATTGACCAGAACACATTGAACTGATCACAGTGTGGTTTTACTCCACAAATATATGAACACATGCTCAGAGTTCTTGTGTTGATTCTCAATCATTAACACCACATTTAGTTCAAACCCTAAATTGTCCTAAAACCTAACCCCTGGGTTTAGGCTTTAGGGTTCACGGTTAACTTCTGTACATGAAAATGAATCAGTTTAATTCCATTGAGTGTACTTCTCCTGTTGTCCACAAGGTGGCAGCCACAGCTTTCCAATCTTCCTACAGCAATCTAATAGGTTAAAGGTGTAATACAACATTTTGATTTCCGGGTGGATCACCTAAATAATTGGTGGGTCTGTTTGTCAATCATTCTGACGAGCTGCTTTCGTAAGGCGGTTCTCCATGCTTGCGCCCAATCAGCCTCTCCCTTTTGCGCATGCGCATTCAGAGTGTTTATGTAACCGGTGAGCTTCTGAGCTCGTACTTACCGATAGCGAGTCTAACATAATGAAACTGTATCTGTTTCGGAAAAAAAAAGCTTTATTTATGAGCGAGGCGGATCGCAGAAACTGTACAGAGCCGTGCACGCCGGAGAAGAGGAGATCGCGCTCGTACACTTCCGCGTTTTCGGGGAGAAGCAGGAGAGCCGGGCGGATGGTCTGGCGCATGCGCGTTGTTCAAAAAGTGAGTAACAGACGTGGGGCTTCGTCTTTTCGAGAAAATGTTGTATTCCACCTTTAATGTGTTGTATTTTTACACTAAAAGAGAATCATCTAATGGATTTGATGAGCATTTCTGGAAACAATCTAGGTTTTATTTGACAATTAAATAGAAGTGAACGTTGTGATGTGGCTCTTCACTCATCTCAGTGATGCTGTTGGGTGAAAATGGAAATGAGAGGATTATCAAACATTATATCATTGACGTGTTTCTTAACCCCAATCCTCTCACTCTCACTACTTATTATTTTATGAGTAGTATTTGTTGTGACTACAGCTGCCCCTTTTGTCACTTCCATGACTGGGTATAATACAGGTGACGCGTACAGCGTTCGATTTACAAACTTAATTCGTTTATTCCAACAATGTTTAAGAACGATGCGTGGCACAAGGCGGTCAAAAACTGTGTGCTCGCCCAGTCACTCACACACCTACACTAATAACCCTCTCATACACCTTCACAGACAACGCAGCAGTCATTCACAACTCCAAACTCACGCCCACCAACAGCACGCGCTGATAAATGGCTGGCTGGAACTGTTGTCATTGCTCTGCCCTCGAGCCTTCTGGGAACCCAGACAGCGGATGATTTGCATACCATGTCTGTGATTGGCCGTTCGGTTGGGGGGGCGGGGTCTCAGCTGAGTGCACGCACTCATACAGCGCTATGTGCGCAGAGCGCGCCGAGGTCAGGAGCGATCAAGACCGAAAATGAAACCCGTGACAGCGTCCGTGCCTTCTCCAGCGGATTTCCAGCTACTGTAGTGAATCTTGTCTATATTTAGTTCAGGGGTGACCCCCCCCCTCTGCTTCTGAAAACTGAGAAGACAGCCGCCAGGATGAGCTACAGGTTCTCATACTTATATCAAAATCCATTTCATCAACTTTGATGGGACTTTTTTGTAATTTTTTACAAACAAGCAGGACGACATCAATATATTTACCTCGCTTTTGTCCTTCTTTCTTCAAGCTTTCATTCAGATCCACACGTTGACCAGGACCAGAGCAATACAGATGATTCATCGTATTTGCTTTATGGACTTATATCGGCTGTGGTTGTTTTTCAAGTCGTCATCTGCGGCTGGTTCTGTATCAGACGCTGCCTCTGCCAGATGTGCTGCAAGCCGCGACGTGAGTACAAAACCCTCCACTCCAGGCTCCATGTGAGCGAAAGGGGTTAATGTCAACAAGAAGTGAGGAAGAGAGCACGAATTTTAAGTCTTTCCCACAATAAACAAGTGTTGAACATAACTGTGTAACATTTCCACTTATGTTCCTTGTTCTCTGGACGAGGAAGAATTTTCCATCCTCACCATTAAGTTTAACGTTTAATGTTTGATTTTTATATCTAAATTTATCATAATTGAATAGAATTGAACTGGTTTGAAATTTGGAGTAAACTGGAGGCATCTTCAGATTTTGAATTAAGGGTTAATGCAAATTTAAGCAAATATGGCAGCTGGAAACAACTCAATTAAAGTTATGAACATCAGTGTTTAATGAGTGCAAGAATTAAGGTGGACAAAACAAACAGATAATAAAATATTTGACACTCCTGCTGGGACTCCCTGTCAGGTTGTTGTGTTCAGACTTTTCCTGCTCTCAGATAGTTCAAATTTCATTTTCACATGTGAAGTTAAAGCAGAATAAAGATAAACTGTGAGTCGTTTTGTGTCAAAGCCTTTTCCACCGCTGCTTTGTGAGAATAGCTTTTTCCTCTTCCTCTTCCGTGTTGTCAGAAATGAAAGTGACCGCTGTCTTTTCTCATTCTTGATTCCAGCTTTGATTGGCACTGTCACTTACACCGCAGTGGTGACCTCCACCCCTCAGCAGTACCCCCAGCAGCCTTTGCCGATGTACGCGTCCCCCCAGCAGTACCCAAGGGAGCAGTACCAGTCCATCCCGGTGCAGCCGGGCCACCCAGCCCAGCCTTCAGCCTACCACGACCAGCCGTACGGAGCAGGACCTCCACCAACGTACCAGGAAGCCGGTGAGTGTGGAGCTTCACTGCTCCGTTCACCACAGTTAGTTGTGTTGTGTTTCCTTCATGTCCCAGTGAAACCCTTTGAGACCTTTGACCCCGGATGTTGTCTGTCTCTTGGCAGTCGGTCCTCTGTACCCCTCCCAGCCGCCCCCTTACAGCCAGGTGGCGTTCGGCCCCGGGCACCCGCCCTACCCCATATAGCCCGCCACCAAGCCGCAGGCCAACGCTCCCCCCGCCGGCCCGGACTTCCTGGCTCAGCCCGCCTACAACCCGGACTACATCGCTCCACTACACCAGACCGGATAGAGGACGGCAGAGCCGAGTTGTTTTTCCTGTGCCACTCCAGGATTCCTTCACATAGCTCTGAGAGAAACCAGGAAAAGCCATCACCTCTGTATTTTGCTGAAAATCTACTTGAAAGTTTTAACAGTGGACTCCTTCATGTGAGCCACCTTAACGGTGTTATGGATGATTTTCCCTGAATTTAGAGACCAGCGACTGTTCGTGCCTTTTTGAACGAAGCGCATGTGCCAGACCATCTCACCTGCCAATGCAGGGAGCGAGCGTGCACGAGCTCATACTGCTTACCTGTGTGTGTACGCCGCTGTCATCGTCGCACTTTCCTGCAGATGCAGTGAAATCATGGATAAGTATAAGCTAAATTTGTCACTGGTGTCTCGCATATGTCTCTAAAGACATCCTGTAGCCTCATATCTATTTTTTTTTGTATTGTATTGTATTGTATTGTCCTGCATAATAGATGTTTTTGTATGAATTGCTTTTACCGTATTGGCCCGAATATAAGACGATGTTTTTTTTCTAGAAATTGCATCCTCAAAAGTGGGGTCGTGTTATAATCGCGGACTTACGGTAGATGGTCAATACGCATCCGCGCCGCTAGATGGAGCCAAAGTATCACTGACCAGAGAGCGAGTGGAGCGATGAAATGAGATCAAATGATCTGACGAAAAATGGCGGATCATCTGGAACAAAGGGGCTGAACGCTGGACAACTGAGCAAACAACAGAGGCGAAGTTATGATACCAACTTTAAACTGATGGTGATCAACGCAGAAGAGTCATCAAACTACTGCCAAGCCGCCAGGAGACATGGTGTAGCAGAGTGCCTCGTTCTTATTGGAGAGCACAGAAAAAACGCCTACAGATGCTAACGCTATGAGAAAAGCTTTCCGTGGTCCCGAGAGCGACGCTTCAGAGAGACTGATGCTGCATTCACACCGGACGCGTCGCAAGCGTCGTGAGCGGCGCTTTTCTATGCAAAGTCTATGGTGGACGAGCGTCGTGGAGCAGCGGGCGGCGGGGCGGCGCATCAGGAGCGTCATGAGCGTCGCTTTTCCAGCGTTTCGAGCGTCGACGCCCACGACGCTCGTCCCCGGCGTCAGGAGCGTCGTGAGCGTCGCTTTTTGAGAGTTGGGAAAACTGAACTTTCGACGCGCTGCCGCTGAGCGTCAACCAATCAGAGACGATCCCTCCGGTGCTACGTCACTACGAGTGATCTGAGCACCGATGCGGGCCAACCAGCCAGTGTTGCTAACTTGACGACTTTCTCGCTAAATCTGGCGACTTTCCAAAGCCTCTTGGCGACGTTTTTTTGTCAAAAGCAACTAGCGACAAATCTAGCAACCTTCTCTGGTGCTCTGGAGACGTGACAGGACGTCTCGTTGCTGTCGTCAATGAGCAGCGGGTGCTGCGTGAGCCCCTCCCCCGTCCCAAAGCGCTCACAAGCGGTCAGTCTCAGCAGCGCTCCCCGCTGCAGGCAGAGCAGAGAGGAGCAGAGCAGACAATAGCGACTTTTCCGACGACGACGCGGTCTAGCTTTATTTAACAAATAAAGCCAAGCCGCTCTCCTGATGCGATCCGCCATAGCTGGAAACAGAAATCAGCCTCCAGCGCGCCAATTAACTGACGTGCATCAAGAGCGTCGCGAGCGTCGCGAGCTTTGTGACCACCCGGTGTCAAGCGTCGTGTTTAAAGCGTCACAAGCGTCAGCTTCGAGGCGTCCCGAGCGTCGACGACGCCCGCGACGCGTCCGGTGTGAATGCCCCATGATAGAAGGGTGAGTGAATACGTGACTGAAAAACGGAAAGATGGAATGCCCAGCACCAGAGCCTGATTCAGCTGAAGGCACTGGAAAGTTATTTACATCATTTATGCAGTTTGGACCCCTTGAGGCTTCTTGTTTGTTGCTTATTGTTTCTCACTGTAGTAATATTTTTTCATTTTATATCACGTGAAATGTTATCTCAGTTGTGAGTTTTTGAGTTTATAATAATTGTTTAATAAAAAGTTGTTTTATGACTGACCTTGGTCCTTATTGTCTTCAGCATTTTTTTTTTCACAAAATGATCTTTGAAAAATAGGGGTCGTGTTATAATCGGAGTCGCCTTATATTCGGGCCAATACGGTATTTTCCACGTTTAAACAACCTTCTCAGGGACTATAGATTTTAATTGGCCCATGGGTAACTCTGGCATATTTACACGATTCCTGTAAAAAGAAGTGTTGATTAATATGTGTTATCCCTGATTTAAAAAAAAAAAAAAAGTCCTTATTTCAGCGCCTTCACCAGGTTGACTGACATGGTGGGGCACCAATAGGGCTTACAGTCAAATCAGTCCCAAGCTAAGTCGGTAGTGATGTTAACCGTGACACCGAAGCTTCGAAGCATGTGTTGAAAAAATGGACCTCTTCTCAGTGGAGCTTTGTATCGAAGCTTGATTCGTTTCCTGATAATCACGTGATCCGTGACGTCTGACGTTTCGTTCGCGCACACCCACAAGACGCTTCAGCGCTGCTTCACAGGTTTAAAAGGCGCTGCAGCTGTTTGTGGGTTGTGGAGGCGGTTTGTGAGTGGAGAGAGAGTGAGAGACAGCAAATATAGATTTGATATGGAGCCTGTGGCAAAAAGAGGACGTTCTGAAGTTTGGGAACACTTTGATTTCATTTCACCCAACAAGGGTGTTACGAGCAAGCGTGATATGCCTACATTTTGTTCATTCTTAATGTTAGACTTTGAAATACATTTAGGGTGGTTGGTTGCAAGTTGCAACAATATGTCATATGTAAAGTAGCCTATTGTTTTGTCAGACCAAATCCCTTCTTTAAAAAACATCGCTCATTAGTAATTTATTTTTCTAGGTCCAGTGTTTAGTCTGTGGCCAGCATCTGCCAACGTCAATTCACTTCCACTGTCTCTCATGATACCTAAATAATTACTGTGTCTCAAATTATAAGTAAGCTTGCTGCTGACTTGTTATGTGAGACACAGCAAATGTACTGGTCACGTCAAACACATTCAGTCATGCACGTGAACACTCTGCTTTTTCATCCCCATCTTTATTCAAGTTGGCCTATGAACAATAGAAATGCTGACATCAAAATATTAGCTATACTAGGTTTTAGTGATGTGGACAAATCATTCAATAATTTGAAAAATGTAATTACTCATACATCACATTCAGGGCAGTTTCTAGCTTCATGGGGGCCCGAGGCCAGATGTTGTCTGGGGGCCCCTATTTTGTCAGACTGTGAAGAAGAGATTCCTAACCCTTTAGATGGTCTACTAAGCCTAGGCTAAAGTTAAAATCAAACGTCTTAAGAGTTGAGCCACTCAGGCAAGTGAAACCGATAAAACTATAATATGAGAAAAACCATCCTCTATATGTCAATAAATAAAACAGATTGAGTGTTTATAAAAAGAAACACGTTTATTTTAAATCAGAAAACATAACAAATCAACATGTATTTTAAAGTGCAACAATCAAAACAAACCACCGCTTAAAATTGTGAGGTGGGGTTATGGAAAGGTGAGTAAAGGAAAAATTTGACCTGGTTGAAGTTTACTATCAATGAAAGGGGTCTGACCGGGTGTGAGCACGCTTGCCAAGGAAGACACAACACAGGGAGTTGCTCTAAGAGTTTGTATTTGTATCTTCCTCTGCTCCGATGCTTCCTGGGCAGAAAGAGGTTCTGATGTTAGTGATTGTCCTGGAGCTTCCTGGACAGAAGGAGATACCTGATGGGGCTTCCTGGTCAGGATGTTCAGACAATGCAGGCGCGATGTCTGGAGCTCCGAAATATTTTAGAATTGCTCTTGCAAAGACAAAACTCATTAGGTTATCAAGCAAAAAATAGGTCCTGAGTACATATTCTGTTTTATTATTAGTGTTGTTGCAGTAATACAGAAAATCAAAATTACTGATAATCTGTTTTTATATTAAACATTGTGATGTACAGTGTCCCTTTAAAGTTTGTATCCAGTTACAAAGTTGCCACTTTTAAGGGTTTTCTGCAATAGTTTACAAATTGTACTAAAGTAATAAAACTGAGACAAATAAACCACTGCCACAACAGTCTGAAATAAGAATAAAACACCATGCCTAATATTTATACATCAATTAAAACACAATAATCAAATACATTTCTTGTATTTGTTTTTATTGGTTTAATCTTGTTTTATTATTTGCTTTATTGGCTTTAAATGATGTAGTTATTTTTATTTATATGCTTTAATTTTATTGGAATACACTTTGGTCACTGTATGCATCGTAAAGGGCTCTATTAAATAAATGTTGATTGATCAATAGATTAAAAACAAACCTTTAAAACAGTTCTTTAAATTAAAAACTAAACAAAACAGTAGCAGTTTTAAGAACAATGTAGATACCTTGCCCTCCAGGCTCGGTCCCGAATTAGAGCCCTATACAATACACACTAAACTTAGTAAATTAATTCTAACTAATCATAAAATAAAGTGTAAAATATGTGAGACAACTTCCACTGAACAATGACAGAGCAGACTACTACAACAACATGTCCTCCCTCCTTATAATCTGAATAAACGGGTCTACGGTCTGGAGTCAGCCACTCATTCCCGGCAAGACAGGCCAACTTTCACGAGACAAACCTTAAAGCTGAGTTTGTGACGAACAGATAATATCCGGCAGCAGGCTAACATTTATCCGACGCGAGCTAGCTGGCAAGTGGGACAAATAAACAAACTTGCAAAAAAACAAAACAAACAAACAAAAAACTTCGTGTCACCTCCATCTCTCCAGCCCACATCACCAACAAATGACTTACCTTGATCCTTTGAACGTTTTTCTTCCTCAGTCTTCTTTTTCTTCCGGTTTTCCGCGCCGCGGGTATAATTCCTTTTTGATGCCATTATGGTTTGTTTGTTAATCCTCTTGCTAATGACGGGGAGCTGTCAATCATTCCCATCGTACCTGTCGGCGGCCGCTACGTGACGTCACTTGCTGTGTGACAGTGCGGTCCAAGTCCAACAGACTAATAATGCCACAAAGCACCAGCCACAGCTTATCACTGCAGTTCATTATATCCAACGTTTATTTTTAAAGATATAAGAGGTGTAATAAACACAAGAGCTAGCTACAGATAAAAACAGGACATTTTAATTATCTTCAGAAGAGGTTCAACATGCAGCTTTGGGGCCCCCTGGTGGCTTGGGGGCCCTAGGCATTCGCCTAGTTCGCCTATAGAGTATTTGCAGTCACGTGACCCGGAAGTTGGCAACCGGGGGACCGCCGCCATGTTGGAAGGAAAACAAACAGCGATTCGCGCTGTCCTCCATAGAGAGTAGTGCACACTCGGTGTTCTTTAACGTTGAAAATGTCGACTGATAAGGAGTGTCGGGATATTGTTGTGTTGTCAGATCAAATGGACAATCTTGACGTAACACACAAAGACCGGTACCGGGAGAAACTACGGATTTCAGGCTGCAGCAGGACCCGTATGCACGGCTGAGACTCCAGAACTCCCCGTCTGCAGGACGCGGATATTTACTGTTTTCTAATCGACAGTTCTTCTGCGTACAAGAGCCTGGATTCCTACAAGTATTTTTTTCTGGCTTTGTGGAGCGCCGGGACAGCATCGAATCGGCAACACGGACAACGTTCCTGTAAAGTCTAAGGTGCGTATCTGCTAACTTACATGTCAGAGTTAAACTCCAGGCCGAAATGGACTTGTTCATTATGTAAATACTCACAATCGGCGCTTAAATATGTTTGTTTCTAAGGAAAAGCGATCATCAACAACACTGAAATGATCTTCAAGTTGTTGGCAATACAGAAGTGTTGTCTGAAAGCCTATGCGATGAACACTGCTCTTTACGGAGCTCCCTTGAACACCTCAGCACGCAGAGAGTGCATGAACAGCCAAGCACTGCGCTGGACATAATAACGCAGGGCCCTGACCGGGCACAGCAACCGCAGCCGTGGGTCGTCCCCAGAAGAGCCAGGCAGGGAGCTGAGCGTTCTGATCACTCGCAACCGGAAATCCGAAGTGATCACCTTGGGATGAAACGCCGGATTAGGCAAGAGGTGCACGAGTCCCTCATCCTGACTGTTGTAGCCATTTTTCTGCTTTAATATAATTTGTAGTTATTGTAGTTTTGTGAAGTGATTAATGTATTTTTTGATATGTTAATATAGTTATGTGTTGCAGTACAGAGAGTATTTTGAACAGTGACTAATTACGTTTATTGTGCTTGTTTTCTGATTGGCTGTTAAATTGAGATTATTGAAGTACTGTGAAGATTTCAGCAGAAGCCACTGGACCTTGGAGCAACACAGTCTTTTGACCTACATTGCATTTTTTTAGTTAGCCTTCAGAAAAGTCTAGAGACAAGTTTCTTTTTTGTATGTTAATTTTTGTTATTAAAAGATAAAAAGACAACTTCAGTTTCAAGACTTTTGCTTTCTGAGTGCATGTGACTGCGGTCAAGTGAGCCTACACTTCTTAGCCCGCAGTCAAATGAGCCGCACGTTCACTAGCTGTGCGCAAATACACCGAGCATTACGGTAACACCGTTCCAAAACCCATTTAAAAAAAAGTGGAGCAGTACGGAACACAGCTCACTGCATGTAATACATTATATATTGATGATTATATATTACTGCACTTCATAAATTATATATTACTTTCATAAACACTATGAAGTATGAGTACTGTGTACTTTTACTCTCATTTGTTGCCAAAGTTCATTAGACATAGTAACACAAGCCATTGTTATCTGACTTTGAAGTGCATTAAAATCCTGTTTTTCAATAAGTAGTCCACGACATCAGTAGTGCTGGACTTAATACATTACAAAGTACTTGCACAAGTACTATGAAGTACTATTACTGTGTACTTTTCCTGTAATTTGTCGCCAAAGTTCCCTGTTGTTGTAAATAAAAGCCAATTTCGCCCAACTTTGAAGTGCAATAAAATCCTTTTTTTTAATAAGTAGTCAAAGAAATCAGTACTGCTGGACTTAGTACATTACATATTACTTGTGCAATGACTATGAAGCACTATTACTGTGAAGTTTTCCTGGAATTCATTGCCAAAGTTCCCTGTTGTTGTAAATAAAAGCCAATTTCGCCTGACTTTGAAGTGCATTAAAATCCTTTTTTTCAATAAGTAGTCCACGACATCAGTACTGCTGGACTTAATACATTACAAATTACTTGCACAAGTACTATGAAGTACTATTACTGTGTACTTTTCCTGTAATTTGTCGCCAAAGTTCCCTGTTGTTGTAAATGAAAGCCATTGTCGCCTGACTTTGAAGTGCAATAAAATCCTTTTTTTCGATAAGTAGTCTACAAAATCAGTACTGCTGGACTTAGTACATTACATATTACTTGTGCAATGACTATGAAGTACTTTTACTGTGTACTTTTCCTGTAATTCATTGCCAAAGTTCCCTGTTGATGTGAATAAAAGCCATTTTCACCTAACTTTGAAGTGCAATAAAATCCTTCTTTTCAATAAGTAGTCCATGAAATCAGTACTGCTGGACTTAGTACATTATATATTACTTGTACAATGACTATGAAGTACTATGACTGTGTAGTTTTCCTGGAATTCAATGCCAAAGTTCCCCGTTGTTGTAAATAAAAGCCAATTTCGCCCGACTTTGAAGTACATTAAAATCCTTTTTTCAATAAGTAGTACACGAAATCAGTACTGCTGGACTTAGTGCATTACACATTACTTGTGCAATGACTATGAAGTACTATTACTGTGTACTTTTCCTGTAATTTGTCGCCAAAGTTCCCTTTTGTTGTAAATAAAAGCCAATTTCGCCCGACTTTGAAGTGCAATAAAATCCTTTTTTTCAATAAGTAGTTCACAAAATCAGTACTGCTGGACTTAACACATTACATATTACTTGTACAAGGACTTTGAAGTATTTTTACTGTGTACTTTTCCTGTAATGTGTCACCAAAGCTCCCTGTAGGTGTGAATAAAAGCTAATTTTGGCCCAAATTTGTAGTGCATTAAAATCCTTTTTTTCAATAAGTAGTCCATGACATCAGTACTGCTGGACTTAACACATTACAAATTACTTGCACAAGTACTATGAAGTATTATTACTGTGTAGTTTTCCTGGAATTCATTGCCAAAGTTCCCTGTTGTAAATAAAAGCCAATTTTGCCTGACTTTGGTGACAAATGACAGGAAAAGTCCACAGTAAAAGTACTTCACAGTACTTGTACAAGTAATATGTAATGTACTAAGTCCAGCAGTACTGATTTTGTGGACTACTTATTAAAAAAAAGGATTTTATTGCACTTCAAAGTCGGGCGAAATTGGCTTTTATTTACAACAACGGGTAACTTTGGTGACACATTACAGGAAAAGTACACAGTAAAAATACTTCAAAGTCCTTGTACAAGTAATATGTAATGTGTTAAGTCCAGCAGTACTGATTTTGTGAACTACTTATTGAAAAAAAGGATTTTATTGCACTTCAAAGTCGGGCGAAATTGGCTTTTATTTACAACAGCGGGGAACTTTGGCGACAAATTACAGGAAAAGTACACAGTAATAGTACTTCATAGTCATTGCACAAGTAATGTGTAATGCACTAAGTCTAGCAGTACTGATTTCGTGCACTACTTATTGAAAAAAGGATTTTAATGTACTTCAAAGTCGGGCGAAATTGGCTTTCATTTACAACAACGGGGAACTTTGGCAATGAATTCCAGGAAAACTACACAGTAATAGTACTTCATAGTCATTGCACAAGTAATATGTAATGTACTAAGTCCAGCAGTACTGATTTCATGGACTACTTATTGAAAAGAAGGATTTTATTGCACTTCAAAGTTAGGTGAAAATGGCTTTTATTCACATCAACAGGGAACTTTGGCGACAAATTACAGGAAAAGTACACAGTAATAGTACTTCATAGTACTTGTGCAAGTAATTTGTAATGCATTAAGTCCAGCAGTACTGATTTCGTGGACTACTTATTGAAAAAAAGGATTTTATTGCACTTCAAAGTTTGGTGAAAATGGCTTTTATTCACATCAACAGGGAACTTTGGCAATGAATTACAGGAAAAGTACACAGTAAAAGTACTTCATAGTCATTGCACAAGTAATATGTAATGTACTAAGTCCAGCAGTACTGATTTTGTGGACTACTTATCGAAAAAAAGGATTTTATTGCACTTCAAAGTCAGGCGACAATGGCTTTCATTTACAACAACAGGGAACTTTGGCGACAAATTACAGGAAAAGTACAGTCGTACAGTAATAGTACAGTAATAGTACTTCATAATACTTGTGCAAGTACTTTGTAATGTATTAAGTCCAGCACTACTGATGTCGTGGACTACTTATTGAAAAACAGGATTTTAATGCACTTCAAAGTCAGATAACAATGGCTTGTGTTACTATGTCTAATGAACTTTGGCAACAAATGAGAGTAAAAGTACACAGTACTCATACTTCATAGTGTTTATGAAAGTAATATATAATTTATGAAGTGCAGTAATATATAATAATCATCAATATATAATGTATTACATGCAGTGAGCTGTGTTCCGTACTGCTCCACTTTTTTTTAAATGGGTTTTGGAACGGTGTTACCGTAATGCTCGGTGTATTTGCGCACAGCTACTGAACGTGCGGCTCATTTGACTGCGGGCTAAGAAGTGTAGGCTCACTTGACCGCAGTTGCATGTGTGGAGTGCAAAGAACTTTGAGGTCCAAAGCTAGTGAGTCAGGCCTGCTGCACTCACATCTTAGTCAAAAGACTGCTCATTGGAGAAGAACTGTGCAGATAAGTGGATTTTTCCTCCAATTCATCAAAGAAAGACCTGCAGAAAGACTCGTGGGGACTGCACGGATGTTTCCATGGAGTTAACAAGCCAACTCGGAGCTACGATTCAGATTGTGGACAAGCTAGCTGCAAGGAGAGCAAGCCTGGCTGAAGTTTGATGGAGATAAGTGTTCTCAAAAGGAAGACCCTGGTGCCGTGAGTAACAGTGACTGCTCTGTGGAGTGGAAATTGTCCGTAGAAGAGCTCTGCTATTCATTTATAGCTCTTGATAGCCGCTTTTGGTTATGCTAACGTACCCGCGATGCTAACGTTAGCCGCGATGCTAATGCATGCTACTGCTTGAAAGAAGTCAAGTTTTGATTCAAAAATCCTACACATCTAGGAACTCTTTTCACGAGTGCCTGTGAATGCTTAAGAAGAGTAAGAAGCTGTGGATAATTCGAGGAATTATGACGGTTTATGTGTAGAGATTAATGAATAAAAAGAGATGTCGGACAGCGGTGCAGTTACGCATGTTGACCAGAAGAGGGCGCCAAAGCCCACAGAAAAGGCTAAAGAGGAGAAAGTTAAGAGGCTTAAAGGAGAGAGAAAAGGAAAACTGGTGCAGTTAACTAAACAGAGAAATGGCTTGGAGGAATTAAAACAAGATGAAGACAACGTTCACTCAATCAAAGATGAAACATTGTTGGTGTTTGAGAGATGCTTAGAAGAGTATGAGCGTTTGAATGAAGAACTGTGTGAGTTGCTACATGAAGATGAAAAGCAAGCAGATCAAGAAGCTTTTAAGGGCAGGTATTCTGAATTCAAGCAATTCTTACAAGAAATAAATGTGTGGATTGCAGATGTCATTAAAGATCCTCAGGAAGAGGATGTGCAAGATTGTGACAGTGCATCTAAGGCCAGTTCAGTTTCAAGTCGCTCTTCCAACACCAGTTCTGCTAAGCTGAAAATTAAAGCAGAACGTGAAGCATTGTTAGCAAGAGCTGCAGCAATGAAAAAGAAACAAGAAATAGAACAGGAGGAACTACGCTTGAAACTAAAGAAAGAGCAGCTGGAAATGGAAACAGAGCTTGCAGCTTCAAATGCCAAATTAAAGGTGTATGAAGAATATGAGGATGCACATGAAACTTTGGATGACTTGCTTGAGACCTTTCCAGAACCCAAAGCAGAATCTTCATTTGGTGGACAAAGAAATGCTGTCACTGCACATGATAATGCACACTCTAGAGTTAGCAGGTCTTCGCATTCTCAAAATCCAAAGTCACATGTTCAGACTGAGGCTTCAGTCAAGAGAAAATCTTCAGCAAGACTTGATGCTGCTGCCAGCAGTACTCCACGTGCAGATCATCGCAACCGCACTGATTCTTCACCTGATGGTCTGTGTAGAGTGCTACAGCGTCAAAATGAAGTCACTGAGATGCTCATCAAGCAACAGAGTTTGTCTCAACTGCCTCACAGAGACATACCAATATTCAAAGGAGATCCACTCACATACAGGTCGTTCATAAGAGCTTTCGAGCATGCCATTGACAGTAATACTGACAACCATCAAGATCGACTGTATTACCTCGAACAGTTCACGAGTGGAGAGCCGCTGGATCTCATTCGCAGCTGTGAGCACATGAGCCCATCCAGAGCTTACAGAGAAGCAAGAGCATTGCTTGATCGTCACTATGGAGACGAGCTGACCATCGCTACAGCTTACATCAAGAAGGCAATGGAGTGGCCTGAGATAAAATCTGAAGACAGAAAGGGACTGAATGCCTTTGCGTTGTTTCTGGTTGGGTGTTGCAACACAGTGAACGATGTAGACTACATGGACGAAATGAACAACCCGACCAACATGAAATGCATTCTATCCAAACTCCCTTACAAGCTGAAAGAAAGATGGAGAAGTTATGCTTTTGACATCCAGGAGAGAACCAGAAAAAGAGCCAGATTTTCAGACTTAGTGGACTTTATTTATCACCAAGCAAGAGTTGCAAATGATCCACTGTTTGGAGATATCCTGGATCCCACTTCAGGTGGTCCTAAAGTTTTGAAGAAGAAAAACAGTACTGTCAAAGTGGAGCCTAAAAGGAGCAGTTTTGCTGTGAATGTTTCAACAGAGAAAGATGCCAGTAAAGGTCAGTCCATAAAGAAAACCATTACAGTTAAGTCTGCAAGCGTTTTCCAGAGCCCCTGTCTTTACTGCCAGAAGAATCATGCTCTGAGCGCATGTACCAAGATCAGAGACAAGCCCTTGAAAGAAAGAATTCAGTTTCTGAAAAGCAATGGTCTCTGTTTCGGGTGCTTGACAGCAGGTCACCTGTCCAAAGATTGCAAGAAAAAAGCTTCATGCCCAGACTGTTCTCTCAAGCATCCAGCTATCTTGCATGTAGTGAAAGAAGAAGCTGCATCAGAACAACACAGTACAGATGAAAGCGCTCAAGACACAGGTGAAGTCACAAGTGCTCTGGTGTCTGCAGGATGTAAAACAGGTGAACACACTGGGGCCGGGAACAGTGAATGCATACTTCCCATTGTGCCTGTAATGATAAAACACAAGAAGAGCTCAAAGACGGTTAAGACCTATGCATTCCTGGATCAAGGAAGTACTGCGACTTTCTGCACCGAAGATTTAGCAAACAAGCTGAACATCAGAGGCAGAAAAACAGAGTTCATTCTTCGTACCATGGCACAAGAACAGAAAGTAAGTAGCTGTGTACTTACAGATCTGGAGGTGTGTGGCTTAGAAGAGCAACAATACATTCATTTGCCAAACGTGTACACTCAACCAGACATACCTGCAAAGAAAGCCAACATTCCACAGAAGAAAGATTTGGAGAAGTGGTCCTACCTGAGTCCCGTTTGTCTCCCAAAGTTAGAAGCAGACATTGGCCTTCTTATTGGTGCCAATGCGTACAAAGCAATGGAGCCATGGGAGATTATCAGTAGCCAGAATGACGGACCATATGCTGTGAAGACAGCGCTCGGCTGGGTTGTCAATGGTCCGATTACCAGAGTGAGAGACACTGATGTGAGCGAAAATCAAAGTTTCCTTGTCAACCGCATTTCTGTGATGAACATTGAAGACATGTTGATGAGACATTACAATGCAGATTTCCCGGAAAGACGGTGTGATGACCGGCCAGAAAACTCTCAACATGACAAACAGTTCATGCACACTGTGACTACATCAGCGCAGCTCATTGATGGTCACTTTTGCATCAAGCTTCCTTTAAAAGATGACAAGGTGAAGATGCCCCACAACCGTGGTATTGCTGAACAAAGACTGAACTCCTTGAAGAGGAAGTTTAGTAAAAATGCAAACTTCTATCAGGAGTACAAAGCATTTATGAGCAACATACTAGAAAAAGGATACGCAGCAAGAGTTCCAGACAAGCAGTTGGGTCGTTGTGATGGTCGAGTGTGGTTCATCCCTCACCATGGGGTGTACCATCCTAAAAAGCTGAAACTGCGAGTTGTCTTCGACTGTGCAGCAACTTATCAAGGAGTGTCGCTGAACGACCAGTTGCTGCAAGGGCCTGACCTTACTAACACCCTCATCGGAGTATTGCTGAGATTCAGGCAGGAGCCCATTGCCATGATGGCCGACATAGAATCCATGTTCTACCAGGTGCGAGTTCCGGACACAGATGCTGATCTGCTACGCTTTCTGTGGTGGCCAGAAGGTGATTTCAACACAGAACCAACTGAGTACAGAATGTGTGTGCACTTGTTCGGCGCTACATCATCCCCAAGTTGCGCTTCATATGCACTGAGAAGAACAGCGGAAGATGCAGCAGCAAAGACCACTCCAGAGGCCACACAAACAGTTCTCAGAAATTTCTATGTTGACGATTGTTTGAAGTCAGTTGCCACAGAAAGCCAAGCTGTTTCTCTTGCAAAAGAGCTGATGATGCTGTGTGCGGAAGGTGGTTTCCACTTGACTAAATGGACCAGCAACAGTAGAGCTCTGCTACGTTCCATTCCTGAACAAGAACGAGCAACTGAAGTCAAGGATCTAGACTTGGAGAATGATGAACTTCCAGCAGAACGGGCACTTGGTGTGCAGTGGTGCACGAGTTCAGATGAGTTCAAATTCAAGGTACAGCTGACAGATAAGCCCTGCACAAGACGAGGAATCTTATCCGTTGTCAGTTCAGTATATGACCCGATGGGCTTTCTCGCACCACTCCTCCTACCTGTTAAGCTCATCTTGAGAAACCTCTGCAAAGAGAAAAGAAGCTGGGATGAAGAAATTCAAGACAAACCACGCAAAGCATGGCTGCAGTGGCTAAAGCACCTTGACAAGCTGTCCGAGCTTAAAGTCAGCAGATGTTTGAAACCAGCCATGTTTGGTCCCCCTAAGACTGCTCAGATCCATCATTTCTCAGACGCCAGCCAAGATGGATATGGCATTGTGTCGTATCTCGTGTTGACAAATGAACGGGGCGAGAAACATGTATCCTTCTTGATGGGAAAAGCCAGAGTCGCTCCACTCAAACAGGTCACGATTCCCCGGATGGAGTTGACAGCAGCAATGGTGGCTGTCAAGATCAATCGGATGCTGAAAGAAGAACTTGAAGTTCCGCTGATGGATTCCATTTTTTGGACGGACAGCACGACCGTACTGAGGTACATCGAAAATGATGCCCTTCGCTTCAAAACGTTCGTGGCAAACCGAGTTTCTTTCATTTGAGAGGCAACAACACCTTCCCAGTGGAAATATGTTCAGACCTCACAAAACCCAGCGGATCAGGCCTCAAGAGGTTTGAAGATGGACAGCTTTATGGAAAGCCAGACCTGGTTTCAAGGGCCTGGTTTCCTGCTGAATGAAAATGAGTGGCCAGACCAACCTGAACGGTGTACTTACCTGATGGAAGATGATGTTGAAGTGAAGACATCTGCTGCTTTGGTGTGCACAAATCCAGACAAGTCTGCAGATCCATTGAACCAGCTTGTTGAGTATTACTCCAGCTGGCACAAGCTTAAAAAAGCCACTGCCTGGATCTTGCGCTTAAAGGAGATGCTGCAGCACCTCAGTGACAAAAGGAAAGAGTTTGAACAGCTTGTGCTGCAGACTGAAAAGGATCCTGAAAAACGCAGCTCTATGGTTGAACAGCAGATTGTGATGTGCAAGAGGAACCTGGAAAAGAAACATCTTACAAGTGAGGATCTTTCCAAAGCTGAGACAGAGCTCATCAAATACAGCCAGAGCCAGACTTATGCTGAAGAGATTAAAACTTTGAAGCAAGGTTCAACTCAAGTGAAAAGAAACAGTTCAACATTCCAACTCGATCCATACTTGCATGATGGTGTGTTGAGAGTTGGAGGACGTTTGAGCAAATCAGCTATGCCTGAAGAATCCAAGCATCCTGCTATTCTGCATAAACATCACAGAATATCCCGCCTCATTCTCCACCACATTCACCAAGAAACCGGACACGGAGGCCGAAATCATGTCTTAGCCAGACTACGACAACGCTATTGGATACCAAGTGCTAATGCAGCTGTGAGAAAGGTGATCTCAGACTGCATCTGCTGCCGGCGACTGCATGCAAAAGCAGGAGAACAGAAAATGGCAGATTTGCCAGAAGACCGTCTGCTCCCCGACAAACCACCCTTTACCAACACGGGTGTGGATTATTTTGGCCCATTCGAGGTCAGAAGAGGGTGTGTCAAGGTCAAGCGCTACGGAGTGCTCTTTACATGTTTAACCACCAGAGCAGTGCATCTCGAGGTTGCCCATTCCCTTGACACAGATTCATGTATTAATGCCATACGGCGTTTTCAAGCCAGAAGAGGTCAAGTGTCAGTCATGCGGTCTGATAATGGCACGAACTTTGTCGGCGCTGAACGAGAGCTACGAGAGGCTTTAGCAGAGATGGACCAGTCTCGCATTAATGAAGCAATGATGAGGAAGGGAGTACAGTGGATTTTCAACCCCCCAGCTGCTTCCCATCACGGCGGCATTTGGGAACGTCAAATCCGCACAGTGAGAAAAGTGCTGAACTCCGTTCTGAGACAACAGCAGTTGGATGATGAAGGGCTTCAGACTCTCCTTTGTGAAGTTGAGAGCATCATCAATGGAAGACCCTTAACTGTAAACACAGACCACCCAAGTGACTTGGAGCCACTAACTCCAAACCATCTGCTCTTATTGAAAGCACAGACCAGCATTCCACCTGGTGTGTTTGTCAAAGATGATGTCTACGCCCGCCGTCGCTGGCGACAGATCCAATATCTGGCAGATTTGTTCTGGCGTAGGTGGACTCAACAATACCTACCACTCTTACAAGGGCGTCAAAAGTGGCTCAGCCTGAAGAGAAGTTTCAGGGTTGGAGATGTTGTTCTCGTCGCTGATTCATCCCTGCCAAGAAACAACTGGATGTTGGGCAGGATCATCAAAGTAATGCCAGACTCAAAAGGAGTTGTCAGGAGCGCTGAAGTCCAGACGAAGACCAGCGTTATTCATAGACCCATAACAAAGCTGTGTTTGCTTTTGGAAGAAGAATGAAGACTGAAGAAGAGACCTGGACTAGTAACTGTTTGTTGAAGAGACTGTTAACTTATCTGTAAATTCCTGTAAAGAAAAAGAGAGACCTAGTTTAAAACTGAGAAGTTAAGTAGAAATGTTTTGATGAGAATGGCTCCAATTTAAAGTAAGTTAGTAATTGATATGCTATCGCCTACTCAATTAGGGGCCGGGATATGTTGTAGCCATTTTTCTGCTTTAATATAATTTGTAGTTATTGTAGTTTTGTGAAGTGATTAATGTATTTTTTGATATGTTAATATAGTTATGTGTTGCAGTACAGAGAGTATTTTGAACAGTGACTAATTACGTTTATTGTGCTTGTTTTCTGATTGGCTGTTAAATTGAGATTATTGAAGTACTGTGAAGATTTCAGCAGAAGCCACTGGACCTTGGAGCAACACAGTCTTTTGACCTACACTGCATTTTTTTAGTTAGCCTTCAGAAAAGTCTAGAGACAAGTTTCTTTTTTGTATGTTAATTTTTGTTATTAAAAGATAAAAAGACAACTTCAGTTTCAAGACTTTTGCTTTCTGAGTGCACGTGTGGAGTGCAAAGAACTTTGAGGTCCAAAGCTAGTGAGTCAGGCCTGCTGCACTCACACTGACTGAACACCATGCAGGATGGGTGGACTGACAAGACGCAGAGATCCCCAACTCTCTTGACAGATGCTAGCGCTAACAAGATGGCAGTCTTGAAGGAGAGAAAGCGGTCTTCCGCCAGCTCCAAAGGCTAGAAGGGAGGTCCCTTAAGACCCTCCAACACAGTGTGGAGGTCCCACAGGGAGCCCACATAGCTGGGGGGTGGCCGTAGCCGACACATCCCGCGCAGAAACCACCTCACCAGTGGGTGACTGCGTGCAGAGAAGCGGCCGAAGCCGCCGTGACCCGCTGTAATGGCCGATACAAACACCGCCAGAGAGGATGCAGCGCGGCCGCTGTCCAGCAGGGCCTGAAGGAACTCCAAAATTCCACCGATAGTGCAGGAGACCGGGTCCAAGCCCCTCTCCGAGCACCACGTCATGAAGAGCTGCCACTGAAACCTGTAGGCCTCGACAGTAGAGGGGGCCCTGGCACTCTGGATGGTGGAAACCACGGGGGGAGATCTAATTCCACTAGTCTCACCCGCTCAGCCTCCAAGTTAGAAGCCTCCTGCCCAGGACGGTGCGGGATCAGAGGGCGCCCCCTGCCTGCAGCAGCATGTCGGGCCCGTCAGGAACCGGCCACGGGTCTCCAACCTCCAGCTGAATCAGGTCCGGGAACCACTGGGCGCTCGGGGTGTCCGGGGCTACCATGATCACGTGGAGACCCTGCACCCTCACCCTGCGCAGCAACGGGGTCAAAAGGTGAGCTGGAAGGAACACGTACAGGAGGCCCGGAGGCCAGCTCCTGTGTGCGAAGGCATCTACCCCTAGAGGGGGTCTGTCTGACGACCTGAGCGAGAACCACTATGCGTTCTCTGCACTGGCGAAAAGGTCTGCCACTGGAGGTCCGAACCTGCGCCAGAGTCGGGCTGCCACCCACGGGGACACGCCCCACTCATCTCGGAGTGGGCCTCCTGTCCACACTGACGGTGAGAACCTTGGGCATGAGACGCAAGGTGCCGGTCCACCCACAGGAGGATCTCCGCCGCTATGCGATGAAGAGGGGGAGACCGAGTCCCCCACTGCCTGTTCAGGTACGTGAGCACTGTGGTGTTGTCCGTCCTGACAAGCACGTGGCTGTCCTTAAAGTTAGGGTAGACGATGTTGTCCAAAAGCATTTTTAGTCATACTGAGTGAAATGCTCATTGCCCCCTGGGAGAAGTCAATACATTATGTGGACAGAAAAAGGTGCGGAAAAAATCTGACCACTGTAGCGGCCACAGGAGTGTAAAAACTCCGACCAATCGTATCGCGCGGACCGCTCTTAAGGAACCAGTCAAATCCCTTCGCCGTTCCACCAGCGCCCTGCGCGTTCATTTCAATGGCGTGCACTGGCCCTGGTTCAGAGCGCACGCGTGTTGCCAAGGGGCTCTCAGCGCTCGCGGCTCGCGTGAAAAATAGAAGGAAGCGGAGTGGGCGCGCTGCGCTCCTATGCGCGTTGTGTGCGGGCAGTTAATAACATTGGAGGCGATCACAAACTCCGTGCGTGTGGCGCTTCCACGCGCGCGCACGGCACTTCCGCATCCAGTGCGTTCGCTGCCAACGGCAGCTCCTCCAATGGGGTGGGAGCTGGGCGGAGCCTTGGGGAGATGCTACATTCGTGCTACATGCTAGTTTTCCAAGATCGTCGACCCCAGCTTTAAGCCTGGCTTGGAAATGGAGCAGGACCTGCTGCGCCGCCGTCATTTCCAGCACATTGATGTGAATGGAAGTAGAATCCCAGGCACCGCCCACCGCGTTGTGGTCTAGGGTGCCTCCCCTCCTGCGAGAGACACATCCGTGAACACCTCGATGTGATGCGACACGCAGCCCAGGGGGACTCCTCGCATAAGAAGAGCAGGATCCATCCAGTAGAGGAGATCCTGGCGTGCTTGGGCAGATAAATGCAGCTGGAAGTGTTGCGGGGACCCGGGCCGGTGACGCTCCGCTGCTCTGACGCTTAGTGTTACGGGTACTGCCGGGGCCGGGATACCCTACGGCGCGGGATGGCGACTGGTCACGGGCCGGAGAATCCATTTGTCTTGATCCGCAGAATCTTGATCCAAAGAATATCTTATGGCTTCTTATGTCTCAAGAGATGCTGAGGAAGAAGAAGGGTTTGCGGCCGCGTCTGCCTTGGAGATATACCCTCGGCGAGGGGCGTGGTGCTGTGCCATCACGTGGCGGGGATTGGTGCGACAGGCTTTTTGTTGTCTCAGTTGATTGGCTGCACCAAGGGGAGTGCCACTAGCGAAGCCCATAGGCGGGCTAAGCACTTACGAAATAGAACTATTATTATCTCCATTATTATGGTACAAGTTTTATAACAGGGCTGTTAAACTCAGCAGAGATCATGTCAGTTCAACTGTACCAGGACAGACCAGAGTCCACAGCCTAACATGAAATAACAGGAGAGTCATGGAGTTGTAAAATCTCCTCCTCACTCAAGAGAAGAAGCTGAAAGTGCACAGAGGACGACACCAGTGACTTTCCTTCTCTCTGTGAGATCTTCAGTGTTCAGTCAGTAATCGTATTGTTGACCGGAACACGCTGAACCGATCACAGTGTGGGTTGACTCTTTTCAGTGAATGCACAAATATATATAAACATATACTTTCATGAAAATGAAGCCATGCTCAGAATTCTTGTGTCGATTCTCAACCATTAACACAGAATTTGGTTTAAACCCTAAATTGTCGCAGAACAACCTTTAAAAACCCTAAACCAAACCCCAGGGATAGACTTTATGGTTCAGGGTTAAGGTTTAACTTCTGTGCAGCATGAACGATCAACAGTCAAATTCCACTGAGTGTAGTCCTCCTGTTGTCCACAAGGTGGCAGCCAAAGCACAGCTTTCCAATTTTCCAACAGCAACATTGCAGCATTGAAGTTTTTGTAATTGGTTAATGTACAATTTTCACACTAAAAGAGAACCATCTCATGGATTTCATGAGCATCTTTGATTTTCTGGAAAAAAAACAAACAGGTTTTATTTGACATACAAATAGAAGTGAACGTTGTGATGTGGCTCGTCGCCAATTTGTATACCATGTCTGTGCTTGGCTGTTCGGCTGGGGGGCGGGGTCTCAGCCGAGTGCTGCTTGAGCATGCGCACAAACGGCGTTGCTCAGAGCTCACCCAGGTAAAGAGCAAGGAAGACGTGAAATGAAACCTACCGTATGTCTTTTCCAGCAGACTGTAAGCTACTGGAGTGAATCTTGTCTGTATTTGGTTCAGGGGTGATTTTTTTTTCTACTTCTGAAAACTGAGAAGACAACAGCCAGGATGAGCTACAGGTTTACAATTTCATATTTAGATTCAAATCCTTTTCATCAACCTTGATGATACTTTTTTGCATTTTGTTTTACAAACCAGTCAGACAACATTAATTTAATTAACCTCGTTTTTTCCTTTCTTTCTTTAAGGGATTATAATTTAGATTCATACATTATCCGGTACGAGGACACTTCAGTGTTTTCATCGTGGTATGTGATCTTTGGAATTGTATTGGCTGTGGTTGTCTTGCTCCTCCTCATCATCTGCTGCTGCTGCTGTCCCTGCTGCTGCCTCTACCACATGTGCTGCAAGCCGCGACGTGAGTACGAAACCCTCCACTCCAGGCTCCATGTGGGAGAGAGGAAGGGGTTAATGTCACCAAGAAACGAGGAAGAGAGCATGAATTTTAACTGCTCCAGGAAGTCTTCCCCACAATAAACAAGTGTTCGACATAACTGTTTCACATTTCCACTTATGTTTCATGTTCTCTGGTTGAGGAAGGATTTTCCATCACCACCATCATACATTTAATGTTTAATTTTTATATCTAAATGTATCATTAATTAACTATTTTTAGAATTGAATTTTTTTAAAATTTGTAGTGAAATGGAAACCTTTGAGGTTTTTGAGTTAAGCCTTAATGCAAATTTAAACAAATTTGGCAGCTGCAAACAACTCAAGTAAAGTGTCATCGTAACACATTTGTCAACATCAGTGTTTAGTAGTGTGCAAGAACATTCAGGTGGACAAAACAAACAGATAATAAAATGTTTGACACCCCTGTTGAGTTGTTGTGTTGGAACTTTTCCTGCTCTCAGGTTGTCTAAATAAAATTTTCACATGTGAAGTTAAAGCAGAATAAAGACAAACTGTGAGTCGTTCTGTGTCAAAGCCTTTTCCACCGCTGCTTTGTGAGAATAGCTTTTTCCTCTTCCTCTTCCGTGTTGTCAGAAATGAAGGTGAACGCTGTCTTTTCTCATTCTTCCTTCCAGCTGTGGTTGGCACCACCACCCACACCACAGTGGTGACCTCCACCCCTCAGCAGTACCCCCAGCAGACTGTGTCGATGCACACGCCCCCCCAGCAGTACCCGGGGGGACAGTTCCAGCCTCCCCACCAGCCCATCCCGATGCAGCCCGGCTACCCAGCCCAGCCTTCAGCTGGTCAGCCGTACGGAGCAGGACCTCCACCAACGTACCAGGAAGCCAGTGAGTGTGGAGCTTCACTGCTCCGTTCACCACAGTTAGTTTAGAGCTCAATCAGTCATGACAGTAGAGGTTGATAGAAGTAATCTCCACAGCTTATCCCGTCCCAGATGTTTCTCTCTGAATGTTATTGTGGTTGAATCGAGTTAATGGAACATGCATGGAACATTAACTTCACTCCCAGCTTGTTTTCATTCATCAAGTAGGAATGAGTGACGGTTCTATCGCAGCATTTTACCTTTGAAATATTCCTCAAATCATCTCCTAACTAATGTCTGCTGACAGACCAGTGTCTCAGCTCTTTAATATGACGTTATGCTTTCTGCTGTTCAGTCCCACTTAAACACAAATAATGGCTAATAATTGACGACTTGACAGAGTCTGACAGAGAGGAGGAGCCACGAGGCTGTTTGATTGTTATAAAGTACGAATATGCTGTTTCTCACAATCCTTTGTTTATTGATACTTCAAAATGTGCTGTGAATCAGGATTTAATGCAGTTTCTCTCTTTGTAAAAGAGAAAACATTTGTGTTTCCTTCATGTCCCAGTGAAACCCTCTGAGACCTTTGACCCCGGTTGTTGTCTGTCTCTTGGCAGTCGGTCCTATGTACCCCTCCCAGCCTCCCTACCCCTTACAGCCCGCCGCCAAGCCGCAGGCCAACGCTCCCCCCGCCGGCCCGGACTTCCTGGCTCAGCCCGCCTACAACCCGGACTACGTAGCTCTGCCTCACCAGACCGGATAGAGGACGGAGGAGCTGCTCTCTGCTTCAGACGTGCTGCCGCATTTTTCAACTTGGCAAAACTGGAAATCTGCTTTTGGACTCAAGATGAGAAATTCCAGATTGTCTCGATCAATAGTTTGTTTTTGCTTTTGTGGTAAAAAATGATGTTCCTGCAGCAGCAGCACACCTGAAGCTGCGTGGAAACATGTCGACACCTTCCAGACTGTATTGCATGGACTGATCATTTCCACAGACCAGCTGATGTGGTCTTCTTTCTGTCCTCTGGAGCTTCTTAGTGACTTTATTTCAGTCATGAAAAGTGCTCTGTCATTTCTCAGCCTTCTAAACGCGCCATGAAGCCAACTTGTATGCATGTATTTTAATGTATTTTAATCTCCTCTCAACCTTCCAGACCTCTTTATTCACGTAAAGTGACTGAAACTGGCCTCAGTGGTCCAGCCGCCTTTCCAGTGCCACCTTGAAAAAAACCTAAACCTTACCCCAGGGTTGGGATTTCGGATTTAGGGTTCAGGTTAAAGTCCTGTGCAACATTCACCTTCATCAACAGTCTAATTCCACTGAGTGCAATTCTCCTTTTGTCCACAAGGTGGCAGCCAAAGCCTTATCAAACATCATATCACGATGATATGACATACATGGTATGTTTCCTAACCCTAATCCTCTCTCTCAAACCCTTTTTAAAGCATATTTTTAATGACACTCTGATTGCACGTTGGCTTCAGATGATACACTCTTTCCACATTTGAGCGTCGCACAGAGATCCTGTGCGGTTTATTTACTGAAAAGTACAAACTCCTTTGTTGTTTTTAGTTGGATGAACCAATTCTCAAATGTGCAATATACTGTAAGAATGAATTCAGACAATTCATACTATAGCGTCGTTGAGTGTCCAGAAAAGCGCTGTATGAAACCAATGCATTATTATTATTATTCAATATATTCAACGTCTACAAAATTAAAATAAGGCATCATATTTAAAACAAACAAAAAAAAAATTATTATGTGTTTTATGATAATTTTTTTAAATCATTTTATGAGGAGTATTCTGCTCTGCCCTCGTGCTTTCTGGGAAACCTGCGGCTCATTTGCATACCGTGTATGTGATTGGCTGGGGGGCGGGGTCTCAGCTGAGCGCTGTGTGAGCAGAGCACCCAGGTAAAGAGTATAAAAGACATGAAATGAAGCCTGTTATCTCATTCGTGCCTTTTCCAGCGGATTTTCAGCTACTGTAGTGAATCTTATCTATATTCAGTTCAGGGGTGATTTTTTTTTTCTCTACTTCTGAAAACTGAGAATTCAGCCGCCAGGATGAGCTACAGGTTTACAATTTCATATTTACATTAAAATTCATTTCATCAACATTGAAGAGGCTTTTTAGTATTTTTTATTATTTTTTTTAGCAAACCATGGAGACAACATCAATATAATTAACCTTGTGTTTTCCTTTCTTTCTTTAAGCGATCATTCAGATTCATACGCTTTCCCAGGCCACGAACCGGAACCATTTTTTTCAACGGGGATTGGGATCTTTGTAATTATATTTATTGTGGTTGTGATCTTGGTCTTCTGCGGCACATGCTGCTATTCCCAGAGACGCCGCAAGCCGCCACGTGAGTAATTACAAAACCTTGGGCTTCAGTCCGCGTCAGTGCACGAAGTGTGTGAGCAAAACAAAAAAAAAAGGGGGGGGGGGGGGGGGGGGGGGGTAATTTATTCAAAATAAAAATGCATAAATAGGATTTTAAGCTACAGTCTGATCAGATTATACTGACGAATCGTTCTTTTATTCACAACCTGAATTGATGCTTTTGGCCTACTTCTGCTCAAATACCTAAAACATCTGGTTTGTTTCCGAACATTTTGATCCAAATATGTGTGTTAAAAGTCAAACGTGAAGTAGACATCAGATCATCAGATTTGCTGTCCTACAATAGATGATTAGACTAGCCTAATCATTTGCAGTAACACACAGGATTCATCTCGTCATCAAGCTTCAGAGGCAAAAAAAGTTTCAAGCCAATTGAGAGAAGGAGTTATTCTACCAGTCTGCAGCCCCCCCCCCCCCCCCCCCCCCCCCCCCAAAAAAAAGTGTGTGTGTGTGTGTGTGTGTGTGTGTGGGGGGGGCTTTTTCCTCCTCCTGTTCTTCGTCTTCCACGTTCCCAGAAATGAAAGTGAAGGCTGTCTGTTCATCTCTTTCTTACTTCCAGCTGTGATTGCCACTGCCACCCACACCACAGTGGCGGCCCCCAACCCCTGGCAGTACCCAGGGCACCCCTCCCAGCCCCTCCCACTGCAGCCCTACCCCCCCCAGTCTTCAGCCTCCCTCAACTGGCCACACGGATCAGGATCTCCACCAACGTATCTGGAAGCCGGTGAGTGTGGAGCATCACTGCTCCGTTCAAGCCTTCAGAGTGTGTGTTCACCAACATTACTCCAAAACTCAATAAATCAGGAAAGTGGAGTCAGATATTCAGGGGATCTTCACAACATATCCTGTCCCAGATGTTTCTGTCTGAATGTTACTGCGATTGATTTGAATTTCAACTAGAATTTGGCACTCAGAGAGCGCAGACCTCCGCCACAGGTGAAATCAGTCACCAAGCCGCGCCGCACGCCCCCTGTCGGCGGGCCTGCCCAACTATGTGAAAGACTGCCCTATCTCTCACTGATAAAGATATCCTTTAAAAAATTCCTGGATCCAGACAGTGATCCGGATCATCACCAAAATTTAATGGATTCTAAGTTAGCCCAAGACCCACCTTTCCACCAAGTTTCATTGCAATCCGTCCATTACTTTTTCCGTAATGTTGCTAACAAACCAACCAACCAACAAACCAACAAACCGACGTGATTACATAACCTCCTGGCGAAGGTAATAAAACTGAGAAGGAAAATGAGGAAAAGACACTAACATGACAGGAATAATAACATCACTCTCAGCTTGTTTTTTTTCATCATGAAGCAAATACATTAAAGATGGAGTCCATCTAGAGCAGGGAGACCTTCCTCATCAGTGCGACGATGTTAAAAGATTAAAAACAGAATATTTCTGCCTTGTTTGTTTCCACAACGTGAAAAGTGAAAATGCATTGTTTTTGTGTTTTCATTTAAGAAGCGTTTTGCATTGACTGAAATGATTCGTAGAATCAATCAGTCTGTCTGTCCTCTCCTTTTCTCTCCGTCTCTCTCCTCACCCCAACTGGAGTAGCAGGAAGCCGCCACCTCTGAGCCTGGCTCTGCAGGTTTCTACCCTGTAAATTCAGAGGTGTTAATTCAACACTGAATCAGGTTTCATATTGCCCCTGACCACACACTGTTAGAGTAACACTGAGTATAGTGTTGAATTTTCAGAGTTAATATGTTACACTGCACTGTGTCACTTCAACAGCAAAACATGTTGATTTATTTTTACACTGAGACTGAAATAATCCTCACATTGTTCTCAACAATCGACAGATTTTAGTGTTAAACAGGATTAACTCTTCTTCTCTGCTGCTCTCAAGTGTCAAACCTTCTTCACCATTAATTATTCCCCATAATCTCAATTTAACAAACAAACATCATTATCTTAACACTTATTTATGACAATTAAAACATCAAGTTAACATATTTCTGCTTTTTAGAAGCAGAAATATTTGATTTTGCTTCTCACAGCAAAATCAGATTACTCAGATGAACACTGTCAGATTTGATTGAACTTTTAAAGCGTGGATGTTGGCCCACACCCATCGAGTTACTTAACACTAATTTAGTGTAATCACTGACCCTGTGGAGTTAAAATTTAACTCTTGTTAAAACTGTTACAGTTAGTTTATCTCTCTCTTTTAGATAGTGTTTGACATGTCAGGTGTTCCCCTTGTTTTATGTAGGATGTAAATATACGTACTTCTTCAGGACTACTGAAAAAATACTTGAAAAATAAGATTGTTAAATTAACAAGGCGATGTTTATTTAACAGATGCATCACAGAAAACATTAAAAACATGTTTTAAACCATCACAATGTGGGACAATGTTTCCTTCGTTTGCTGTGTATTACCCAGCAGCAATAAATATTCCTTCAGCTGTGAACTTGTGAACTTTCCGCTGGAGTGTTTGATATGAGGTCAGGATGAGAAACTTACTCTTGTTAACAGAAGACGGCGTCTGGAGAAATGGTGGAAAGGTCGACTGGCCTCTCCAGTCATGACTTTTACTCTTACTGCTGTTGCAATAACTGTCAGTAGCCGCATGACTTACTATACTTTTTACTGGTGCGTCACAGAAAACATTAAAAACATGTTTTAAACCATCACAATATGGAACAATGTTTCCTCTCTCATTGTCATTACTTCTTTAACTGTGTTCATTGTATGAGATAAAGTCGATCATGTTGTCTGACCCACCAAACACACAACGCGCCATGTCGGAGTGGTTAGCATCACGCCTGCGATCATGTCGATGTCACAGTGAGCAGAAGCACAGGATCTGCAGGTTTCTGTGTGGCAGGCGCAGGTTTGGAGTTTGGAATTAAATAGTTTCTGACAGAAAAGTTAAATCTCCTTCGTTTGCTGTGTATTACCCAGCAGCAATAAACATTCCTTCAGCTGTAAACTTGTGAACTTTCAGCTGAGTGTTTGATATGAGTTCAGGATGAGAAACTTGTGAGGTGGGGCTCTGGACTGGTTGAATAATGGAAAAGTTTGACCTGGTTGAAGTTTACTGCCAATGAAAGGGATCTGACCAGGTGTGAGCACACTTGCCAAGAAAGACACAACACAGGAAGTTACTGCCATAGTTTGAATTAAAACCAGTTCGGCCCACAAAATAAAATTAGTAATTAAAAGTTCAATAAAACAATTGGGCTATATGAAAAACAAGAAAAGAATAAAACAAACGCCTGTCTCAAAGCTCCAAGGTGCTCTATGCTGCTCCTGGGATCCGGTCCAGGGATCTCTCGGTCACGCATGCCAGGTCCCACTGAAGGCGGCGTCTTCCTCTGCTCCGGCGCATGTGTGTGTATGTGTGGCATCACACATACAGTTTCACACACAGTTGGCGTGAAACTGGCACTGTTTCAAAGAGTTCCTGTGCAAAGTCTGCTCACGTCCACCCTGCTCCGCCCGCACCCTGTACACTAGTCCCGTATCTCCTACCTGCTCAATGACAACAAATGTCTCTGGAGACCACCAAGATTCCAATTTCCCTGTACCGCACTTATCCCTCAATTGCACCAGTACTCTCTCAGATAGAACTTTTGAGAAAGATAGAACTTTTGCGCGTTTGTCGAATTGTTTCTTTTGTTCCAGTGCAGCATTACCCATTTTCTCACAAGCAATATGATAGGCAACAGACATCCGATGCTGGTGGTCCTGAACCCACTCATTAACATGGTGAATGGGTTGTTGGGGGCGAACAGCCTAGTCCACATCAACAGGGAGTCGTAAATGACGACCAAACATTAAAAAGGATGGAGCATAACCAGTAGCAGAATGTACAGTGTTATAAGCATGCAATGAGCTCTGGCAAGTATTGTGGCCAACGATTCTGTTTTTCTTCTTCTAGAGCATGCAACATTTTTAGCAAGGTCTGGTTAAAGCGTTCAGCACTGCCATTACCAGCTGGCAGATGTGGCGTAGTTCAACTTTTAGCAACACCATATGTTTCGCACAGTTCCTTCATTAGCGAAGACTCAAAATTGGCTCCATGGTCTGAGTGAAAACGGGCTGGGCAACCAAAACTTTGACTCATGTTCGCCCAGATCACTGTAACAGTGGTCAGGGCCGTCCAGTCACGTGTAGGTATGGCCGAAGCGAAATGCGTGAACTGGTCCGTGGCTACCAATATATTTTGATATGTATCAGTGGGACGGCCAAGAGATAAATAGTCTAAAGCTATGACTTCAAGTGGGTAGGAAACTGGGATGGGATTAAGGGGGGCCTTTGGCTCTACCCTACTTTTCTGCAGGGTACAGGCAATACAACCCTGAAAACAAAACCTGGAAATGACATACATCCCCCTCCATTTCAGTCCAGTACAAGTGTTGCCTTAGGCTGGCTAGGGTTTTCTCAACACCAGCATGGGCTCCTGCCTCATGGACCTTCCTCCAAAGTTCCTCCCCAGATGCAGCTGGATCACTCTGCTGGGCTGTGGGAACCTGAAATCTTGAGAGGATGTCAGCATTAACATTACTTTTACCTGTTCGATACTTGATCTTGTAATTGAAGGACGCAGGTTGGGCAACCCTACGTTGTTCTACAGTGCCCAGTCTTGCAGTCTGTAGGTGAGCTAACGGGTTATTGTCAGTGTACACCATGAATTGCCCTCCTGTTAAATAGTCCTTAAGCTTTTCTGTTATAGTCCACTTTAATGCCAACAGTTCTAATTTGAAGGAGCTGTAAGTAGCATCATTTCACTCTGCGGGATGCAAGCTTCTGCTCGCATAGGCTATTACACACTCTCGCCCTCCTTGTACCTGAGCAAGAACAGCCCCAAGTCCATTGAAACCCGCATCAGTGTACACAACAAATGGTTCATCAAAATTGGCATAAGCCAGAATAGGCGCCTGCGTCAGGGCCACTTTAAGTGCATCAAATGAGGGCTGACATTCAGCAGTCCATTGCACCCCTTTCATCTGTGATTTCTGATCTGTTGGAATGCCAGCCAACAGAGAATTCAGGGGGCGCGCAAATTTTAGCTAAGCCTGACACGAACCTTCTGTAGTTGCCTGCCATTCCCAGAAATGCTCTGACTTGCAGGCCAATCTAACACAGCCTTCATTTTCTCAGGATCAGGTCTTACTCCTCAGCAGTCAACAACATGCCCTAAAAACCTGACCTTAGACTGCAGAAGTTTGCACTTGTCAGGCTGCAGCTTTAGTCCATGTTGCCATAAATGGCTAAAGACTTTGTCCAGTTGCTGTAAGTGAGAATGAATGTCAGGTGAGTCGATGATTATGTCATCCAAATAAAAAAGCAATGATTCTGCGATCTGACTGCTTAAACACTGTTGCATAAGTCACTGAAATGTTGCAGGAGCGTTACAAAGCCCAAAAGGCATGTGCTCAAACTCAAATAATCCAACTGGAGGGATAAAAGCAGATTTCTCCTTATCTCGTGGGTGCATCTCAACCTGCCAGTAGCCACTGGCGAGGTCAAGTGTTGAGAACCACTCAGCTCAGCTCAGGCTTGTAAGAGTCTCTCCTATTCCTGGCAATGGGAACGCATCTTTATGCGTCACAGCGTTTAGCTTTCTGTAGTCCACACAGAAAGGCAGACTGCCGTCCTTTTTCTTTACAAGGATTGTGGGTGCTGCCCATGGACTTTTACTTTCTTGGATCACTCTTTTCTCCAGCATTCCAGGCTAGGGTTTTCTCAACACCAGCATGGGCTCCTGCCTCATGGACGTTCCTCCAAAGTTCCTCCCCAGGTGCAGCTGGATCACTCTGCTGGGCTGTGGGAACCGGAAATCTTGAGAGGGCGTCAGCATTAACATTACTTTTACCTGTTCGATACTTGATCTTGTAATTGAAGGACGCAGGTTGGGCAACCCAACGTTGTTCTACAGTGCCCAGTCTTGCAGTCTGTAGGTGAGCTAACGGGTTATTGTCAGTGTACACCATGAATTGCCCTCCTGTTAAATAGTCCTTAAGCTTTTCTGTTATAGTCCACTTTAATGCCAACAGTTCTAATTTGAAGGAGCTGTAAGTAGCATCATTTCACTCTGCGGGATGCAAGCTTCTGCTCGCATAGGCTATTACACACTCTCGCCCTCCTTGTACCTGAGCAAGAACAGCCCCAAGTCCATTAAAACTCGCATCAGTGTACACAACAAATGGTTCATCAAAATTGGCATAAGCCAGAATAGGCGCCTGCGTCAGGGCCGCTTTAAGGGCATCAAATGAGGCCCGGCATTCAGAAGTCCATTGTACCCCTTTTGTCTGTGATTTCTGATCTGTTGCCAGCCAGCAATAGAATTCAGGGGGCGTGCAATTTTAGCAAAACCTGACACTGATTAGTGTAGTTGCTCACCTCATCTGAGAGGCCACCAAGTTCTAGATCAGGAGCAGTGTGAACCAGGGCCACTTCAACCATTCCATCTTCCTCAAGGGACAAGGTCACATTCTCGGGGCCTCGCACGTCAGTATGGATGTGGGTTACAGACACAGACAGGGATTCGACCATTACTCACCATTCCAATGGTCCTTGCTACCCCCACTTCACCGGCGCTTGGTAGTGCCTCAACCAAAGTGCAGTAGTCAAGGCCAATCTGGGCACTCCCCCACACTAGCAGCTCACTGTTAAGAGGAACCATTATGACCTGCCTACCAGACAGCCGCACGTGCCCCAGGAACCCATCTTCAGCAACTGTGGCTTCGATGTGGCGACAGGTGGAAAAGAAGGGCTTCTGGAAATTCTGTGGAGGGGGGTCAGACTCTCCAGGCCATTTAAACAGGGCATTCCAGCAGGCAGTTACAACATTCATCCTAACAATAAACGGATGTGTACAATCCTCATCTTTCACAATCACTACTCCCTGTTCAGGAATTTGTATCTCTTCAACAACAAAGTCGAGCATGGCATAGCCAAAATGTGGGATTACAAGACCATTGGCTGCTCTCAATTTAAACAGTACAGGCGTCCTTCCAAGCTTAGCTTGGGTAAAATGTTCTTTGAACATGCCCTCTGCCATTACTTGTGACCCTGTATCTAGCAGCTCTTCTAACTGAATTCCTTCAGCGGTGATTTTTATTGTTGGACACTGGCCGATGAACGCTTCTGTGGCCCTTACTGGAGCTGGTGGCTCGGTCGTCCCTGTCGAATGGGCCTCTGCAACAGGGACGGCTAGTTTAAAGCCGGCCCTGGGGCAGGTGATGCACAGCAATACCTGTCTATATGCCCTACTCCGTCGCACAATCAGCAGATGGGCCTACCTTGCTCGTCACGTCAGTTGTAATTGACAAGTCGGCGGTAACTTCTGGGCATCACTGATAGGTCTGCAGGGGATGCAGCTGGTGACAGGTGAGGTTTGAGCTCCTTGATCAGTTCCTGCTGGTGCGTGGCGTCGGAAGGCGGCGTCTTCCTCTGCTCCGGCATGTGTGTGTGTATGTGCAGCATCACACACCCGTTCGCTCGCCTCACTCCCTCCAGGTGGAAGGAACCCCTTCTGCACGCTGGAACCCTACGCAGAACAGAGCTGCAGCAGTTACTTGATCTAAAACGCCCGCGCTCTTAGCGTAGCTCGTCCGACCAGTGCTACTAAACCCAAAAGGTACTCACAGACCAGAAAGAGTTTCCCCTGTCTCTGCGTGTATGTCGCGTTGTAACATTCGCGGTCCCACCATGTTGCTGATCTCCAATGTGTTTGCATGCCGTCCTCCCTTGGAGCTTCCACCTGCCGTGTCTGCTGGCATCTCCTCCTTATCCCTTCCTTGCCAGCGCACACAGGTGCACTGATTACGCAGGGCGCTCAGGGATTGGAGAAATTGTGGGGATGTGTCAGGTGAAGTGGCCAATCCATTCAAAAACACAAATAAATGAAAATGCACTGCAAATTAAATTCTAAATAAAAACACAGCAAAATCACAACACTCATTAAAAAAAAAAAAAAAAAAAAACTATCTAAAAGGCCACATCATGGATCCTGGACACAGTAACCGAAGACGGCATCTGGACAGTTGGTGAAAAGGTCGACTGGCCTCTCTAGTCATGACTTTTACTCTTGCTGCTGTTGCAATAGCTGTCAGAGTAGCCGCTTGACTGTCTTTGTCATTGTAACAAGTACAACGAAATTGCACGTTAAGTCTCCAATGAAACTATCAAAAAGAACAAGATAAAAAATGAGTACAAACAAGAATGTGTATGTATATCCCTATGTACATACATACCCCCATTCACATACACGTATACATATACATATACATATATATATATATATATATATATATATATATATATATATATATATATATATATATATATATATATATATATATACACACATACACACACCCAAACTCAACCATGTAGCATGCCTGTGCGCACACACACACACACACACACACACACACACACACACACACACACACACACACACACACACACACACACACTGTGCTGATGATCCTCTGAAGCACCTTACTGTTTACTGACTTACTTTACTTTATACTGTCTGAATAATCTTAAAAGTGATTGAAGGTTAAGTAGTATGAATATGCTGTTTCTCACAAACCTTTGTTTATTGATACTTCAAAATGTGCTGTAAATCAGGATGAGTCACATGTTTTGGTCATGCGGTGATCTGAACAAATATTGGGATTCAATTTTCAAAGTCTTTTCCCACATCCGTAATAGACCAATAGATCCTAATCCAATAACAGCAGTCTTTGGTGTCATACCACACCAACATGATCTAACCACTTACCAGACAAATGCAGTAGCTTTTTCATCTCTTATAGCAAGAAGGTTAATTCTACTCAAATGGAAAGCTGCACAACCACCCTCTTTTATTCAGTGGGTAAGAGAGACTATGATGTGCTTGCAATTCGAAAACCTAAGATACTGTTTGAAGGGTTCTCAAGTCAAATACTATAAAACATGGACACCATTCATTAATTACGTGGAGAAACTGCCATTCGTCAATCTGTAAACTTTTTCTTCTGGCGAACAATGTACTCTATAATGCATAATTTTTGCAATTTTTCTTTTTTTTTTTTTGCTTTTTGTGCTGTTTTTTGTTCTTGCTGTTGTTGTATTGTCTATGTATGTTGTGTGTTTTGGGGGTTCAACTATATCAAATACAGAGATGGTGAGATTATGTGTCAGCTACTATGTGGCGTAATTGTAATTTTCTTTCTGATTTCCCACCGTTATAGAAATGTTTATGTTGTATGTTACCTATATTATGAAAATATAAATAAAGTTTAAAAAAAAATTTATTGAAGGTTAAGTAGTATGAATATGCTGTTTCTCACAAGCCTTTGTTTATTGATTCTTCAAAATGTGCTGTGAATCAGGATTTAATGCAGTTTCTCTCTTTGTAAAAGAGGAAATATTCATGTTTCTTTCATGTTCCAGTGAAACCCTTTGAGACCTTTGACCCCAGATGTTGTCTGTCTCTTGGCAGTCGGTCCTATGTACACCTCCCAGCCGATGCCTTACGGCCAGGTGGCTTTCGTCCCCGGACAGCCGCCCTACCCCTCACAGCCAGCCACCCAGCCGCAGGCCGACGCCCCCCCCACCAGCCCAGACTTCCTGGCTCAGCCTACGTCTAGCCCGGACTACGTCGCTCCGCCACAGACCAACTGATATTGTCTTCTTTCTGTCATCTGGAGCTTCTTAGTGACTCTATTTCAGTCATCTGGTATCATGAAAAGCACTCTGTCATTTCTCCAACTTCTAAACGCACCTTTAAAGGGGCTGTATCATGCAAAATTCACTTTTTGTAAGTTTTAACCTTGTTATATAGCTATGTACTCACAATTTTTTTCCTTCGCGCCTGTGTGTTTGAGCTTTCCTCGTTTTTCTGCTGATCAGAGAGGCAGCCCCTCCCATACCGTGAAAACGCTCTGTTTTCCCATGTTGACGTCACTAGGAGAAGATGGCTCCCTTGAGCCCCCCTCCTGCAGGCCCTCGGCAATCAGCCTTGCCGCTTTTTGTATCTCTGATTAAGGAGATAAACTTTAGCCATCGTCTGAACGTAAAAATCAAGCAAGAATCTGAAGAGTCTGCGCTTGGTGAGTTTCTAACAGGAAAAGACATTTTCGCGTGTCTTTGCGTGTAGACAAGCTAAAGCTAAAGAGCTAAAGCTAACCCTTAGAGAAGCTAATGCATGACGTATTTGTTTTGAAGCGCTGATTGGTTGAAGTACGCTGTCAGTCAAAGTCCACAGGGGGAGAGATTTCAGTGAAGCAGAGCGTTTTCTCTTCCGGGTTTCAGAATTAGCCCCAGAAAATCTTTTATTTCACACAAAATGACTTTTCCTTAGTGCCAAAAATAAACTATTACCATGTTAATGCCGAAGCTAGGGTTTGGACTAGCTAAAAAAGCATGATACAGCCCCTTTAATATCCACCTCTCAACCTTTCAGACCTCTTTATTCACGTAAAGTGACTGAATCTGGCCTCAGCGGTCCAGCTCTCTCTGTTCCATGGTGTCCTGTCTGTCTCTGCACTGTTTTTATTTATGTGTGGAATCTAGCTCTGGATGTGCTTTGTTGGAAAAAAACACACACTGACACAGATTTATTCCTCTTTCTGTTTGTCTGAGAATAATAATGTCCTGTATTTTTTAGAGAATTTATGAATGAATATATTTCCTGTTTTGTGTTGTTGGACGTCTGTGGATGAGTGTTGAGGCTTCATCGAGACATTTGTCTTATTTATATAATTGGTGTTTCTCGGGAAGAAATATGTCTGATGTTTGTATTTATCATTATATTTTATTTAATTTTTCTACTCAACATAAGGAATGTTGATTATGCAAACAAAGTTTCTTTTTAAATGTTCTGAACTTTAAGGTCAGTTTTGATGTTCTATTCTCACCAGACGTTATTACAATAGGAAGAAAGACTGCCATCTGTTGACAACAACAGAACCACAAATAATCAAATAAAAAATACAACTTGACAGCAGTCATTTATTGGGTGCCAGCTTCACAGAAGTTCAGTTTTTTTCATATTTTTCTAAATGAGTTATACTATTTTATATCTATTTAATATCAGAGAATGCTCCAAATTTGAAGCTTTTTGTTTTTATGAAGTAGAACTAATCGAGAAAAAAAAATCTATTAATAGGAATTACCAGAATTTGTATTATTTTCCTGTGCAAGATAAAAGTTTTCTAACAGTTCTGTTAAAGTCAGCAGATATCATGTTCAAGGTGTTCAACTGTGCCAGGAGACAGATCAGAATCCACAGCATCACATGAAATAACAGGAGAGTCATGGAGTTGTAAAATCTCCTCCTCACTCAAGAGAAGATGCTGAAAGTGCACAGAGGACGACACCAGTAACTTTCCTTTTCTATGTGAGATCTTCAGTGTTTAGTCAAGCAGTCAGCAGAAAATATAATGAAACAATCTTAATAAAACAATGACAGCACATTCTAATAGACCTTCTTAAACAAAAAAGTCTTAAGGCCTTTTTTAAAGACCTCCACACTTTGTGGGGCCCGCAGGGTCTCTGGAAGGGCATTCCAGAGCCTGAAAGGCCCTGTCACCCATTGTGATGAGTTTGGTCCTGGGTTGATGGAGGCAGTATGAGGAGGTGGCAGACCGGAGACTTCGTGTGGCGGTGTGGAGGGAGAGTAGTTCACTGAGGTAGCAGGGGCGGTTCCATGAATGCACTGGAGTTTGTAGTGTATACGGTATTGAATGGGCAGCCAGTGGAGGGACTTTAGTAGTGATATGACCGTATTTGCGCCTCCTCGTCAGGGCAGGGCAGTTTTGAATGTGCTGGAGCTTTTGGAGGCTCCTGCAGGGGATCCCGACGAGGAGCGCATGACAGTAATCCAGTCTGGAGGAGATCAAGGCATGGATCAACCTCTCAGCGTCCGGTTGGGAGAGGTAGGGGCGGAGTCTGGCAATGTTTTTTAGATGGAGGAAAGAGACTTTGCAGAGATGGCGAATGTGGGTTTCAAAGTTAAGGTGAGAGTCCAGTATGACTCCAAGATTTTTAACTGAGGATGACACGGTGATGTTATGTCTAGAAACGGGGAGGCTGCTGAGGGAGAGGGACTGGGTTTGGTGTGGTGTACCTATCAGGATGGCTTCCGTTTTGCTACTGTTTAGTTGTAAAAAGTTGTCAATCAATCAATCAATCAATTTATTTTTGTATAGCCCAGTATCACAACAACAGTTGCCTCAGAGGGCTTCAAGATGTTACATTGGTCGGTAAAAGTAAAAACAGTGAATAAGCATAATGGTAATATGTCAATATTTACAGTAACGAGACAGAACGAAGCAACCACCGCCTTCGACCCTCACATCCGGCAAGAAAAAACTCCAAAAACCCAGTGGGAAAAGAAGAAATCTTGGGGAGAACCACAGTATGGAGGGATCCCTCTCCCAGGGACGGACAGCTTTGGCAACAGCTAGCATGAGACAATAAGAAATAAAGCCTAGGACTATGTTGAGTACAGTCCGTTGGACGGTCCAGCACAAGAACCACGGATCCCAGCAGTAGAACCGAAGCCAGTCCACGGGCTGGACCGACAGGGGTGTCCTCCCGGTCCGGACGGAGCTTGTTCATAGGCCTTCGATATAGTGGAGTCAGCAACTGAAACTGGAGAAGACTCCCCCTCGAAGGGGGGGACAACAGGTGAAAAGCAATGAACGGACTAAAGGGAATAACATTCAGACATTAGAGGACAGGGCTCAGTGCACCGTACTTCCCACAGCATTCTAGCTCCTGGGGCAGCTTTGTGGATACTTAACTATTTAAACTAGTATTTAGTTAGTATAGTTTAGTTTAATTTAGTTTGGTTTAGTTTAATTTTGTTTAGTGTAATTTGGTTTGGTTTAGTTTAATTTAGTTTAGTTTAGTTTAGTTTAGTTTGGTTTAGTTTGGTTTAGTTTAGTTTGGTTTACTGTAGTTTGGTTTGGTTTACTTTAGTTTGGTTTGGTTTGTTTTAGTTTAGTTTAGTTTAGTTTAGTTTAGTTTAGTTTAGTTTGGTTTACTGTAGTTTGGTTTGGTTTGGTTTGTTTGTTTAGTTTAGTTTAATTTAGTTTAGTTTAGTTTAGTTTAGTTTAGTTTAGTCTAGTTTAGTTTAGTTTAGTTTAGTTTAGAATCCCTAGCTGACCTGATCATAGGCTGCATCGAAGAGAAACGTCTTGAGCCTAACCTTAAATGTGGAGACTGTGTCTGCCTCTTTGACACCACTTGGAAGCTGGTTCCATAAAAATGGTGCCTGATAGCTAAAGGCTCTTCCACCTAGTGTCCATTTAGAGACTCTAGGAGTCACCAGTAACCCTGCATTTTGAGAGCGAAGTGCTCTGATTGGTTGATAAGGCGTTAAAGCATCTTGGAGATAGGTTGGAGCCATCCCATTTAGGATTTTGTAAGTGAGGAGAAGGATTTTAAATCTAACTCTAAACTCAACTGGAAGCCAGTGAAGAGATTTTAGAACGGGAGTAATGTGTTCACGTCTTCTAGTTCCAGTTAATAATCTGGCGGCCGCATTTTGAACCAACTGAAAGTTTTTTAATACACTTTTTGGGCAGGCTGCGAGAAGGGAGTTGCAGTAGTCCAATCTCGCAGAAACAAATGCATGGATGAGTTTTTCTGCATCGCTTCTAGGTAGAATGTTTCTTATTTTAGCTATGTTGCGCAAGTGGAAATATGCTGTTTTACAAGCCAGGTTGATGTGTGCTTTAAATGAGATATCCTGATCAAATAAGACCCCGAGGTTCCTCACAGTAGAGGAGGAGGATACACTGACGTTATCTAAGGTAATAATCTGTTTGGATAGACACTCTCTCAGTTTATGGGGGCCTAGTATAGTGACCTCTGTTTTGCCAGGATTCAGACGGAGATAGTTCTTAGTCATCCAGGTTTTAATTTCTCTGATACAGTCACTGAGTCTGTCTATTTGATTAGTTTGATCAGGTTTCATAGATAAATACAGTTGTGTGTCATCTGCATAGCAATGAAAATTGATATCGTGACTTCTAATTATATTCCCTAAAGGAAGCATATATAACAGAAATAAAATTGGCCCGAGCACGGACCCTTGAGGAACCCCATAACTGACCTGGGAGCACGGTGAGGACTGTTGGTTAACGTGAACAAATTGGTACCTATTAGATAAATAGGATTTGAACCAGTAGAGGGCTTTTCCTCTGATGCCAACCTCACATTCTAACCTCTGCAGGAGAATATTGTGGTCGATTGTATCAAAAGCTGCACTGAGGTCTAAGAGAACCAGGATTGAGACTAGACCTGCGTCAGCCGCCAATAGCAAGTCATTAGTGACTTTAACTAACGCAGTCTCAGTGCTGTGATAAGCTCTATATCCTGACTGAAATTTCTCAAATAAACTATTGTCCTGTAGGTGGCGGTAAAGCTGTTTAACCACAACTTTTTCCAGGACTTTTGAAATAAAAGGCAGATTTGATATGGGTCTGTAGTTAGCTAGAATATCAGGATCGAGATTAGGTTTTTTCAGCAGTGGTTTGATTACTGCGAATTTAAATGACTGTGGCACATAGCCATTTTCTAGAGAGGTGTTTATTATAGTTATGATCGTATTTAAGATAACTGGAAGAATATCTTTGAAAAGCTTAGTTGGAATTGGATCTAGGAGACAGGTTGAGGTTTTAGAAGACATTACAATTGAAGTAATCTCAGCCCCATTTACTAATGAGAAACTATCTAGTATTTCAGGTATTTCAGGTGGAGGCAGTGGCTGGATTCCCTGAGCTTGATCTGATGAAAGCGCTTCACTGATTTTACCTCGAATGGTTATGATTTTATCATTAAAGAATTTAAGAAAGTCATGGCAGTTTAAAGATTCTGGGATTACTGGTTCCACTACAGTATGACTGTTTGTCAGTCTGGCTACAGTGTTGAATAGAAACCGAGGGTTATTTTTGTTTATTTCTATTAAACGAGAGTAATATAATGTCTTGGCTTTAAAAAGAATTTGTTTATAGCTTAGCAAGCTACATTTCCAGGCCTTCAGAGATTGTTCTGATTTAGATTTACGCCACAGTCTTTCTAATTGCCAAGTTTTTTGTTTGAGAACACGGGTTTCAGAATTAAACCATGGAGCAACGCGCCTGGGTCGATTGGTTTTCAGCTGCAACGGGGCCACTACGTCAAGGGCAGATTTTAGTGAGTGCATAGCACTGTCAACAAACTGATCACTATTATCACCACTGGTCAATAAGCTCATTTCTGTGAGTTCACAAGGTAATGCAGCAAATGCAGGCTGGATCAATTCTTTGTACCGAGCCACAGATTTTTCAGATAATGTCCGTATCAGCTGAATTTTATCTTTTTGAGCTCAGTAGTCTTCAATCAAAACCTGAAAAGTAATTAAAAAATGGTCTGAGAGTATGGGGTTCTGAGGGAGAACATTTAGGTCACTGACTTCTATCCCATATGTTAAGACCAGATCCAGGGTGTGCTTGTGACTATGAGTGGATTCATCAACATTTTGAGTGAAACCGATACTATCTAATACTGCAATAAACGAATTACTCAAACTATCACCAGAATCATCCACATGGATGTTAAAGTCACCTATTATAAGGATCTTGTTATGAGTCAATACTATATTGCTTAAAAACTCTGAGAACTCAGTTAAAAAGTCAGAGTAAGGACCAGGAGGTCGATACACAATAATTAATAGCACAGCTTTTTGATTCTTCCAATTTGGACAAGTAAGCGTTAGTATTAAGCTTTCAAAAGAGTTGAATTTAACATTAGTTTTGGGTTTAAGAAGAAGACTGGAGTGGGAAATCACTGCCACACCTCCACCTCGACCTGTTGATCTAGCTGTTTGGAAATTAACATAGGTTGGAGGGGTACATTCATTGAGCCTCACATAATCATCTTGCTGGAGCCAAGTTTCTGTTAGAGCAAGGAGATCAATGTTATTGTCACCGATAAGGTCATTAACTAACAGAGATTTAGTGGAGATTGCTCTAATGTTTAGTAGACCACATTTTATGTATTTCCTACTGGAAAAGTTATTCTGTCTTGTACAGATGTTACGCTTTTTACCCATTGACTTTTTTTTAATGCTTTGAGCACTTTGGACAGACTCAGTCTCTGTTAGCCTAGGTAAACCTCCATGCTTGACTTGTAAAAATCCGGGAGCAGGATGAGTGACGGGATCAACAAGATCAACAGAGGAGTGTTCTACACGACTGCTCTGCGCCCGGGGCTCATAGCTGGATTGTCAATTTAGAGTACGAAGCCGATCAGTTGTGAGTCATCCATGCCTTTATCTCATCCAAGCAAACCTAAAGTGCTGATGGCAGAGTGGAGGAGGGTGTGGAGTCCATTTTTACGTACAGCTGTGTATCGTCGGCATAGCAGCGGAAGGAGATTTTGTGCTTGTGGATGATGTGACCAAGGGGGAGCATGTAGATGGAAAAAAGGGTTGGACCGAGGACCGAACCTTGTGGAACTCCACAGCTGACTGTGTGGGGGAGCAATTTGGAGTTACCCAGAAAGACATATTCTGTCCTGCCTGTAAGGTATGACTGGAACCAGTTGATGGTGGTTCCTGTAAGCCCAATAACAGTCTGAAGCCGATGAAGAAGGATGTTGTGGTCTATGGTATCAAAAGCAGCTGACAGGTCAAGCAGGAGGAGGCGAGATGGTGAGCCCTGGTCTGCAGTCATAAGCAGGTCGTTCATGACGCGGACCAGGGCTGTCTCTGTACTATGTGCAAATCGAAAACCGGATTGAAATTTCTCATATAGGTTATGGATGTGAAAATGATTGTGAAGTTTGGATGAAACAACCTGTTCTAAAACTTTGCTGAGAAATGGTGAGTTTGAAATATAATAGGCCTGTAATGTTCCAGAATGTCAGGGTTAACGACAGACCTGCAAAACACTATCAGGATTTGTAAAACAAAACAAGGTAAACAATGTCTTGACAAACAGAACTTTTAGCCTAACATCATTGGGAATATCGACATAACCCACTCCCATTGGCTCTTCTGATGCCCCTATAATCCATGCAATTAGATTATATAGTTCTTCTGGCACAACAGATTGAGCATCAGACACATTTAAATTGTCAGCGGTGGGAGGCCAGGGGCATGTCATACTAGGAGAGTCACTGAGAACCCTAGGTGCGTTCACAATGGCAAAGCCAGAGGTAGACGGAGCTAAACGAAGTAGACGGCACAGCTGTGGGGCGGAGTTATAAGTCTGCCTCCAACTCGGACAACCCTACTGATATTTATGTAATGGTTCTCCATGTTTGTGTTTCTCATGACTCCCACCGTGGGGGGTGTTTATTTATGCAAATGAAGCGTGTTATCATTGATGACGAGTGGGCTCGGGTCCAATCCCCTGCCTGTATGAAACAGAGAGGTGGGCCAGGTAGCCGCGGTGAGTTGCTCTCGAGCACCAGTTTTCGATGCCTTGCGTAGGTCCTAAGTATCAGTGACGCCAGGCCAAATCTGGGCGTGGCGGATCAAAAATTCTTAAAAGTCTGCCTCTGGCTTTCTCACGTCGAACGCATCTCCTCTTTAAGATCAAGCCTGCACTGTACAGCGTCCTTGTGACATCAGTAGTATTCTGTCCAGATGTTGTGCTAGCCATGTGATCACCGTCACTTTCACTTTGGCTTTCAGCTTGGCTTCCCTCAGTGGACTCAGCAGATGTATCTGACTGTGGAGGCATCATTTATAATAGTCTATCAGCTGACAGTGCCTCAACAAAAACAAGTTCACTGACAAGTACACATACACGCATTCCCTTTTTTTGTGAGAATAAGTCAATAACAATTAACCTTGTAGTATTTACTTTTTTTGTTTACATGAACCGTGAGAGAGACACATGATTTTTGGGTTACCTGTATTCTGAAGCATCAAGACCCTCTTGATTCTTTACTATGTCCACAAATATCTGTCGTAGCTTGTCCATTCGCAGCACTTCCTGGTCAACTATAATCCTTTGACGGATGACAGTCTCACAGAAGAAATTGCAGCTGTCAGTGAAGGGTGTTTCAGTGCTTTAAAACACACGCGCACACACACAAACCATGTGTAAACTGTTGCAGCCATGTCATATTCACATAATCATCCAATCAAAATTATCTAAGCTTGTCTATTCCACCAATTTTTCCTGAATAAAATTATCACATAGCTGTTTGGAACTACAGTTAAACAGACTAAAGACGATGTTGTTTGTCAATGCCTCATTTTGAAATGTACAATGTGTTATAAAATGTTAATGCATTGCAATAACTCACGCTCCATCTGGGGTTGCAGTACTTGTTTCCGTAGGCCTTGACAAAAACTTTGTGTACTGTGCGCAGCAGGTCCTGTGGTACCGCACCTCCAGCGCCACACAGTCTTTTTCTTTAATGTGCAAAAGCATGCTGGTGTCCTCCTTCAGCTCAGCAGCTTTCTGCAACCGGCCTCTAATAAAATATATAGATACAATCAGTACACCCAAATGCTAAGTGTGTGTGTGTGTGTGTGTGTGTGTGTGTGTGTGTGGGTGGGTGTGTGGGTGGGTGGGTGGGGGGGGAATAACAGTGACAAGAGGTTTGTTTTGCCATGATGAGCACAAAAAGACCTCCCTCTCTCTCTTGCACAGCACTCTTTCTTCTCTATAGGTTGTACCATTTCTAAACTAAAGCGCCCCCCCACCCCCAGTTCTTTAATGGCTATGTTATATCAGTCTGAAACTAAAATTTTTGCTCAATGTAAAACAATCTTATTTAGATGTATCCTGGAGGACTCTTAGAACCAATCAGAATTGTATGGTTCCAAATGCTAATTGGGCAGTCATAATGCCAATCAATTTGGGAACGTGGTTGAGTGATGACGTATCATGTCGAGTCACCGCCTCTGTGCGCGCTCTGGTTTCGAGCCGCGCATGCGCAGAGCATTGTTTAGGAAGTGACATGCAGCGGGAGCGACCACAGCACCTCATTCAGAAGCGGCTTGCTCCTCCTGCAAACGCCTCCGAAGATGGCTAGCCACAAAAAAAAAAAAAAAAAAAAAACATTGTTTGAGATGGCAGAGGATAGGAGAAAGGCCATAGAAAAGAAGGGCAAAACGCGTGTTTTACTCGGCGATTCCTTTATGAGGTGGTGGACATTCAAAGCACAAACGGGATTTAGGACTGATCACGATGTGGAAGTTTCTGCTTATTATCCCATTCAAATGTGTTTCTGTTGCATAAACACACACTTTACGGATCGTATTCTTATGTATGATTGGAAGAAGAATCCGACATGATTACAAATGTGTTTTAATCCTATGCGGAAAGACAATGCTCCAACTGCACGTATGTAAACAAACTGACATGTGGCTGACGTGCGCGCTCCCCACAGTCCTCATGCCGAGGGAGCAAATGGCAAATGGCAAATCGGCCATGCTGTACGAAATCGGTGGAGAATCCTCGAATATGCCTTTAATAATGTTAATTGACTTCATCAAATGACCTCAGACTTGGTCTCTATTTGTACATCTGTCTTAAAAAAATGGCTAATACATAACAGTTGCAGCCCAAATTCTAAGTGTTAACTTCATCTGTGATCTGATCAGAAGCCCTCCTCCCCCGCCCCACAACAACGGAAGTGTGTGTGGTTTACCAGCAGTCAGTGTCTCGGCTTGTGAAACTTTGTCCCTCTGTCGTTTGCCTTTCACAGTGATCAGTTTTTCCACTTTTTTGCAAATAATGCACAGCGGTGGACACGGCCAGCTAAAGGCATTGGCAAACCTGTCCTGGAGCAAAGTTTCTTTCGTGGAGTTCCAGTTGCCGTTGTTGTCGCTGCCTCGGCTGTCCGAAGGGGCTGATTGATCCGAGGCTACAGTCTCGCGCTTTTTCTTGGCCAAACTCAAACGCCTTTTACAAATAAACTTCATGTAGCATGTGTTATGGAAACCAGCGTCTTCGGGAACACTGTCAAATACAACGTCGACGCAATGTTTATAATTTTCAGCAAGGTCCTTAGACGCCCCCTGCAAAGAAAGCCACTATCTAACGCAGGTTCATTAAATTTCCCAACGTGTCCGTGTAAAGTTCTGCACGTGCTCACCCTGGACAGATGTGAGATAGCATCGCTTTGATCATTGTTCAGTAACTTTTGAAGGCAGTTTCCTTGTCTTTTTTTTTCTTTTCGTCATCTTTGCTCATATCTGTGCTAGATACGGTCGACGCCACGTTGTGTGTTGATCTGAAACCATGGCAATAGGACTCGGCTCCTATTGCTTCGCGTGACCAAAAACCGCTGCACGCACTGCAAATCCTAGTCCGCCCTTGTCAATATCACTACGCCCCAGTAAAAAAAACACAGACACAAAAACGCAAATTATTAAAAAATGACTGGAAACGGTGAGTAGAAACTTTTTTGGGGTCCTAATTAGCAATATATATATCTTATGAAGCAGAGTTCATGTAGATCCACTTGAGTGGAACGAACCAACACAATCTCACCACAATAGGTGCGTTCACGATGGCAAAGCCAGAGGTAGACGGAGCTAGACGAAGTAGACGGCGCAGCCATGGGGCGGAGTTATAAGTCTGCCTCCAACTCGGACAACCCAATGTTCTCCATGTTGGCGTTTGTCATGACTCCCACAGTTGGGGGGTGTTTACAGGCCCGTCGTCCGGGGTGTCAATTAGGGGGGCAATGCCCCCCCACCTGTGCCTCCTTGCCCACCCCTGGCTGTCAGAGGGGTAATTTTTTTTTCTTATTAAAAGCAAAAGAATTCATAATTTCTTTCGTGTGTCACATTGTGTTAATTCATATTCAGTTAACTGAAATAAATAAAATTTAACAAAACAAAATAATTTTAAGCTACGTTTCGGCTTCTTTCATGTGACGCGTGCTGCGGCTGTGGACCAGGCATCAAGGGGGGGCAGACTGCCTCGCCCCCTCAGTCAAAAAAACCAAAAAAAACCCCGAAAGTCTTCAGTCTATTATGTGCTTAAAAAACAACAGCAAACTCTGCTGGCTTGGTCAAATCAATATGAAGTGTTGTGCTATTCAAAACTCAAAATTCCAAAAGAAAAAGAGGAGACTCCAGCTCTACTAAAGGTGAGAACTGGCTATTTTGTCATTTGTTTTTTTTTTTACTATTTGTGCTTTTTAGCAATGTGATTAATGATCATATGTTGTTGGACATGGTAGAACAGCGCCTCTGATCTTTGGATTCTGTTTTTGTGTTGCTCCGTTACTTTTTCGCCACCTTTGCGCTTTGAGCGATCTAGTAATTTTGGTGCAGAAAAAAAAAAAAACACATGAAAACAAGGCAGCTGGACGTACAGGAGGCTATCAATGCAAACACATATAAACATCGTTCGATGTTCATAAACAAACTTGTTTGAGCCCGATAAAGACTGCTACAGAGCCACCGAAGCTGCGTTTTTCAGCCGTCCGCGGACTGGCTCCGTTTCTTCTTCTTCTTTTTTTTTTTTTTCCTTTCCTCCATAGATATATATAGAAACACTAGATCGCTCATGCGCGCTGTAACCCAATGGGGACTAACGTCGTCACATAGCGGCCATCTTGGTACAGGGCCGTTCGCTCACTCATCACACTAATGTCAATTGAGCGTCAACTTTGAAATAGCTATAGATTGCTCAATTTTCAATCGATTTTCAAACGACTTGGTTTGTTATAAACGTCAGACATGTAGGCATTTAACTGCATGCAAAAAGAAAAGTTGTGATATTAAAATTTAGTCTGCATCATAGCAACGTAACGTTAGTAATGAATCGAACTGTCTGTAAATCCATGAAGAATTCAGTGAGTTGAGTATTTTAGTTAGTGTAAATCACTCACCTTCCCTTAGATTACACAGAGAGCCCCAGAGTGGTCCACTGTACTAAGATGGCCGCCAGTGAACGACGTTACTGACTCCGCCTTAAGGCATCTAGTTTTTATATGATATCTATGCTTTCCTCACTCATGAGGCGGGTGCAGCGGACTATTCAGCCAATCATTACTGTTGTTCTGAGGCCGGCTCACATTTAGAAAAGCACGATTGGCTTGAAACTTGTCACAAGGAAAAAGATGCCTTCAGGGTTCACAAAAAAATCCGACAGACAGATGCGACAGTCTGATTACAGCCAATTACAACCACACTTTGACGGAATGGTCAAATTATCGTATATTTGGCCTTTTTTGGGATTATTGATCGTACATCGTACAGAGGGCAAAATTATCGTACAAATACAATAATTATCGTACACCTGCCAACACTGGCCAGGTAGCCGCGGTGAGTTGCTCTAGAGCAGCTCACCGCGGCTACCTCTGTGACCGATCTTGCAAGATTTCGATGTCCTCCGTAGGTCCTACGTATCAGTGACGCTGGGCCAAATCTGGGCGGGGCGGCTCAAAAGTCTTAAAGGTCTGCCTCTGGCTTTCTCATGTCGAACGCACCTAAACTCTCCCAATCGCGCCAGGACAGCCCATCAGCGTGGAGGTCGTCACGGACGTGCTGACGGAGGCACGCAGGGCTCCGACCACACAAAACAGTTGTTGGCGTGATGCCGCGAGCGGCGTGCGTGACTTCATTTGTTCACCGCTTCCGGTGGAAACAGCATCAGCCTGAAGTAGCGCTGGAAGTCGCCTCAGCAGCGGGTGAGGTGCTACCCTACGGGGCCGGTATGAGCTCGGTGAGTTCCACCATCTTCTACAGGAGCTGCGCCTGGAAGACGACCGCTTCCAACGCTACTTAAGGCTGAGTGTTGCCCAGTTTGAAGACCTGCTAGCTGGGGTTGGTGCCAGGATCTCCCGCCAGGACGCCAATTAGCAGCGCTCCATTCCAGCTGCGGAGCGCCTTTCCACCTGTCTCCGGTGAGTTTCAGTTTATCAGTTTTTAAAATTAGCATGATGCGACCGGTACGTGACTGATGGGATGCTCTGCTCAGAAATGGCGCTTCACAGTAACTACGGTGTCACCCAGTGGTTCACAATTGCCAAAAAATATTTAACAAGATAAACAAACAAATGAATATCTAACTACGTGTGTGTGTGTGTGTGTGTGTGGTGTCACAACTTCAATTATGAGAAATAATGTGAGAATCCATTCTTGTGCAACACTAAATTGAGCAAATATTAAAAAAAAAATATATTTTCTTTATTGCAGATACCTGGCAACTGGTGACTCACATCAGACCATCGCCAGTAGCTTCCATGATGACGTCTCCAGTGTGTCTCGGATCAGTCCCAAATGGTCTCTGCCTTGTGAGGGAGTTCATAGCTGTGCCCACCACAGAGGAGTGGAAGTCCATCGCGGAAGGGTTTGAGGAGCGGAGGAACTTCCCTCTCTGCCGCAGTGCTGTGGATGGGAAGCACATCAGGATCCAAGCCCCTGAATAAGCTGGATCCCAGGTTTTTAATGACAAGAGGACATTTTCCATCGTTCTCTTGGCTGTGGTGGATGCCAGATACTGCTACCAGGCGATAGACGTCAGGGGGTATTGGAAGACTCCTCTGCTCTGGCTCCGTCCAGCTGCCTGCTGACCGTCTGCTGCCTGGAGCTGACCACAGGGGTCAGCCAAGGTGTAGAAGTGGAGTTGTTTCCAGGTCTTGGCAGAGTTGCAGCCAGCAACTCAGGACGAGAGGCCATCAGGGTGCGGGAGACCTTCTCCTCCGACTTCTCTGTCGAGGGAGCAGTCGAGTGGCAGGCCAGCATTTAGTGCAGGAGCACTCCTCCAACAGCTCTTTTCAGAGCCACCCATACATTCTAAAGACAACACATCCTGCAGAAACATCACAACCCTCCTCATCGCCGTCTCCTGCACAGCAGCAGTGGGCAGGATTGTTCTGATGTTTGTCCCACAGTCCTCTGCATCAACTCATCTATCGTTGTGATCCGCTCAGCATCTCCAGCACACCCCTTTTCATCCAGAAACCCACATTTATCAATAATAATAATAATAAAAAATTGTTCTGCAGCTTCGGCACCTCATCTCTAAAAATAAAAATCCAATCATGATGAAAAATCCTTTTATATTACATAATTTTAAAAAGCACTGCAGAGGTGCGAGATAAATTAACAGTATAGGGTCTGCAATAAATTGTTTACACACATATATCTCACTGCAACAATCGTGTAGTTACATTGACTTTGTATGTAATCTCATCGCGTGAAAAATTTGCGTCACGTCCGGTAGAAGTACACCATTGGGGTTTAGGGCTCAGGTTGAACTCCTGTAGCCTGGCATGCCAGACTGACTTTATTTATGTGTTACACACATATAAAGACATGTTTCCCCATGTATCCTGAGCATGGAGAGACAGTCTGGAGTGCCAGCCCAGAACTCCTGTGCAACATTCACAGACAATCAACAGTGTAATTTCACTGAGTGAAGTTCTCGATTTGTCCATAAGGTGGCAGCCAAAGCATCAAATATCACATCATGATGATACAACATACATGTTTCCTAACCCTTATCTTCTCACTCAAACCCTTTTTACAGCATATTTTTAATGATACACTGATTACACGTTGACTTCAGGTGATTCACTCTTTCCACATTAGAGCATCACTCAGAGATCCTGTGCAGTTTATTGACAGAAAATTACAAACTCCTTTGTTGATTTTAGTTGAATGAACCAATCCTCAAATGTGGAAGATACTGTAACAATGAATTCAGACTATTCAATATATTCAACGTTTACAAAATTAAAATAAGGCAGCATAGGTAAAAAAAAAAGAAAAACTCACCATATCTTATGATGTTTTTTAAAATCATTTTATGAGTAGTATTCTGCTCTGTCCTCATGCTTTCTGGGAAACCTGTGGCTCATTTGCATAATACCATGTCTGTGATTGGCTGGGGGGCGGGGTCTCAGCTGAGCGCTGTGTGAGCAGAGCACCCAGGTAAAGAGCTTAAAAGACATGAAATGAAACCTGTTATCTCATTCATACCTTTTCCAGTGGATTTTCAGCTACTGTCGTGAATGTTCTCTATTTTCAGTTCAGGGGTGATTTTTTTTATTTATTTATTTTTTCTGTACTTCTGAAAACTGAGAAGGCAGCCGTCAGGATGAGCTACAGGTTTACAATTTCATATTTATGTTAAAATCCATTTCATCAGTCTTGAAGAGGCTTTTTCGTATTTTTATTTTTTATTTATTTTTTTTTTTACAAACCATAAACAACATCAGTATAATTAACCTTGTTTTTTTCCTTTCTTTCTTTAAGCGATCATTCAGATTCATACGTTTCCCCAAGCCAGGAACCAGAACCACTTTATTCATCGGGGTTTGGAATATTTGTAATTGTATGGTTATCGATTATTTCATTAATCTTCTGCTGCGGGGCTGGCTGCATCTGCTTCTCCGTTTTCCAGTTGGGTTGCAAGAAGCCAGGTGAGTACAAAACCCTCCAGGCTCCATGTGGGTGAGAGGAAGGGGGGCGTAGCGCCACATTCTGGGCCCTGGGCTCCTGTCCGTGTCAGTGCATTTATTCAAAATAAAAATGTATAAACAGGGTTTTAAGTTAGAGTCTGATCAGATTATACTGACGAGTGGTTCTTTTATTCACAACCTGAACTGATGCTTTCGGCCGACTTGTGCTCAAATACCTAAAACATTTGGTTTGTGTCCGAGCATTTTGATCCAAATATGTGTGTTAAAAGTCAAACGTGAAGTAGACATCAGATCATCAGATTTGCTTCCCGACAATTGATACTTAGACTAGCCTAATTACTTGCAGTAACACACAGGATTCATCTGGTCATTAAGCTTTAGAGGCAAAAGTTCTCACACCTTGTCTCGCTCTCTCTCTCTCTCTCTCTCTCTCTCTCTCTCTCTCTCTCTCTCTTTCTCTCTCTGTGACAAAATGTATGGCAAAAATCATAATCCCAATTATTTTAGATTCATACAAAGATCACAGTTTTTCAACATGGTTATTCATAAAATCATGACTGAGCATTGACAGTAGCTTTAAACCCTTAGCACTGAACTAAAGCAGTGCTAAGGCTTTTTACCAGACAAAAATAATAAATTGCTTCATTGCCCAATATATTAATAGTGAGCACGAGGTTTCCATTTATTAAGTCTCAGCACAGAGTTTCACTCGTCAATAGCACACACACTGAACCAAAAGCCTGACTTACTTTAAACTTGAGGTAAACAACCAGCATTTAGGCAGCAGTTCTACCAGTCTGCACCCCCCATCCCCACCCCCAAAGGTGGGAGTTTTGTCCTCCTCCTCCTGTTCTTCCTCTTGCACGCTCCCTGAAATGAAAGTGAAGGCTGTCTGTTCATCTCTTTCTTCCTTCCAGCTGCCACCACCACCCGCACTACAGTGGCGGCCTCCACCCCCTGGCAGTACCCAGAGCGCCCCTCCCAGCCCCTCCCACTGCAGCCCTCCTGCCCAGCCCAGTCTTCAGCCTCCCTCGACTGGCCACATGGATCAGGACCTCCACCAACGTATCTGGAAGCCGGTGAGTGTGGAGCATCGCTGCTCCGTTCAAGCCTTCAGAGTGTGTGTTCACCAACATTACTCCAAAACTCAAAAAATCAGGCAAGTGGAGTCAGATATTTAAGGTATCTTCACAATTTCTGTCTGAATGTTACTGCAAATTTGAATTTCAATAAACCTGAGAAGGAAAATGAGGAAAAGACACTAACATGACAGGAATAATAACATCGCTCTCATCCTGTTCTTTCATCATGAAGCAAAAACATTAAAGACGGAGCCCATCCAGAGCAGTGAGACCTTCCTCATAAGTGAGACGATGTTTAAAGATTAAAAACTGAATATTTCGGCCCTGTTTGTTTCCTCAACGTGAAAAGTGAAAATGCATTGTTTTTGTGCTTTCAATTAAGAAACGTTTTGCGTTGACTGAGCTGATTCAGAGAATCGATCAATCAGTGTGTCCTCTCCTTTTCTCTCCGTCTCTCTCCTCACCCCAACTCGAGTAGCAGGAAGCCACCACCTCTGAGCCTGGCTCTGCAGGTTTCTACCCTGTAAATTCAGAGGTGTTAATTCAACTCATCGCCGGTCAACTACATGCCCTAAAAACTTGACCTCAGACTGCAGAAGTTTGCACTTGTCAGGCTGCAGCTTTAGTCCATGTTGCCATAAACGGCTGAAGACTTTGTCCAGTTGCTGTAAGTGAGAATGAAAGTCAGCTGAGTAGATGATTATGTCATCCAAATAAACAAGCAATGATTCTGCGATCTGACTGCTTAAACACTGTTGCATAAGTCACTGAAATGTTGCAGGAGCGTTACAAAGCCCAAAAGGCATGTGCTCAAACTCAAATAATCCAACTGGAGGGGTAAAAGCAGTTTTCTCCTGATCTTGTGGGTGCATCTCAACCTGCCAGTAGCCACTGGTGAGGTCAAGTGTTGAGAACCACTCAGCTCGTCTCAGACTTCTAAGAGTCTCTCCTATTCCTGGCAATGGGAACGCATCTTTATGCGTCACAACATTTAGCTTTCTGTAGTCCACGCAGAAACACAGATTGCCGTCCTTTTTCTTTACAAGGACTGTGGGTGCTGCCCATGGACTTTTACTTTCTTGGATCACTCTTTTCTCCAGCATTCCAGCCAGCAGAGACTTCACCTCTTTGTAGAGCGAAGGAGGAAGTGGTCGGAATCGGTCATGGATGGGCGCAGCGTCACCAGTGTGGATGCGATGTTGAACGGCATTGGTCCTGCCAAAATCCTTGTTGTGGCGAGTAAACACCCTCTCCCATTTCTGCAGGAGAGCTTGAAGTTCCTCTTGCTGCTGCCAAGATAAATCAGGCCAATTAGGAAAGTTCCTCACCTCATCTGAGAGGCCAGAGATCAGGAGCAGTTGAACCAGGGCCACTTCAACCACTCCATCTTCCTCAAGGGACAAGGTCACATTTTCGGGGCCTCGCACGTCAGTATGGATGTGGGTTACAGACATGGACAGGGATTCGACCATTCCTCACCATTCCAATGGTCCTCGCTACCCCCACTTCACCGGCGCTTGGTAGTGCCTCAACCAAAGTGCAGTAGTCAAGGCCAATCTGGGCCCTCCCCCACACTAGCAGCTCACTGTTAAGAGGAACCATTATGACCTGCCTACCAGACAGCCGCACAAGCCCCAGGAACCCATCTTCAGCAACCGTGGCTTCGATGCGGCGACAGGTGGCGAAGGCATCTCTCCAGGGTTTCTGGAAATTCTGTGGAGGCGGGACACTCTCCAGGCCATTTAAACAGGGCATTCCAGCAGGCAGTTACAACATTCATCCCAACAATAAATGGATGTGTACAATCCTCGTCTTTCACAATCACTACTCCCCATTCAGGAATTTGTATCTCTTCAACAACAAAGTCGAGCATGGCGTAGCCAACATGTGGGATTACAAGACCATTAGCTGCTCTCTGTTTAAACAGTACAGGTGTCTGTCCAAGCGGCTTGGGCAAAATGTTCTTTGAACATGCCCTCTGCCATTAAGGTTACTTGTGACCCTGTATCTAGCAGCCCTTCTAATTGAATTCTTCCAGCAGTGATTCTTATTGTTGGACACTGGCCGATGAACGCTTCTGTGGCCCTTACTGGAGCTGGTGGCTCGGTCGTCCGTATCGGATGGGCCTCTGCAACAAGGACGGCTAGTTCAAAGCTGGCCCTGAGGCAGGCGATGCACGGCAATACCTGGCTATGTGCCCTACTCCGTCGCACAATTGGCAGATGGGCCTACCTTGCTCGTCACGTCAGTTGTAATTAGGGCTTGGTGCCGTTACATATTTTTCGGGTACAAGTACTTTTTCAATACCTCACGTACGGTACCGGTTCCTGAACGGTACTTTTTTCGGTACCTGCCTTCACGGCGCACAGACGACGCCATGACTGCATTTGCACTTCATGCCACTAGGTGTGCTGTTTGCATGTTCAACCTTATTTTACACATACACCACAGAGGAAGAAGGGCGCTGCAGGCTCTCTCTGCATGTTGTTAGAAAAAGAGTGTGAGCCGGCAAGACGTGGTGATATGTTCAATGATGCGATGCACCATTTTTTCAGTAAAAGAGAAGAACTAAACAACCGTTTCCGCGCATGTTTATTGACCGCGCAGCCACTTTAAGAACCGAAACTGATACCTGTACGCACGTCTCTTGTTCGGTACCAGTATATAGCGAAGTTTTTCAGTCGGTACCACTGAGGTACCGTTAAACGGTACCCAGCCCTTGTTGTAAGTGACAGGTCGGCGGTAACTTCAAGGGAGGACGTGCCGTCCTCCCTTGGAGCTTCCACCTGCCGCGTCTGCTGGTGTCTCCTCCTTATCCTTTCCTTGCCAGCGCACACAGGTGCACTGATTACGCAGGGCGCTCAGGGATTGGAGGAATCGTGGGAATGCTTCTGGTGAAGTGGCCAATCCATTGAAAAACACAAATAAACCAAACTGCCCTGCAAATTAAATACTAAATAAAAACACAGCAAAATCACAACACACATAAAAACACAATCTAAAAGGCCACACCATGAATCCTGGATCACAACAACAGAAGACGGTGGCTGGAGAAATGGTGAAAAGGTCGACTGGCCTCTCTAGTCATGACTTTTACTCTTACTGCTGTTGCAATAACTGCCAGAGTCGTAGCATGACTTACTTTACCTTTTACTATCTGAATAATTTTAAAAGTGATTGAAGGTTAAGTGAATATGCTGTTTCTCACAAACCTTTGTTTATTGATACTTCAAAATGTGCTGTGAATCACGATTTAATGCAGTTTCTCTCTTTGTAAAAGAGGAAATATTCATGTTTCTTTCATGTCCCAGTGAAACCCTTTGAGACCTTTGACCCCAGATGTTGTCTGTCTCTCGGCAGTCGGTCCTATGTACACCTCCCAGCCGACGCCTTACGGCCAGGCGGCGTTCGGCCCTGAGCCACCACCCTACCCCTCACAACCCGCCTCCCAGCTGCAGGCCGACTCCCCCCCCGCCGGCCCGGACTTCCTGGCTCAGCCCGCCTCCAGTCCTGACTACGTCACCTCATTTTGAAATGTACAATGTGTTATAAAATGTTTATACATTGCAATAACTCTTGTTTCATCTGGGGTTGCAGTACTTGTTTCCGTAGGCCTTGACAAAAACTTTGTGTACTGTGAGTAGCAGGTCCTGTGGTAACTCACCTCCAGCGCCACACAGTCTTTTTCTTTAATGTGCAAAAGCATGCCGGTGTCCTGTTTCAGCTCGGCAGCCTTCTGCAACTGGCCTTTAATCACATACATAGACACAATCAGTACACCCAAATGCTAACTGTGTGTGTGTGTGTGTGTGTGTGTGTGTGTGTGTGTGTGTGTGTGGGTGTGGGTGGGTGGGTGGGGAGAGATAACAGTGACAAGAGGTTAGTTTGTTTTGCCATGATGAGAAGAGAAGAACTGAAGAAAAGAGAAGAACTGAATGATTGTTTCCACGCATGTTTATTGACCGCGCAGCCACTTTAAGAACCGAAACTGATACCCTTACGCACGTCTCTTGTTCAGTACCAGTATATACCAAAGTTTTTCGGTCGGTACCACTGAGGTACCGTTAAACGGTACCCAGCCCTATGTCTAGCCCAGATTCTGTAAGTTTCCCACCGTGTCCGTGTAAATCCTGCACGTGCTCGCCCTAGACAGATGCGAGGTGCATATAGCACCGCTTTGATCCTTTTTTAGTAACTTTTGAAGGTGGTTTCCTTAATCTTTCTTTTCTTTTCATCATTTTCGCTTGTATCTGAGCTCGATACAGTCGACGCCATGTTGTGTGTGTGTGTGTGTGTGTGTGTGTGTGTGTGTGTTGATTTGAAACCATGGCAACAGGACTTGGCTCCGATTGGTTCACGTGACCAAAAACCGCTGCATGCACTGCAAATCCTCGTCCACCCACGCTACAGTAAAAAAAAGAAAAAAAAAAGACTGACACAAAAAAGCTAATTTTTAAAAATGACTGGAAACGGTGAGTAGAAACTTTTTTGGGTACTAATTAGCAATAGATATATCTTATGAAGCAGAGTTCATGTAGATCCACTTGAGTGGAACGAACCAACACAATCTCACCACAATCTCTCTCAATCGCGCCAGGACAGCCCATCAGCGTGGAGGTCGTCACGGATACTTACACCAATGAACAGGAGCAGTACACATTTGAACAAGTTTTTAAAGCCTAAATTGAGGATACACAATCAGCTCTTTAGTTACACTGATTAATGTATCCACTATAAACAGGCATACCTAAACTTAAAGCTCGTGTCCGGAGTTTTGAAAGAGAGAGGTTTTTTTTTAATCCAGTCTTGAGGTTCCCCCTCCCTCTGCTTTCATGAGCGACCAAGCCACGCCCCTTTAATTGTGCACGCGAATTATCTGTCGGGTGAAAATGAGAGCCTCTGAGTCCTCCAGCATCCTACATGTTTAGCTTTTTACGGTGGATGTTCAGCAGACAGTGGATATATCCGAGGTAAGCGGCCGGCTGCTGCGTAGCTAACTCACCTCTGCCTGGGCACGTGCGTGTGCTTTCTGGCTGCGTGCACACTTTGATTGACAGCGCGACAAGGCGGAAGCTCGAAATCTATTGGCTGACCTGCACTTTTTCGGATAACATGGGGGTCTATGAGATGAAGGCGGAGCTCATAAATAGATTTTTATATTGCTTTATGCTGATATTATAGTAAAGTATCAAACCAGACTGACACATTTAAGCTCTGTTAAAAAATGATACATACATTGGAAACGAATGGAAACTCTGGACATGAGCTTTAATTTATCTATGTCACTCCCACATTTTTTAAAAATGTGCATAATTTGGTTGTGCTATTTTCTGTGAGATCAGTATGCTACATTAACATTATTCCTGAGTCTCTAACATTTTAGGATGATTTTAGGACTATTTACTTTAGATTTCTTAAATAGTAGTTCATTTATGCACTGGTCATAATCATATAAAATTATTCACATTATTTCTGTTTACATTACAAGCTATATACAATGAAGTAGTTATGTTCATATTTTCTCTTTTCTTTTTTTAATTATTTAACAACTATTTTCAAAGGAGTAAACGCTACAAAGCAGTAAGAGGAGACTTGCCAGACCCAGACGTCCTGAAGGTCGACGAGGTGTACCAGGACTTCACAGCCGAAATTGCTCCGCTAATCACAACACTAGCCATAAGTGATGAGGTCCCCCTCGTTGATTCAGCTTTCGGGACAGTTCAAGAAGGCAGGCCCATCTCATACCAGCACCCAGTGCCATTGAGAAGGGTGATCATTAAGCACTCAGATGCCCCCACTCCATCACCCTTGCCATTAAATGGTCACAGGCTTGACCAAAGCACATGTTCCTTTGTGTGCACTCACCAACAACAACTAATTTAAAAGGGGCTGTGTCATGCTTTTTTAGCTAGTCCAAACCCTAGAAATGGCATTAACATGGTAATAGTTTATTTTTGGCGCTAAGGAAAAGTAATTTTGTGTGAAATAAAAGATTTTCTGGGGCTAATTCTGAAACCCGGAAGAGAAAACGCTCCGTTTCACTGAAAATCCCGCCTCTCCCCCTGTGGACTTTGACTGACAGCGTACTTCAACCAATCAGTGCTTCAAAACAAATACGCTAGCTAGCTTTAGCTCTTTAGCTCTAGCTTCTCCACACGCAAAAACGTCTTTTCCTGTTAGAAACTCACCAAGTGCAGACCCTTCAGACTCTTGCTCTTGCTTGACTGTTGCTTTCAGACGATGGTCAAAGTTTATCCTCGAAATCGGAGTTAAAAAAAGCAGATTGCCGAGGGCCTGCGGGAGGGGGGCTCAGGGGAGCCATCTTCACAGTGTGACGTGAACGTGGGAAAACAGAGCGTTTTCACGGGTGTGGGAGGGGCTGCCTCTCCGAGCAGCACAAACACTGGGAAAGCTTAAACACACGGGCACAAAGGAAAAAAAACGCTTTGGGGGTGTTTTCGGTGAGTACATAACTATATAACAAGGTTAAAACATACAAAAAGTGAATTTTGCATGATACAGCCCCTTTAATGTCACTTAAAGTCACTTTCGACATGGCGCAATCCATTGAGATGGCCACAAGGGAGCAGAGTGGGAGCGCTGAGTGGCACAGCCTTAGGAAGATGAGGCTCACCTTCTCCGGTTCCGTGAGGTGTGCCACGTCAGAGGCCACAGCGCCGCTGAGAACCTTGCTGAACGGATCCGCAAAGGTGGGGTCCGGACAACACTGATGAAGAGGGGGCTAGCACTGGAGCCAGCAGCTATTCAGGAATATGCCCGAAGTAAATATATTAATTATTGGCCATCAGGATTTGTCATCCACCCAGATGCTCCCTGGCTTGGATCCTCTCCAGATGGCATTCTGATCCAACTGAGAGTCCACTGTTTGGGCTGGTGGAGGTGAAGTGCCCCAATGCAAAGAGCTATGTAGATGTTGGGTACCTTCACATGCAAAGTGGCACCATGCGCCTGAAGCCAGGCCACAGCTACTACTGGCAGGTGCAAGGCCAACTGCTTATAACTGGCATGCAGTGGTGCGATTTTGTTGTTTTTGCTGAGGACCTTCTTGTCCAGAGGATTTTTAGGGATGCTGAGGTGGCGAAGGTTATCAGGGAGAAGGGGGATTATTCCTTTTTTTATCATTACTTGATCTGAGATTGTTCGTGTGTGTAGTCACACATACATGCTCACCAACTCACTCACTCACTCAAACACACACACACTCTGACATTAAATGGGTGATATTATAACACTGTAAGGATAAGGGCAGGTCAGGATAAACTCTACTTCTTCTTGTCTCCCTTCATATTTGACTGTTTATTTTTTTTATTGTAGATTGTTGTTTGTATTCTGTTTGACTGACTATGTTGTTTGGTAAGTTGGTTGGAAAAATAAAGACAGAAAGGTCTGAACTATCAGGCGTAATTGCCCAGGCTGATTTACAGCACAATTCCACAAGTGTTTAAGTTGTATTGTTTGTTTGCAATACTTCCTTATTAAATCATACACTTTCTCATGTTATCTCCACTTTTTTCAATTATACATCAAGTCAGCAAAACCTAATTTTATAATAATGATGACAAGAAAGCAAAGCAGGTTTGAAAAAAGCAGATTATTCCTTTTTTAATTTCTTCACAACAAACATCACAATGTGTGACATGCTGATTCCAGCTGCAAGGGGGAACACTACTGCAGGTGAGTCATTTATCAGCATTATGTTTCATTTTGTACCATTAACACCAGTATATCCACACTATTTGGACACATCTTTGATATAAGTCACTCTCGAGCTGCCCATGCCTTGACTAATGGCCCGTTCTGGTAATGGACCAAGAAGCAGGCCACAGAGAACAATTCTTCAATGTTCCCACATACAGACAACGGTATGTCCTTGTCGAACAGTTTGTTTTCTTTTACTCTCCTTATGCATCTCTCACATGCACTCTAAGGCGTGCAATAGATTGTGTCTGTCTGACATCCTCCCCACTCATTTGTTTTTTGCTCTGGAGAAAGGCTGGCCGGTACACCTTGCATGGAGCAATGTTGTCCACGAGAAACCCTTTGTCCACCATGATCGCCATGTCTGCCTTCAACAGCTTTATGATGCCAGAGAGCTTAAAGATTTCACGATCGCTCATCAATCCTGCGTAAAGCCCATACACAAAGGTGACTGCACCATGCGGTGCCATACCAATCATAGCCTTGAATGTAGCATGAGATTCATAGCTGGAAAACACCTCACTGTGAAGGAGCAGAGAGGATGGTGTTTGACAGTATAATTCTGTACAATCAAGCACCACCTGTGTATTTGGGAAAGCTTCAAACTCAGGTGGCAGTTGAGCTTTCACTGTCTCTGGGGGAATCCAAAGGCGCTGGCTTCCCAACAGGCAGCAGAGGAAATGGGTCCATGACGAGATGATCCTACTTGCAGTGGTGCGATGAATGCTGAACCTCTCTGCTAAGCCCCTTAAAGGAAAACCCACTGAGAGGTACATGAGGAACAGCAGCAACTCATCAATGGGTCTCAGTTTCTGTTGAGATGTAAAAACACAAGACTGTAATTAGTATTATAAATGAGTAATACGTTTTGAAGAATATAATTTGGATTTACTTCTATTCAATAAAATTATGTATCACATAAACGTAATATTTAATTAAAATTGTTTATTTAAATCTAAATTTAATGAGTACTAATAACATTTGTCTTAATTCACATGTCATGTTCTCAGTCTGACCTACCGTTGTTTGGTGAGGAACTGAGGCTGCGGCCTGCGGCCATCTTGGCACTGGTTATGTGTACCATCTTGTGGGTCACAGCAGGTTCAATCTAGGGATGCACATGGTTAACCGTTTAACTATTAACCGATAACAGGAACTTTGACCGGTTAATACTATCGGTTATTTATTTTTTTTTTTTTAAAGCTGCAGCTGGAGCGGAGCTCTCCACAGAGCCGTGCGTCTTCATGCACGCTGGCATTATATTACAGATATCAATGACTGCGCTGCAGATGACACCTTAAGTCACTGATTAATTCCAGGTGCCCTCATGTTGTACAGTCGGGGAGGGTGTGTATCTTTGTGTGCATTTACGCATGTGGCACAAAACTAGCATTGAATTGAATTGAATATTATTTTTTTATCTCCAGACGCCGCGGGTCGTCCAGATTCACAGTGAAATGGTTCGGTATGAAGCTGCATCATCCGTATAAACATTAAGCTTCATCAGAACTGTTTAAAAATCGGGTTTCAGAAGCTAAAACTTTATTTAGGAAATTAATCAGAACACACGAAATCACCGGCGCGCTTGCTCTCCACATAATTTAAAAAAAACAATAGGAGATGATTGAAGCCTACAGTGCTGTTAATTATCTCTAAATCTTGTAGCTTTTTTTACATTTTAGATGAGAATTTGCTGTCATTGTAAATCTGCAGTTAAGCACTGGACTGCGCCGAGTCAGTGACTCAGCTGAGCGCATATTTCCGTGTCGGAATGGTGGGACGTTTGCGTGTCGGAATAGCGGTATTTCGGAATGGTGATCTGTCTAAATGGTGGTGCGTCGGAACGTCGGAGTGGCAGCATGGAACCACTCAACAGGGCGTTTAAAAGTCGTCCATGCTTCGAGTCGCTTTGGAGCCTCGGCGCTCCACCGATGCCACGCTCTTTCTGTGCACGTTCCATGCAGGTGCAGTGTTCCACACATCCTCGAGAAGCTTTTCCGGCACTACAGACTGTTTATCTGCTCCTTTATTACAGATTATTTAGATAAATTAAGCACATACATTGTCATTACATTATCATTTAATATTAAAGTTACTTTAGCCTTTTTTTTTTTCTTTTTCCTGAATCGCGGGGCGGCGCCGGAGCGATTCTGTCGGCAGACCTCCTCCCTCCAGACAGTCTGCTGTCTCGTCCACGAGATTTTCACTCTGGTGTGTGGAGCGATCAGGCTGGAGCTCCGGCTGCTGTCACTTTTACCGTCATGTTTTGTTTTCTGTGGCGTTCTGGCAATGCGCATACCGGCGCGACCTGCGCGCAACGCGGTCACAAATTCTGGCTGCTGCGTGGACGTCCGCGGATCGGTCCGCGCAGACCAATGCGCAACGCACACCCACGCAGACATGTGAAGCATAACGGGCCTTAAATCTTATCGGTTAACGGTTATTAACCGGTTAAAGGGCGTCGGTTATCGGTCATAGAAAAAATATAAAATGTGCATCCTTAGTTCAATCAGTTGCCAAAAGGCCAGGAAATGTCTGTAGGACGCGAATCTGGTGTAAAAGTGCACGTCCTCATCAGATCCTGACAGGCGCTCTATTCCAAAGCGCTGGCGCAGTTGAAGCGCTTCCAGCTGCTGCTGCAGCTCTCCAATCTTGCGGCGTAAGGCTTCATTTTCATCCGCTAAATCACTGGCCCTCGTTGCTGTTTCTGGGACCAGACAATAATCGTGGTCGATTCCTGCCTCAGATCGATTTTCTGCCTCAGTCTCCATCTCTGCATCCGTGTCTGACTGCGGGGTGGGACTCTCGACCCGCGGACCCCGGTCCCAAACGCTCGGTCTGGGCGCGGGGAGTTCGTACCCATTCCACTCGAAGTAAAGCGGTATTGCTCCCTTCTTCAGCTTTCTCAGTCCCCTGGCAGTCACATAAAAATCATCCGGCTTAAAATGCCGACAACAAACCCGGGTGCTTTCGATTGGGGTGAAGTTATCCCTCCGAATCTTTTGGAGCCACTGTGTCCGCATCACGGAGTCCATGGGGAAAGAATGAAAGCTAACTTCATTATTATAGCGGGATGAGACACAACGGCACACAACAATGCAGTGCCGATGCTCTGACCCTCTGATAGGCAACATGCCTTTTTCGAACGCTAAACACACTCGTCAGTGAAAACAATGAAGCCTGTCAAAAGTGGGTGTTTGACGCGCTAACTGTCAAATTAGCGGAAGTTGTCACCGGAAGTACTTGCGCATACACTCAGGGTCCGGAAGTCATCAGATGCCATATTGTGCACAGAGCCTATAGCTTCCATGTTGGCGTCTCCAGTGTGTCTCGGATCAGTCCCAAATGGTCTCTGCCTTGTGAGGGAGTTCATGGCTGTGCCCACCACAGAGGAGTGGAAGTCCATCGCGGAGGGGTTTGAGGAGCGGTGGAACTTCCCTCCCTGCCGCAGTGCTGTGGATGGGAAGCACATCATGATCCAAGCCCCTGAATAAGCTGGATCCCAGGTTTTTAATTACAAGGGGACATTTTCCACCGTCCTCTTGGCTGTGGTGGAAGCCAGATACTGCTTCCGGGTGATAGACGTCGGGGGGAACCAATGATGGTGGCATCCTGACCAATTCTGCCTTTGGTCAGGCGCTCCGCTCTGGCTCCCTCCAGCTGCCTGCTGACCGTCTGCTGAATGGAGCTGACCACAGGGGACCCCAGCCGCACGTCTTTGTGGGTGACGAGGCTTTTCTGCTCCGGAGGAACCTTATGAGGCCGTTCCCTGGGCGCACCCTTGCCAGGGACCGAAGGGTGTTTAACTGCTGCCTGTCACGGGCACGGCTGGTGTGCCCTTGGTATGCTGGCATCTCAGTGGCGGCTGTACCGGCGTGCTCTGGAGGTCCAGCCAGATGTTACAGTGAAGTGTGTCAAGGCAACGTGCGTGCTCCTCAACTTCCTGCGGGTGACGACCACTGCAACTGTGGTGAGCGGCATCAGTATTGGTATTGGGGTTAATCACTTTATGTTTTGTGTTTTACGTTTTGTTTTAGTTCTACGGTTTTTGGTGCTGGTAATGCCAGTAAACATCTTTGAAAGGAACACCACGTCTTCGCTTTATGGCTGAGGCTGGCATAACTCTCCTTTTCATCCAAGAACCCACATTTATCAATAATAAAAAAAAAAAGATCTGCAGCTTCGGTACCTCATCTCTAAAAACAAAAATCCAATCATGATGAAAAATCCTTTTATATTATGTAATTTTAACAAGCACTGCAGAGGTGCAAGATAAATTAACAGTATAGGGTCTGCAATAAACTTTTTACGCATATATATCTCACCGCGACAATTGCGTAGTTTTTGACTTTGTATGTAATCTCATAGCGCGAAAAATTTTCGTCACATCGGGTGGAAGCACACCATTAGGGTTTAGGGTTCAGGTTGAACTCCTGTGCAACATTCACAGACAAATCAGCAGTCTAATTCCACTGAGTGAAGTTCTCATTTTGTCCACAAGGTTGCAGCCAAAGCATTACCAAATATCACATCATGATGATATAATATACATATGTTCACTCAAACCCTTTTTAAAGCATATTTTTAATGACACCGAATACATGTTGGCTTCAGGTGATTCACTCTTTCCACATTTGAGCATCACTCAGAGATCCTGGGCAGTTTATTTACAGAAAAGTACAAACTCCTTTGTTGATTTTAGTTGGATGAACCAATCCTCAAATGTGCAATATAATGTAAGAATGAATTCAAACTATTCAATATATTCAACGTTTACAAAATTAAAATAAGGCATCATAGGTGAAAAAAAAATCAAAAAACTTACCATATCTTATGTTTTTTAAAATCATTTTATGAGTAGTATTCTGCTCTGCCCTCGTGCTTTCTGGGAAACCTGCAGCTCATTTGCATACCATGTCTGATTGGCTGGGGGGCGGGGTCTCAGCTGAGCGCTGTGTGAGCAGAGCACCCAGGTAAAGAGTATAAAAGAAATTAAATGAAACCTGTTATCTCATTCGTGCCTTTTCCAGCGGATTTTCAGCTACTGCAGTGAATCTTGTCTATATTCAGTTCAATGATTCCTGATTTGGTGATTTGTTTTTTTTCTCTCTACTTCTGAAAACTGAGAAGACAGCCACCAGGATGAGCTACAGGTTTACAATTTCATATTTACATTAAATTCCATTTCATCAATCTTGAACTTGAAAAAGCCTCTGTGCTGCAATTCGCTAGGTAAGTACAAAACCCTCCAGGCTCCATGTGGGTGAGAGGAAGGGGGGTTGTAGCGCCACATTCTGGGCCCTGGGCTCCTGTCTGCATCAGCGCACGAAGCGCGTGAACAAAAAAAAATTAAAACAAAAAAGGGGCGTGGTAATTTATTCAAAGTAAAAGTTCTACAATTTCATTTAGCAGATGCTTTTGTCCAAAGCGACGTACAACACAAGCAAGAATTCAGACATAAGAAAGAAACCATTAGTGTCACCGGTCTTTTCCAAGATGGCGGAGTAGGACTGCCAGGACTCAAGCTCCTCTCCCCATTCAAAGCTAAATTTTCAGCTGCCTCAGTACAAAAAGCCACGGATCGCAGATCTAGGCTACAACTAGGGCTGAACGATATATCGTTATATCGATATCGCGATATGAACATTCAGGACATTAATTTCTCAAAATCAGCGATATCAAGATTTGCCCTGCTTGCCCTGCATGTACGCTTGCCCATGCACAGGTAAGGCCAGCCAACTACAAACCTCGTTTACTGGTTGACAGCTGATGGCAGAGGGCGGTTGCAGAATCTGCACAAACGAGTTTGGTGGTAGTGGCAGTGAGTTCTCATAAATAAAACTGCATTTTTTTTTTTACATCCTTTTGTATTATGATGTTTTTATTTTTCTGAAAAATTCTTAACTTTAACTGAATCCATTGTAATATATCCTATCGATATCGAGATATCTGGTATGGATATCGAAATATGAAATTTTGCCCATATCGTTCAGCCCTAGTGTGTGTGCTATTGACTAACACAGCAGAGCTGAGAGTGAAACTCTGTGCTGAGACTTAATAAATGAAAACCTCGTGCTCACTATTAATATATTGGGCAATGAAGCAATTTATTATTTTTGTCTGGTAAAAAGCCTTAGCACTGCTTTAGTGCAGTGCTAAGGCTTTAAAGCTACTGTCAATGCTCAGTCATGATTTTATGAATAATCATGTTGAAAAACTGTGATCTTTGTATGAATCTATAATAACTGGGATTGTGATTTTTGCCATACATTTTTGCCATACATTTTGTCACAAGAGAACTTTTGCCTCTAAAGCTTGATGACCAGATGAATCCTGTGTGTTACTGCAAATGATTAGGCTAGTTTAAGTACGGTATCTAACTTCACATTTGACTTTTAACACACATATTTGGATCATAATGTTCAGACACAAACCAGATATTTTAGGTATTTGAGCACAAGTAGGCCAAAAACATCTGTTCAGGTTGTGAATAAAAAAACCACTCATCAGTATAATCTGATCAGACTATAGCTTAAAACCCTATTTATGCATTTTAGTGACTAGGGGTAGTGGCACCTCTTCTGCAGCTTGATGGCAGCTCCCTCGACCAATCGCACTCGAAGCAATTGAAGCACTTTTAAGTTTTTGAAGTTTTATTAATGGAATGCCCCTTGAGATGTAGCATCTCGTTTTCGAGGGGGTCCATAAACACATATATATCTAACACAATTTACAATAACATACATAAATGCACACATATAAACATGAACAGACACACACACACACACACACACACCACACACACACACACACACACACAGGACAGACATGCTCCTTTGTTCCCTCACCCCCCAATCCTCCATGAATTGAGAAACAGGTAATACATCATTGACGAAAGTTCAAAGGGAAAAAAAAACAAACTAAAAACATAAGCACGAAGCTTTAAGGTGTGAAAATAATGATTGGAATTGACCCAAAGATGTTATATCACGAATGGATAAAGGTAACCTATTCCAATCAAATGGAGCCTTATACTGGAAGGCTCTGCGACTAATTTCTCTGTTTGTACGTGGAACAGTAAAAGTAAGACTATGAGTGCTTCTTAAAGAATATACAGAAGTAACTGGAACCAGAAATCGTTTAAGATACAGAGGACAATAAAAATAAATACATTTGAAAATGAATAGTATCCAGTGATATTGTCGCCTTTCATATGGTTGCAACCAGTTCAGCTTCTCAAACAAAATACAGTGATGAGTTCTAAAAGGACATTTGAGTATGAATCGACAGAGAATTGAAGAGAACATTTAAAGGTTTGAGATATAAGTCATGAGTGTTTTGATAAATTGTGTCAGCATAATCAACAATAGGGAGGACAAGTTGAGTTATTTGCTTCCTGACTTCTTGTGTAAAACAGTTTGCAGACCGATAAAGAGGAGTTAAAGTAGCATATGTTCGTCTTATGATGTAATCTACATGAGGTTTGAAGCAGAGTTCAGGATCAAACCAAAGTCCAAGATATTTAGCAGAGTCAACGTTTTGGATAGTTGAACCATTACTAAACGAAATATGTAGGTTAGGAGATGTAAGTAAGTTTAAGTGATAACCAAAAAGCATGCAGCACAATTTCTTCAAATTCAGCTTTAATTTATTATTTTCAAGCCAGTTTTGAATCAGATTAAAATCTGCTTGCAGCTGAAACTGTAGTTGTGTGAGATCGGAATTAGCATTATAAAGCACTGTATCGTCAGCATACAAATTTATTGAGCAGTTCTGTATAATTTGCGGGAGATCATTTATGAAGATAGAAAAAAGTAGAGGACCAAGGGTGGAACCTTGATGTAGTGCCCCCTAGGTGATCTGACCAAATAGTGGAGTGCGCTCCCGAGTTCTTTAAAATAAATGTTCTTCTTGTATCCTATGGTCAATTAATACTCTTTCATGTACACTTAAATTTCCCCAAATTATGAATGATCTGCCAAATAACACCTTTTCACACACAATAATGACACAATAGTTGAACTTTCAACTATTTACTCAAATAATGAAAAGTGTTGAAAAAAGAAAAGTAAAATAAAACACAATCAGCCACAAATAAAATGTGTTCAAACACTTAAATGTCTCTTTTCAGTTCTTTCCATGAAGGAATCACTCCAACCAAACAGAGTTCAATGACCACACAAAGAAATCACTTTCAGTTTCCAAATCAAAGAAAAAAAATAAATCTACTGTCCTTTATATTGAAATCAAAACCAACCACTCTGAAATGTGGGTACCCAGTAAATAAACTCACGTTGCAGGCCTGAAGAAAAAAACTTGAGTGCGTTGCAGCCGAGAGAAAAAAAACACGGCTGGATTGCGCTTCAGCGCGATGTAGAAAAAAAGAAAAAAGATCGACTTACAGTCAAGATGGCGTCCTTCCGCGCTGCAGCGCGGCTCCAAACACAACGAGGGAGGAACGTCCTCGGCGTGATACTGTGTGCAGAAACTAAAGGCAGTCCTCGTCGCCCGTAGACTCACGGTTCACAGCTGGAGAGGCAGGACAACACACTTAACGATCCGCCGAGCAGGCGAACCTCCATGAGTCCAACCAGTCGCGCCGAGCCCCTCATTTTGACTGGCCCGTAGCTGCCAGCACGTAGAGTCTTCACCAGTGGCGGCTCCTGACAAATTTCTCAGGGGGGGCAACTGTTCTGATGATGACTAAGGTGACCTGTTGTGTGGGAAAATGAATAGGCAGCAAGACTATTTCCACATCTTATTTTCTGGTCAACTTGCATAGCAATACCAAATGTAATGGCTACAGAGGAAAGGTCACATGTAGAAGTGTTGAACCAATACAATTATTTTGGCTCTACAAATGAAGATCTACAGAGAGAAACTGAATCAGTTTACCCTGAAAACCTTTGAAAATGGATGGATACACTTGTTTCACCATTATTAATAAAGGGGAAAACATATAAGTCAAAATCATTATAAGTATTTACAGCTCTTAAGTTCTTTTAACAACAAATTATTATGGGGTAGTGCGTTCAAATTGCTCAACAATGAACAAACAATACTCTATTTCTATAAACAGAAAATACAGTATATGTACAGATTATCATATGGGTAACAACATTTTAAAAGTTTTTGTGCAGCTCAACAATGCATTCAAATTGCTCAACATTGAACAAACAACACTATTTCCAGAAACAAACAGAAAATACAGAATATGTACAGATTATCATATGGGTAACAACATTTTAAAAGGTTTTGTGCAGCTCAACAATCTTCAAGTGCAAATGAAAGTGCACACATTCAACACTGAACTATAAATACAAGAGTAATATCTGGCCAATTGTATAGATTTGCAAAAAATAACATATTGCTTGAAAGCAGCATTTGAATGAAAATATAACCATTAAAAACCAACATCATCAGTTAATTGTGTGTGTTTGTGTGTGACAGAGAGAGACCGAGACTAAGAATGTTAGTGTCACATTACTTGTATTGAAATTTTGCTCGTCTGTCTTTCAGAGCAGCAAAGTGATCGATAACCCTCTCATTGAAGTCAGGCATGTTCCTGACTAGCTCCCTCTCCATGGAGAGCATGGCCAGTGCATTCAGGCGTTCCTGGCCCATTGCGTTGCGCAGGAATGTCTTGATTCTCTTCAGTGTTGAGAAACACCGCTCAGCCTCAGCCGTCGTCATCGGAGTGGTAATGAGAATGTTCAACAGATCCACAGTCTCAGAAAATGTCTCTTGGAGGTTGTATCTCTGCAGAACCTGGTACAGCGCCAGGGCACCACAGCAGCCCTTGAACTCTGGATTCTCATAGATGAGAGACAGTTCCGTCCTGAGCTTTGCCTTGTTCAGCATGGGATATGCCCTCACAGTGGCATTCAGAGCCTCAACAGGAAATGTATGGCAGTGCTGCTCAAACATCTCTGCCTGTAGCAGTGTGGCACTCACAAGGTGGTCGGTGAAGGAGAACCTTTGTTTGGCGTGATCCAGGATTGTGTTGCAGATCTCCCTTGACAGCTTCTGCTTCTGTTCTTCTCCCAAGGCCTTCCTTGGTCTTGTGGTTCCTGTCTCTACTTGCTGCTGCTTTTGAGAGGAGTCTCTGCGGGCAAGAAGATCAACAGTGTTAGCACATGAAAATATGAGTTCCTGGTAGCATTTACAAAATAGAAGACAAAGCTAATTTCAAAGCGCTGATATTTATCTAGTTATTAGTTATAATGGTATCTAGCTTTACTTTATGTACATATAGTCAGTCACTGAATTAGATATGTGGCACTGAGTGTTTTCAGTGAGGCAAAAAGTGTATTAATAGACATAATTAAGAGAAAGGGACTCATTTAAAATACCCACCCCCATTCACTTCCCAGCTAAAGTCTGAATTAATGGAAAACAGTCAAAGGATTTTAAACATGATCAAATTATTATATTTATATTATACTCTGAGTGTGACTGTTTTTCAACAGGTCTTGTTCAATTTGATGTAGTTAGAGTAACCGGCCAGTAGGTGTAGCTGTGCTCATTACATAGTCAAAGCAGACACCGGCCGGTCACTAGAGTGCGCCGTCAGCAGCGCAATACGACAGAAACGCTAATACTGTTATGCTTGTTGTCGCTGTTTTTTCAATAAAAATAAAACTAATGTTACATCGACTTCATCGTTTTTAAATGTCAGGTCATACAAGTGATTATTATTGCTGTTGCAGTGGCTGGTGGGAGTGTATTGAATTGCATTATCCTGAAGAGTTCTTGTAATATTTTATATGTTAATGGCGGTGAACAAAATATTAGGAACACCAGTCACTATAACGCACTCTAATACGCCACAATCACCTACCATCAGCAATAAACAAAGTAGAATTATCACCTTATTGACATCAACAAAACTGAAAATGTATAAATTGCATCATGCAGTTTTTATACCAGAGCTATTGTTTTGGATTGTATTAAGTTGCATATGTGCACCAAGTAAAATGGTCAGCGACTGTATTTCTTTCTGACAAGGTTCAGTATTGAGAAGGATTGAATAGTATTTTATCTTACCTTATCATTTGCACACTGCTTGTGAAGGTCTGGAGGGCACGCTTGATGAAGACTGCATCAATGTCCTTCTTCTGCAGCTGCTGGTACAGCATGTCGACGTGAGGCATGATGTGATGAAAGAGCTGCAGAAAAAACTTAAAGTCCTCATCCTGCAGCATCCTTAGGAAACCAGATGCCTCCCCCACTGTGGTGCTGTCAAATGAACCCGATGTCCTGATGGATTCAAAACACTGCATGAGGTCATCAAAGTTCTCCTGCACAGTGTTGACCAGCCTGCTGTTGAAGTTCCATCTTGTTGCTGAAGCTCTTGGCAGCCTTCTTTGAACAATCTGATCAAGTATGCTGGTGCGTTTTGGTGACCGAGTAAAAAAAGTTGCAATACCGCACAGCTCCGAAAAGAAAACTCTGACTGCTGGGATGTGAGAAGTGGCCTGCTGCATGATCAGATTCAGCTGATGTGCATAGCAATGCACATAATGGGCATTTTTAAAAAGCTCACGCACCTTCTGTTGCACACCAGCCCGCTCTCCCCTCATCACACTGGCTCCATCATATGCTTGCGCAATGAGTTTCTCTCTGTCTCCTTCAGAAAAAAGGCTGCTCAGTCTGTCCAGAATGATGCTAGCAATCGACTCAGATGTTGTATCCATAACAGGCAGAAACTCAAAAAAACGCTCCTGCACCGCATGGTTGGAGTCGATGTATCTCAGCACAAGCACCAGCTGCGTCTGTGTCGATACGTCGGTGGTTTCATCAGCTTGGATGGCAACAAATTTGGCGGACTTGACCTCCTCCGTGATATGTCCCCTGATGACGGCTAGCATGCTTTCCAGGAGCTCATTCTGCACGGTCTTTGACGTTCCCTTGAAAACTGTGGCGGTTTTCAGGTGCTCCTCAAACGCCTCATCCAGCGATGCCACCAAGTCAACCAAGCCACGAAAAACGCCTGGGTTGTTGGAGCCCTCACTTTCATCTTTACCTCGCAAAGCCAACTCAAACACTCCACAGAACTTGACACAGTCGATGAGGCGGGCTAAAATGTGTCGGTTCTTGCTCACCTCATCGTTATGACGACGAACCGCTAGCCTGTAGCTCTCATCCAGCTGTGTTGCGATGTTCACCCGCCCAAACGCAGCAAACTTCACACAACTGTCCATGTGGGTCTTAGAGGACTCATGTTTCTTCACCTTTTCAGACAGGTGATGCATGTCGGTGACTCCTGTGGTTGTCCATGCGGTGGTGTCTGCCGTGCCGCCATCAGGATGAAACAGTGTGCAGGTGTAGCAGAATAATGCATTAGCTGCTTCACAGCCTGCTAGCCAGCTTTTCCGCTCATACCAGCTCCGCGAAAATCCACGATTATAAGTTTTTCCTCCTTTGGTAGATATTTGTTTTATGTTTAAATTTGGTCTGGGGGGTCCTAATTGTTTCGTTGCCAATTTATCTTCGTTGCTACGACGACTGAAAGGAACTTCTTTCAGTGAAAGAATGGAGTTGCTCCGTGCCGCCATACTGATCTCAAACTGACTAGCTAGCGCGGCTACACTCACGTTACGTATGACGAAAGCACGTTGGGGCAAGCCCTCCCGGAGTCCATAGGGAATGCATTGTAACGACTGAAATTAGAAAAAAACTGATTTTACACGAGAGTCTAAGAGAGCAGTCTGGACGATTTTCATCTTGCCATAAGTCGCCCAAAAGGGGCGTTACTTCATGGAGCACTGCCCCGCGCTGATTGGACAATGACAGAGAGAGCCGCTCTGGCTGTCTAGAACTGTCACGGCTCTGTAACACTGGAAGAATATGATAAAAAAAAAATCCTCCTTTTCCTCCTTTTGGTGGGGCGTCGCCCGATCGCCCTTATGAAGAAACCGCCCATGGTCTTCACACGGTCCTCCCGACTCAGGAACAACCACTCTTATTCACCATAAACATCCGTATGCGAGTAACTTGTTGTTTCTCGGCGGACATCTACAGAAAGCTCACAAGTTCGGTGTTTTACCGACTTTTCTTCCCCTTCCACGGCCACGCATCTCCAGGCCGTCCTCGCCTCGTGTCCTCCTCTCCCTTCTCTTCCTGTTTCACTTCCTGACTCCACCCATCTCACCTCTCAACTCGTTAAATTAATCAATAAAATAATAAAAACAAAACATAATCATGGACATTCAGTGGTCATTTTTACAAACATTTTTACACAAACACGTGAACATTTTAAATGACATTTTTCATGGAAACAATAACCAAAATCATCTCTCTTTTTTTCAAAACAACTTAACTTCATCACATCAATAAATTTTAACTCTTTCAACCCATACACTTTTAACTACATTTTTAAATTATTTAATGCACATTTTGGATTACATGAACTAAAATCCAAACCGGGTTACACCCTCCCCCCTTTGAAAGTCTGTGTGTCCTCACCAGGCTCCATCAAAGCAAACTAAGGAGACTTAAGGGTGCAAGAACTAAATGCTCCTAATGTTTTCCTATTTTGATGACTATACCCCGGTGCACAATGGTCAGAGGTTGATCTCTGGCTCTACCAGGCTCATCATAGGTGAGTCTTATCACCGGCTTTACTTGTCTCTTGGGTCTTGGCTCTGATCTAATCTTCACCTCCTCTCTTTGGACTTCAACATCTGGTTCGTGATCAGAACTAACCTCAGTGAGCTCTCCTTCATTACCCTCTTCCCTTTCATCATCATGCTCAGGTTCAGCTATGGGATCATCGAGGTCAGATTCTGGATCATTCTCATTATCAGATCTGACTTCAAGGTCACTGTCATGTTCTGGTTCAGGATCATGGAAGGAGCGATGATCCTTCATCTCATGAATCAAAGGTACATTTGTGACACGTGGAGGTACATAATTTCCCCACTCAGAGGAGGAATCAGAAAACTCTTCCAACTCTTGAGTCTCTGGTATTAAGTCTCTATGGCGAGAATCTGCTCGGGTTCTGGGCTTCACAGGTGGCTTTTCAACCGGCTTAGTAAGTGGCATTCTCACAAACTGCCCAATAGGGAGAAGATGATCCCTATGAATGGTTTTCGTCCCTGAGACCCCATCCTCCCGTTTGATCTTAAACACAGGTAGGTTTGGCATCTTTCCAACAATAATGTAGGGCTCGTGACTCCACTTACTTTCCAGCTTGTGCTTGCCTCTCAACCCCAAATTTCGAAGCAGAACGCGGTCGCCGATCTCCAAAGACTGAAAGGTAACACGCTGGTCATACAACCTTTTGTTTCTCTGATGTCTTTTATCTGCAGCTTCAGAAGCTAGCTTGTAGGCCTGCTTCAGATCTGTTTTGAGCTTGGCGACATAGCGGGTGTGGCAGGCATCCTCTATGCCATCTGGGGAAGTTCCGAAACACAAGTCAACAGGAAGCCTCGCCTCCCGACCAAACATCAGATGGTACGGAGAGTACCCTGTGGCATCACTCTTTGTGCTATTGTACGCATGGACCAAGTAAGCCACATGTTGGCTCCAAGTGCGCTTCTTCTCTCGGCCAAGTGTACTGAGCATGGAAATCAAAGTTCGGTTAAACCGCTCCGGCTGCGGATCCCCTTGGGGATGGTACGGTGTTGTTCGCGACTTGCGTATTCCCATCAAGGTTAACAGCTCTCGGATCAAACGGCTCTCGAAATCTCTTCCCTGATCCGAATGGATCCTGGAAGGCAGTCCAAAATGTACAAAATACTTCTCTGTCAGGATCTTTGCCACAACATGAGCTTTTTGACTTTTTGTTGGGAAAGCCTGTGCGTATCTCGTAAAATGATCTGTGACTACTAAGACATTGCTGATGCCCTTAGAGTCAGGCTCCATGGAAAGAAAATCCATGCACACTAAGTCCATAGGCCCTTGGCTTACTATCTGGTGTAATGGAGCAGATCTCTTTACAGGTGTCTTGTGAGAAACACACTCTCCACAATTCCTGATGTACTCTTCCACATCAAAAGACATTCTAGGCCAAAAGAATCGGTCTCGAAGCAGGTCAAGGGTTCTCTCCTGCCCAAGATGTCCTAGGTCATCATGCATGGCCTGCATAACCATCTCTCGGAACTCCCTCGGCAGGACGAGTTGACTGACCTCTTCTCCTGATGATCGTTTACTGTATCGATACAACAGCCCATCTTTCAGGGACATCTTCCCAGTTTCTCTCTTCAGTCTCAACAACTCTGAACTGATGTTCCCATCTTCCGGCCAACAACCATTCTTAATGGCTTGGATGGCTGGTCCAATGGCCTCATCATTGGCCTGAGCCCTCTTAAGGTCTTGTTTAGACATCAGTTCCAACGACTTCAACTCCAAATGTTGTGGGAAAGCATATATGTCAGGAACACAATGCGAAGATGCTCCAAGCTGAGCAACATAAGCTGGTGAACCCCCAGGGACTTCTGACGCACGGACTCGTTTGCAGATCGTCTTCACCCCTGACAAAGGTACAGTCACCCAACCATCCTCATCCTCAACCTCTGGCATGTTCCTCGACAACAAGTCAGCATCAATGTTCTGATGACCTGGGTGATACTGGACGTCAAACTCATACGTTGATAATGCAGCAAGCCAGCGATGCCCTACCGCGTTCAGCTTGGCTGTAGACAGCACGTATGTAAGCGGGTTGTTATCGGTACGTACTGTGAATCTTGCCCCATACAAGTACTCGTGAAACTTGTCCACCACTGCCCATTTGAGGGACAAGAATTCCAGTTGGTGTATGGGGTAGTTTCGTTCTGATGAGCTCAGCTTCCGACTTGCAAAAGCTACAGGCCTCAGGCCCTCGGGGTGTTCTTGATATAACACCGCACCGAGACACTTTAGGCTGGCGTCGACGTGCAGAATGTACGGCTTCTGAGGGTTAGCAAACGCTAATACAGGCGCATGTGTCAGACAGTGAATAATCTGGTGAAACGCATCCGTACAGGATTTGTCCCATCTCGCCCCAAATGGCTCAGATTCTTTCAGGTAGACTTGAGTTGAGTCTCGAGCATGTTTCTTACTCTTCTGAGTAGGAGCATAGCCCTTGGTGAGCTCAGTCAACGGTCGAACAATGGCTGAATAGTTTTGTATGAAACGCCGGTAATAACCGCAAAATCCAAGGAAGGATTGCAGCGTCTTCAGGTTTGTTGGCTTTGGCCATGTAGTGACGGCCTCGATTTTGTCGGGGTCAGGGGCCACACCTTCTGCAGACACGATGTGACCCAGGTATTTCACTTTGGGCAAACAGATCTGACACTTGTCCACAGAAAGTTTCAGCCCAACCTCTCCAAGACGATCTAGAACCTTGAGTAATCTCTCTTCATGCTCTTCAAGTGTTTTTCCGAACACGATTAGATCATCGAGATACACCAGTACTTGCAAGAGGTTCATGTCACCTACAGCCTTCTCCATCAACCTCTGAAAGGTCGCTGGAGCTCTTGTAATGCCCTGTGGCATTCGTTCAAACTGGAAGAATCCTAATGGGCATATAAATGCCGTTTTCTCTTTGTCCTCTTCGGACATGGCAATCTGGTAATAGCCCGACCGAAGGTCTAGAACCGAAAACCACTGACTCCCTGAAAGCGCGTTCAGTGCATCCTCGATGCATGGTGTCGTGTACTGGTCGGGAATGGTACGGCTGTTCAACAGTCTGTAATCTATGCACATCCTGATAGCCCCGTTTTTCTTCCTAACAACGACGATTGGTGACGCATAGGGACTTCGAGAGTCAGTAATTATGCCAGCCTGCAGCAACTCTTGTAGATGCTTTCGCACATCTTCGATGTCAGCAGGGGCCAGCCGTCGTGACCGCTCACGAAAAGGTCGAGGATCAGAAAGACGGATTCTGTGTTCCACGTCTTTTGCCAACCCCATGTCCCACTCATGCAGCGAGAAAACATGGGACTTCTGGGCAATTTTCTGTCTCAATCGGTTTTTCCACTGTTCAGAGAGTGGAGTGTCTCCAAAGTTAATCAGGTTTGTATCAAACTTGGAGGAAACAGTCTCTTTTGGGGGAATGGTAGTGACTGAGTCAACCTGATACATGTGTCCAATCACGGTCCCCACAGGTATCGACATTCCTGTGGTACACTCATTTCTGACCAACACTCGAACATTATTGACATCCAATGCCCCACTGGGCACAACCATGGGATGAAGAAACACACCAGCAGGTAAGGCTGCCACTGGTGATGCATCAATCATCAGGATCTCTTGTTCAACAGGCTTCTTTAATTCAACCTTGCACACAAGGTGTGCATCGCCATCTGGTGGTAGGCTCACCGGGCCTGGACCCAGCCATCTTATGCAACCAACCTCATCATCCTGATAAGCTGGCACAGCAACACTCGCCAGCGCCGGTTCCTCTGTCACAACACTAACACGGAGGCCGAGTGCTCGCTCAACATCAACTCCATTGTTTTGACACTGCTTCACCAAACGTCTGACATAGCTGGCATTTGTGCCCACAATGACAGATGCCCTATCATCACCTCTGGGACTAGGGGTGTGCCATCTAAGGCACCTCACGATTCGATTCGATTACGATTCAGGGTGCTACGATTCGATTATTCAACGATTATCACGATATTAATGATAAAAACGATTTCAAACGATTTTTTCCCCCTCACTTAGTGCCCACTTCATACTTTGAAACAATGTACAGCTGTTTCTCGGTATACATAAATCTTTTTTTTTTTTTTCCCCTTGTCCTGTTCGGCAGCTGGGGCGTGCAATATTGTATGATTGTAGCCTTTTACTATCCGAACAGATTTTAATGTTAGCTGTACATTGTTTCATACTTTGAAACAATGTACAGCTGTTTCTCGGTATACATAAATCAAAGTAATCAAACAAATTTTGAAAAGTATTTTTTATTGATGTGAAGTGGTCCATCAGCAACCATGGCATAAACTTTGTGCCTGTAGCTGTGGCCTAAAGAGCCAATACAACAAAAGGCTGCCCCTGTTGACAAAAGATCAACAGTTACCTCCCTTAAGTGCAAACAATAGCAGATATGTCATATATGCAGATATATGTTCAATTTGAATTTACTACTTGGCGTGCAGCATATCTAGACACATACATCTAGACATCTATGTCTATATGTCTAGGCGGTAGTGGGACGTCAGCGGGAGCTACGGGAGCTGCAGTGTTGTTGCGTGCGTGTTTTTTCGACTGCCGATGCTAACGCATGTTTCTGATCCCTGCTCTTGGAATAAACATCGTCACGCTGCCAAACGCCTCTGGACTTCTTTCAGGCATATTACAGAGATAAATGTTTTGGTTGTTTTGTTTACCTCTGAACTGAAAGCTTTGTTTACGGTGCCGCGCCATGCGCAGTACGGCTCATTGTTTCCGGGGCGACATGAGGCTACACGGTGCATTTTGTTCCAGCGTTGCGTAAAATGGACGAATATCTATTGGATGAATATGTTGTGGACGAGAACTTTGAATGATTTTCTCTTTAGCAAAAGCAGCGTTGGCATTTAGCACTAGCTTTTAATCCAGAAGAATGAATCTCACACTCTGTTGCTGTAGCTAAAGAGCTAGCTGTCGCCATATTAACCGGTCCGTCACTACAGATGTCCGGGTGGTGCGCAGGAACAATACTTTGGTTCCGCAAGTGGCGTCCGTGCTCCTGGCGTCTAGTTATTATGAAAAATAATCGATTTTAAATATTTATGAATCGTAATCGAATCATTATGTGTCGCATCACGATTAATCTAATAATCGATGTATCAGCACACCTCTAGTGGAGATCAGCAGCGGTCATGTGCTTCTCCAAACTGAGAGACAAAGCTCATCTGCAGAGATGAGACACAAATGGTCCCTTCAAAATGTTGATGAACTGCATTCACCGTCCATCATGTTGAAAAGAGAGATATGAAGAGCGTAAAACGTGTGGCGTCCATCTATCTCTCTGTGATGAGGAGGAGGATGTGCGGTGGTGATGAGCTCACTGGGTGGACCAGTGAAATCATCCGTCCTGCTGCAGTGTGTCTGTGTGTTCACGCTCCATTTTTCCTCCCACACTCACTGAAGAACGTTTCCTCCCGATCCAACACGTCCTCACTTGCCTTTATCATTGTGACATGCATTTTTTTTCTTCTGGACATTCTCACGGGGGTTTCTATGTATAATGCAATTACTTTTTTATTTACTTAAGCACACGTACATTTTCCATCTGTATTTTTTTGAAAGACTTAACTAGTTTACCCAATCAAAACACATCCACCAGACTGGGCTCACAAAAACTGGAGCTTTGATTGAAAACCTCATAAAGAACCTACTTAATAGAACATGCAAACTCCACACAACAGATTTGATCCCAAAGTTCTTTAACTTGTTTTTATCCATCAAACTCTTGATGCTTTCCATGTTGTGTTGTTTGATGTAATATAGAGCTGATTGTGCATTTTTATTGTGTTTGGCGTCTCGTCTCAGATGTCCATAAAGCAGAGTGCAGGAGGAGCAGGAGGACAGCTGCCAAGTGTGTCATATGTAAAGGGAGTTGCTCTGGATTTCAGCCACATTTTTGGAGGTAAACAGCTCCTCTTTTGTCTTTCTGTATTAAAATCATATCATAGTGAAAGCCCTATAGTACTTAAAACGAGACGCTACAGTCCTCTTTCCATCTCCTCTGGTGTGTGACAGGAAAGCCTGCACGGCGTGCGGCTGCAGCACGGTGGACCACGCTCCCGGAAACGACCTGGACGACGACCAGCTGATGGGCCGGCTGCTGGCCGACTCGCCCTGCTCCCACCTGACGGCCAAGGTCAAAGGGGGCGGCGGCCTCCGCATGTACAAGAGGAACCGCATGATCGTCACCAACCCGGTGGTGTCGCGCAAAGACCCCACCTTCAACACCACCACGTACGACTGGGCGCCAGCCGGCCTCAACCAGAAGCTGGTGAGAGGCTCTCAGTGTGAGGCTGCTTTTCTCTGACGTGCACATGTTGAGTGGATGGACCGCACTTTTTAACAGTTACAGTATTACTGATGGTCATTCCAGATGACAGAATACAATCACGTTTATTTTCACCCTGAAAGTCACTTTAAACGACTCTCTTAAATGACCCTTTATCTCACTCATGGTGCTGGAACGTTTGTGACCTGCTCTAACCAGAGAAATAAACACAAAAACTACAGGGAAAACCACAATTAGCCCAAACAAAACGTCAGATGGAAACGGCATCCTGTAAGTCTTTACACCCCCCCTCATGACAGCGCCATTAGCATCCCACTGTCGCCATGACAACACTGGACAACATCACTCATAATAAGTCTCTCACTGGACGTTGAGCTGAGCACCACTGTCCACTCGACAGTGTTGTATTTGCAAGAAATAATAATTAAAAAAAGACTGATTTGAAGCATAAGATATATTTCTTAAAAAGCTTTTTGAAGAAAATGCTGACACACAGGTTGCAGTGGGGAAAGCAGCTCATCTGAATGTTCAGCATTTACAGTTTACTCATATTTTTTATGATCGTCTTCAATATACAGTTATTAGTGTGAAAAAACAGGACCCAAATGCCAAATATGGTGACATCTAAGAAAGGTAGGATTCATTTAAATATGAATCACATCCGTATGTGAATTTTTTTTCTCTTTCTCAACATCTTCCCCGGTGTTTAACATTTGTTCTTTATCCTTATGGAGTTTGAACCTAGTCATGCTTTCTATAGGTCGTCTGACAGTCTCTGCGTTTCCCTTCAGAACAGGCCGGAGTGTGTTTCAGGCCTCACAACCTATAATTATAATGATGAGAGACGTAACTGTGGCTGAACTTGTGGAGGCAGATCCAAACCCAACACCGCGACTGTTTTCCAGATGTTCCCCGAGACGTCTTCACCGTCCTGTTTGTTCCGTGCGATACTTTTGTTTTCTTTGAGTTAGCTCATGGGGCTGCAGACGGTTACTCACGGCGGTGCCATACTGTGACAGCGTGCAGACGTAGCACTGAAAACACATGGCGGAGAGCGGCGTGACGCGCTTAACCTCCGTCTGACCGTCTCAGGTTTGAGAGGAGTGGAAGCTGAGAAACAAAAGAAAAGCTAGAATAACGGGATAGATGTTCAAAATGCTCCTCGGTGCTGAACAAGCGCAGACTGACGATAAACAGGCCGACACAAGGCAGAGTGAATCACGGGTGGAACTCAGACCGGAGACGTTTCTCAGCATAAACTGGAAAACAAACACCAACAGGTTGCAGAGGTCTCCACAGCCGGGCAGAAATAAATGCCTCAGCAGTGAAGTCGACTTATTTATTTAACCCACTAAGACCTGCAGCGCTGCGCTGCGGCGTAGCGGTTAGCACTGACGTCTCCCAGGGAGAATATCTCCGCTTCCTTTCTCCATGCCTCTCTCCCGTTTGCATTTTCTCCCAATAGTTTTATTTCTCCAGATCTTCAGTTTTCTGCCCTTGTTTTGTAAATTGCTGTCTCTAATTGTTATTAACGGAGAAACAAAGCTAAATTCTTTATCAAAATCCACAAATAAAGAGACATTGAACTCTATTCATTTCAACACGGAGAAACACATGAAGGTGCTACGTTCAAAGTTCATATGTTAAAGTTTATAAAGTACCTTTTCGATATTAACTTGCTTGTTAAATAGTTGAATTCTCAAGAGGCCAAAAGGAAATAAAGAACCTAGGTTGATTTTTATCAGGTACTCATACGATCCAGAGTGATCCAGAACATTGGACAAGCATTTTCTAACTGCTGCAAAGCTGAGAGGGATTCTGAGAGTGTAATATTCAAACATTTTGGCCACTTCATTATTATCCAGTTTTATTTTTTGAATAATTTCTTACTTGTTTGTGTTTTCATTAAAAGTCTTAATGGGCAACTTAGAGTCATTAATTAGCCTGTTTTGCACAAACTGTGGTAAGAAAACAGATGAATAAAACTAAATCAGAGGAAGAACCAAAGCCTCCAGGCCCGGAACATTCTGAACCGGCTCTGCTCTCCTCAGGCCATGCAGTACATGGAGCTCTTCCCGCCCAGCCAGCACACGGTGTCCGGAACCGACGGAGCTCTGCAGCGCCGCCGGCAGCTGCTCACCCAGCTCCCCGCCTACGATCAGGACCCCATGAAGTGTAAGAGCCTGAGCAGCGACGAGGAGGTGACTGCAGATCCCCAAAGAACGCGTCCGGCGCTTTCCTCCAACTTGATGCCGTTTCTTTCTCTTGTTTCGTGAAGATTTCCTCCATGCTGCTGTTTGTGAAGCAGTACAAGCAGGAGGCGCTGGGAGTCGGGGAGGTGGCTCTGCCCGGCGAGGGGGCCGCTCTGGAGGAAGCCGCCATGCAGAGGGCGGCGAAGGAGGCCAAGGATCGCAGCGACAGGAAGGATGCGGGACGGCAGCAGGAAGCCAAAGTCTCCACCTCTCCGTCCACCAACGGGATGGAAGAAAGCAGCAAGGCTCAATACGTGAGTAAATTATGGTGCTAACATCTTAGAGGGTCGTAGTCAAGATAGACCAGAGCGGCCCCGGACCAGGACAAGACTTCGAGGAACCGAGAACCGAGTCAAGACCAAGATGGTGAAATTGTGGTTTTGAGGCCAAGTCCGCTCTGGAGTACTGCAGCACGGGGTTTAAGTCCAGGTTACCTTCACGTTGTCATTTCTGTCACTGAGCTTCAGCCGTCTGCCGAGTTGAGTCTAATTTGTTTTGTCTGGAAAGGGTTTAGTCAGCCATCGTGGTCTCTGGGCTCCCGGACAGCTGCTGTCAGTCCCAGACACCCAACATCCCCCTGATCAGGAGAAGAGGATTCACTGAAATGCCCCCGAATGCTTCTTTGATTCTGTCATCTCCTGTCTGGACTCAACGCTCCTAAAACAGACTGAGAAAACTGCGAGTTGGTTGGTTGAGGAGTGAAAGAAGCCATGTGAAAGTGGAAAGACCTTTAACAGATGAGGAGATTTAGAAGACACTCACTCCCTCATTTCTCATGTTTTTTTTTCTCTCTTCTGTCAAACAAATTTTAAAACCCGGACTGAAACGGTCACGGTCAATCTCCAGCGACCTCATCTGATCAGAATGTGGCTTCAGGCGACTCCAACCTTCACTTAGAAAAGATCGAATCTTCTGGAGTCCACCCAGACCTGCAATCTCAGACCTGATTCAAAGACTAAACTAAGATTAAATTCCCTCAGACAGAGTAATTCAATTACATGAGTTAATGGCAATAAAGTGCATATTTATGTATCCAAATGAACAGATAATGGTTTTTTCTATCTTTTAAAAGAAAAGTTATGATGATCTGAATGTTTTAAATAATCTTCTTACACAGAACGTACTGATCTGTAATTTCACAGTATCCTCTCTCCAAAATTTTGTGTATTTCTCATGACCCACCTGCAATACCGCTCTGGACCACTAGGGGTCCTTGGGCCTCACTTTGGGAATCAACCACTTGTTTTAATGAGCCACATTCTGTCTTCTGTCCTCATTCATTAACACGGGAAGCCTTGACTCAGTTTAGATACTTGAGACGTTTAGTGAGCAGCTGAACTAGAGAACAGCGTGAAGAGATGAAGCTTCACAGAAAAACGAGAAAGAAAAAAGTTTCCCAGACGTCTGATCGAGTCCAGCAGACCTGATTCAGTTGCCCCGAGATGCCTTCTACCTGGAAAAATAAGATCACGCTCAGAAGCCCTATCAACAAAAACAGTGGAATCAGGACTTTTAAAAACATGTCAGATGTTATTTAATGTGCTTCAGCTGGACTTCAAACACTCATCATTGTTCAACCTGCTCTGTTTGGACAAAAAGCTACAAGAACCTCCCGTTCTCAATCCAGGACAGGATTAGAAGTCTTGATCTGTTTGAACTAATGAAAACACATCTGTTTTCTGTGTAGATTAATGTGGATTTGTTTCCAAAAAACGTTTTACGTTGCCGTCAGTGTGACCCACACACACAGTTTGTGTTTCAGGCCTTCGCCGTGCAACGCTGCTCAGTTCTGACCCGGACGAAGAACTGACTCACCGAAACCAGATATATATTTAGACTGTATTTAGAGATTATCCGACAATACCAAACAGAAGATTAATCTTTAACAGCTGTTTCTGAGACGAGCTTCAGTCTATTTTTAAGGACTCATTTTTGGTTATTGTCTGTGAACACACTGTAACACACACTGATTGTAGCATTTCCAAACTTCTGAACTGGATCAGATTCAGAGTCACAGCTGGATGGATGACTTCTCGTCAGTGACCTTCTGTCCTCCCCTGCAGCGCTGCACCGGTTGCCGTGGTGAGGTTTCCACGGAGAGCCCGGCTGTTTACGCAGAGCGTGCGGGTTACCGTGACGCCCTGTGGCATCCCACCTGCTTCACGTGCTCCGAGTGCAGCCAGGGTCTGGTGGACCTGGTCTACTTCTGGGCCCAGGGGAAGCTGCTCTGTGGGAGGCACTACTGCCAGACGGCGTGGCCGCGCTGCTCCGGCTGCGACGAGGTGAGACGCTCCGCCTGGGGTCACCAGGAAGGGCGGCGTAGAGCCGGAGACGCTCTGCCTGGGGTTACCACGAAGGGCGGCGTAGAGCCGGAGACGCTCCGCCTGGGGTCACCAGGAAGGGCGGCGTAGAGCCGGAGACGCTCTGCCTGAGGTCACCACGAAGGGCGGCGTAGAGCCAGAGACGCTCCGCCTGGGGTCACCACGAAGGGCGGCGTAGAGCCGGAGACGCTCCGCCTGGGGTCACCACGAAGGGCGGCGTAGAGCTGGACTCAGAGGAGACTTTCTCCCATTCCAGTTGGAAGTTAGATTTTGTAAAGAGATAAAAAGAGGAGACAGACAGATTGTGGAGAAGGATTCAAACCGTGGTTCAGGTAGAGCGTGACACAAGCAATAAGCAATAACATGCACCACAGGGAGAACATGCAAACTCCACACAGAAAGGCCCACTAAGCACAGTAATACATAATCATTAAAATATGATGACTAGAGGGTTTTTTGTTTTGTTTTCCAGACATGCAAAGTTAAACTTTCTATTTCCTCTATTACCTCACGTGTGTGTGTGTGTGTGTTTTTGTTCGCTCTCCTCACTGAACCGCCTCTCCATCGCCTCCTCCCCCCTCAGCTCATCTTCTGCAAGTCGTTCCTCACCTCGGAGGACGGGCGGACGTGGCATCTCTATCATTACTGCTGCTGGAAGTGTGGACAAAGCCTGGACACGCCCTGCGAGCACTGACCCCACAGAAACCTCCAGGATAAAGAATATCGGCGCTGCTCACGTTATCGCGGACCGGTTTACACAAAGCAAGAGGAATGACCCACACATGTAGACCCGCAGGTCTTTAAATCATAAATGATGTTGACTTTCTCGCAGAGAGAGGTGGTAAAACGCTCACAGGACGTCCGGCTGACACTGATGCATCGACGAGGCTCCTTCTGCTGTTGAGCTTGCTGGTGTTTTCAAGAGCTTAAAGAAATGTTTAGTTGACACAAAAGCATGTAAAGTACTTAAAGAAACATTTGGCTGATTAATCGGCACTTAAAGAGCCGACAGTGACGGGATCCAGATGCTGCGTGCTGTACTGTGGCCGGACCGGCGCATCGGGAGACAAACGATCGAATCGGCTTCAATCATGTGAAACTTCAGTTGTTTACTCAAAGAGTTTGATGAATTAATGATTATTTGAAATAACAAACAGACAGAGGAAGAAGAAGATTATTCCAAAATGTCTTTTTCTGTCAAAAATCGCTTAAAAAAAATAAACTGAAAATATCTTTTACATCATTGCTAAGTGGTTTAAGAGTTACAGTTTTATAGCTCTTTCCTCAATATTTACATAAAACATTGCAGCAATCGTCATCCTGGTATGTGGAATTTGGACATTTGCAGTCATTAATCCCAAAAATAACATTATTTGTTGATTTAATCTCAGAGAACTGGACAGGCCTGAAGCTGATTATCACGGATCACTAATTATTAATATTGAAAACCTTTTTTTGCCAACATTTTTTTCCATTTTCAAAGTTTTTACAGCAGATATTAAACTCTGCAGCTGCATCACTGAAGCTGAATTGTTTGTAAGTGTAAAAACCGTGAATAATCCTTTCACTGGCTGATCATTATGTTGGGTTTTTTTCTTTTTTTCTGTTTAAATTCCTGTTTATTTTCAGTGAAACTGCTGAATGAAGCATTTAACCTTTTGTTGACGATAAATCTGAGCTGCTGCTAAACGCTGCTTTATACTACTGTATTTTCTCAACAATTAACACTTAAAATTATACAGTTCAACATTGAGGAGAATACCATGGACACGTGCAGCTGTCTTACGCCCCATTTCAAGAGAAAACAGAAAGTTTTCGGATTGTTTTAGGTGTCTGTTCACACGACAACGAGGCTCAGAGTCAACGGCACATCATTAAAACTGCATTTTTTTCCTCATTTCTAAATGTAAACAGACATTGTTTTCAAAATTATGGCATTTAAAAGTGAAACTTTTCAAAATGAAAACACAAAAATAATGATTTTTCACTTGAAATGTTGTGTATACGGGGCCTAAGTCAGCTCACAAAGAACATGCTAGAATGTTTGGAAAAAAATCACTTGTATGCTGGCAAAAGCTAATTGAGATTAATCACTTTAAACAGTAAAAAAAAAACCAAACAAAAAAAAACAGCTATAATTTCTTCCTTTTTTCACCTTTTAAGCAACAATCTCAACTTAATTGTTGAAATATTAATGGGAAACATGTTTAGGCATGGTTTTTTAAGGAAAAGTGCAAAGTGTACAACCGTCCGGGTGATAAAATTTAGAAAATAAAACCAAATCAAAGTTTCATCTCTGTGATCAGGACTGAAACGCACAAACCTGGAAGCAGAGATAAAGATCCTCCCAGTTCAGTCAGTTTGGAAAAAAGAAATTAAAGTTTATCTGACTAAAACAATTATCTTTATAAAGCTACTTCAAGAATAAAACAATAACAGGATGTGAAGAATTCCTCAATAGTTCTGTGTTCTAGTTCACCAAGATCAAACTGAAATATGACAAGTTTTGGGAAAATTCCAGTATTTGCTATTTACAGCAAGAAACTGTCAATCAAATAAAAACAGTCTGAAAAGATTTTTTCTTTCTTCTGTAACAATGTGTTATTGTTGTTTTTTTTTTCCAAACAGCCTTCATGACTCCATTTACTGACAAATTCTGCCCTGTTTGGTGTTTGATTTGAACTCACTTACAAGGTGATTTTTCCATTACAAGGTGGAACAAATGAGAAAAAGGGTTAAAGGGTTTAAATGGTGCAATTTGGTTAAAGGCACTGAATTAGTGAATAAGACACCAAGCAGAGTATTAATAAACAGAATGAAGCAGATATACTAAAAACATTTGAAGGAAACACATTAGGCATATCATATAATGATGACGTGATGTTTCATGGCCGCCTCACTTCCACGTGAGATTCATCACAGCTTTTCTTCCTGGTCAAATAAAACCAAGATTTCATGCAGCAAATAAAGGATGTTCATCAGTCCATGAGAAGATTGTCTGTGTCAAAAATGTCCCACATGAACCCAATAAAAAAGAACAACTTGTATGGCCTCAGGCTGCTGGAGGAAGATTGGAAAGCTGTGCTTTGGCCGCCGCCTTGTGGACAAAAAGTGGAACTACACTCAGTGGAGAAATTACTGTCATGATGTCCAGAAGCTAACCCTAAACCTAATCCTGATCCGAAATCTAATCACAAAGTTCATTTCAAATATTTTTGTTTGTTTGTTTGTTTGTTTGTTTTTTTTTTTTTGGGGGGGGGGGGTGATTCGTTCATTGTGAAGGACTCTTCTCAAGAGATGACAACACACTGGATTTTTTTCTCATTTGATCAAATGTGAAAAAAGAAACTGTTAAAAAAAACACTTTTAAACTACTGTAAATATTAAAAGAAAAAAAGAGCCATTTTTGTGCCGTTTAAAGTAATGTCAAAAGTTTGCAGATACGGAGCTGAGATTTAAAAAGTGACACGTTTAATGTAGAACCATCACTGAAATGTTCGAGCCTCTACAGTGAACAGCTGAAATGAGACGACTTGATGAACTTTTCCTTTTTGACACTTTGCAGGTTATGAGCAACTTTGAAAGCCTCGGCCTCAGAGATGAAGGCGACAGAATGCACAATAATTGTTGGGTATGATAAGATTATTGACTAAACACTGAAGATCTCACAGAGAAAAGGAAACTGGGTGTCGTCCTCTGATCACTTTCAGTGTCTTCTCTTGAGTGAGGAGGAGATTTTACAACTCCAGACTCTGCTGTTATTTCATGTGATGCTGTGGATTCTGATCTATCCTGGTACAGTTGAACACTTCAAACATTAAAACAGCCCTGTGCACAAAAAATAAGACAAATTGTGGCAATTTTAGTTCTACTTGATTAAAAAAAAAGCTTCAAATTTGGAGCATTCTGTTATTAAATAGATATTAAAATACTATAACCGACTTAGAAAGATATGAAGAAAATTGAACTTCTTTGAAGCTGGCACCCAATAAATGGTCGCTGTCAAGTTGTATTTTTTATTTAGTTATTTTTGTCCTTTTGGAGTGTTGTTGTTGTCAACAGATGGCAGTGTTTCTTCCTACTGTAATAACGTCAGGTGAGAGAATAGAACATGAAAACTGACCTGACAATTCTGAAGATTTAAAAAGAAACTTTGTTTGCATAATCAACATTCCTTATGTTGAGTAGAAAAATTAAATAAAATATGATAAATACAAACATCAGATATATTTCTTCCCGAGAAACACCAATTCTATAAATAAGACAAATGTCTCGATGGAGGAGATTCTTTAGGCCTCAACACTCATTAAACAGACGTCCAACAACACAAAACAGGAAATATATTCATTCATGAATTATCTAGAAAATACATTGTTATTCTCAGACAAACAGAAAGAGGAATAAATCTGTGTCAGTGTGTTTTTTTTTCAACAAAGTACATCCAGAACTAGATTCCACACATAAATGAAAACAGTGAAGAGACAGACAGGACACCATGGAACAGAGAGAGCTGGACCGCTGAGGCCAGATTCAGTCACTTTACGTGAATAAAGAGGTCTGGAAGGTTGAGAGGTGGATACTGAAGGTACATTTAGAAGGCTGAGAAATGACAGAGCGCTTTTCATGATCCCAGATGAGTAAAATAGAAAGAAGCTCCAGATGACAGAAAGAAGACACTATCAGCTGGTCTGTGGCGGAGCGACGTAGTCCGGGCTGGAGGCGGGCTGAGCCAGGGAGTCCGGGACGGGGTGGGGGGCGTCGGCCTGTGGCTGGACGGCTGTGAGGGGTAGGGCGGCGGCTTGGGGCCGGATGCTGCCTGGCCGTAAGGCGTCGGCTGCTAGTCAGACGAACAGCCTGCCGAGAGACAGACAACATCTGGGGTCAAAGGTCTCAAAGAGTTTCACTGGAACATGAAAGAAACATGAATATTTCCTCTTTCACAAAGAGAGAAACTGCATTAAATCCTGATTTACAGCACATTTATAAGTATCAATAAACAAAGGTTTGTGAGAAACAGCATATTCATTCTACTTATCCTTCAGTCACTTTCAAAAATATTCAGACAGTAAAAAGTAAAGTAAGTCATGCGACGACTCTGACAGTTATTGCAACAGCAGTAAGAGTAAAAGTCATGACTGGAGAGGCCAGTCGACCTTTCCACCATTTCTCCAGACGCCGTCTTCTGTTAACAAGAGTAAGTTTCTCATCCTGAACTCATATCAAACACTCCAGCTGAAAGTTCACAAGTTCACAGCTGAAGGAATATTTACTGCTGCTGCAGAGTCAGTGATTCCACTAAATTAGTGTTAAGTAACTTAATGGGTGTGGACCAACATCCACGATGTAAAAGTTCTATCAAATCTGACAGTGTTCAGCTGAGCATTCTGATTTTGCTGTGAGAAGTAAAACTGAATATTTCTGCTTCTAAAAAGCAGAAATATGTTAACTTGATGTTTTAATTGTCATAAATAGGTGTTAAGATAATGATGTTTGTTTGTTTGATTGTTTGTTCAATTGAGATTAGCAGTAATGGGGAATAATTAATGAGTTAGGAAGGTTTGACACTTGAGAGCAGCAGAGAAGAAGAGTTAATCCTGTTTAACACTAAAATCTGTCGATTGTTGAGACACTGAGGATTATTTCAGTCTCAGTGTAAAAATAAATCAACATGTTTTGCTGTTGAAGTGACACAGTGCAGTGTAACATATTAACTGTGAAAATTCAACACGAGACTCAGTGTTACTTTAACAGTGTGTGGTCAGGGGCAATATGAAACCTGATTCACTGTTGAATTAACACCTCTGAATTTACAGGGTAGAAACCTGCAGAGCCAGGCTCAGAGGTGGCGGCTTCCTGCTACTCCAGTTGGGGTGAGGAGCGAGACGGAGAGAAAAGGAGAGGACAGACTGATTGATTCTCAGAATCAGCTCAGTCAGAGCAAAACGTTTCTTAGATGAAAGCACAAAAACAATGCATTTTCACTTTTCACGTTGTGGAAACAAACAGGGTCGAAATATTCTGTTTTTTAATCTTTAAACATCGTCGCACTGATGAGGAAGGTCTCCCTGCTCTGGATGGACTCCATCTTTAATGTTTTTGCTTCATGATGAAAGAAAACAGGATGACAGCAATGTTATTATTCCTGTATGTTAGTGTCTTTTCCTCATTTTCCGTCTCAGTTTTATTGAAATTCAAATCAATCGCAGTAACATTCAGACAGAAATTGTGAAGATACCTTAAATATCTGACTCCACTTTCCTGATTTATTGAGTTTTGGAGTAATGCTGGTGAACACACACTCTGAAGGCTTGAACGGAGCAGTGATGCTCCACACTCACCACCGGAATCCATTCCTCCAAAGTCACCACCGGAATCCCATTCTGCTCCGTTTGACCACCAGTGGAGGGAGGCTGAAGACTGCTGGGAGGTGGAGGTCGCCGCTGTGGTGTTGGAAGGAAGAAAGAGATGAACAGACAGCGTTCACTTTCATTTCTGGGAACGTGGAAGAGGAAGAACAGGAGGAGGACAAAGCTTCCACCTGTTGGGGGGGGGGGGGGGGGGGGGGGTGGTGTGAGTCATTAGTTGTTACAGCAATCAAACTCTTAATAGCACTGCTTTAGTTCAGTGCTTAGGCTTTAAAGCTACTGTCAATGCTCAGTCATGATTTTATGAATAATCATGTTGAAAAACTGTGATCTTTGTATGAATCCAAAAAAATATGGATTAGGATTTTTGCCATACATTTTTTCAGAGGGAGAGAGAGAGAGAGAGAGAGAGAGAGAGAGAGAGAGAGAGAGAGAGAGAGAGAGAGAGAGAGAGAGATTAGGTGGTGAGAACTCAGAAAAACAACTAACTCTTCCTCTCAATTGGCTTGAAACTTTTTTTGCCTCTAAAGCTTGCTGACCATGATGAAGTCTGTGTGTTACTGCAAAGGATTAAACTAGTCTAAGAAGGAAAGAATGTCTGGTGGCTACTTCACATTTGACTTTTAATGCAAAACACCAGATGTTTTAGGTGTCTGAGCACAAGTAGGCCAAAAGCATCAATTCAGGTTGTGAATAAAAGAACGACTCGTCAGTATAACCCCCTCCATGGAGCCTGGAGGGTTTGTACTCACCTGGCGACTTGAGGCACAACTGGTAGAAGCATGAGCAGCAGAAGACCAACAAGAAAATCACACCCAATACAATTACAACAATGACGAACCCCGATGAAAAAAATGAAGATTCCGGTTCGTGGCCTGGGAAAACGTATGAATCTGAATGATCGCTTAAAGAAAGACAGGAAAAGACGAGGTTAATTATGTTGATGTTGTCTGACTGGTTTGTATAAAAAAAATACAAATAAGTCTCAAGATTGATGAAATGGATTTTAATGTAAATATGAAATTGTAAACCTGTAGCTCATCCTGGCAGCTGCCTTCTCAGTTTTCAGAAGTAGAGAAAAAAATCAGCCTGAACTGAATATAGATAAGATTCACTGCAGTAGCTGAAAATCCGCTGGAAAAGGCACGAATGAGATAACAGGTTTCATTTCATGTCTTTTATACTCTTTACCTGGGTGCTCTGCTCACACAGCGCTCAGCTGAGACCCCGCCCCCCAGCCAATCAGACATGGTATGCAAATGAGCCGCAGGTTTCCCAGAAAGCACGAGGGCATAGCAGAATACTACTCATAAAATGATTAAAAAAATGATCATAAAACACATGTTAATTTTTTTTTTTTTTTTGCTTTAACTATAATGCCCTTTTTAATTTTGGAAACGGCTAATATGTTGAATATTGCACATTTGAGAATTGGTTCATCCAACTAAAATCAACAAAGGAGTTTGTACTTTTCTGTAAATAAACTGCACAGGATCTCTGAGTGACGCTCAGATGTGGAAAGAGTGAATCACCTGAAGCCAACGTGTAATCAGTGTCATTAAAAATATGCTGAGTGAGAGGATTAGGGTGAGGAAACATATGTACTGTATATCATATGATCATGATGTGACGTTGGATAAGGCTTTGGCTGCCACCTTGTGGACAAAAGGAGAACGGCACTCAGTGGAATTAGACTGTTGATGATTGTGAATGTTGCACAGGAGTTCAACCTGAACCCTAAACCCTAAAGCCTATCCCTGGGGTTAGGTTAAGGGTTTTTAAAAGTGGCACTGTGACAATTTAGTGTTCAGGCTGAAATCTCTGTGAACGGTTGAGAATCAACACAAGACGTCTGAGCATGGCTTCATTTTCATGAAAGTACTTATTTGCAATTTAAAGGGACTGTATCATGCTTTTTTAGCTAGTCCAAACCCTAGAAATGGCATTTACATGGTAATAGTTTATTTTTGGGGCAAAGGAAAAGTCATTTTGTGTGAAATTAAAAGATTTTCTGGGGCTAATTCTGAAACCCGGAAGAGAAAACGCTCTGTTTCACTGAAAATCCCGCCTCTCCCCCTGTGGACTTTGACTGACAGCTACTTCAGCCAATCAGCGCTTCGTTAGCGTCTCTAAGGGTTAGCTTTAACTCTTTAGCTCTAGCTTCTCTACACGGAAATACACGCGAAAACGTCTTTTCCTGTTAGAAACTCACCAGGCGCAGACCCTTCAGACTCTTGCTCTTACTTGACTGTTGCTTTCAGACGATGGTTAAAGTTTATCTCCGTAATCAGAGTTAGAAAAAAGCGGCAACGCTGATTGCCGAGGGTCTGCGGGAGGGGGGCTCAGGGGAGCCATCTTCTCCGTGTGACGTCAACGTGGGAAACAGATAGAGTTGCCAACCGTTCCTTGAAAAACGGAATCGTTCCGTATTTGGATGTAAAAGTGTGCGTTCCGTACTGAGCTGAAAAGGAACGCACTTTGTTCCGTATTTCTGAGAGTCAAAACGTGAGCAATGGAACTTGCGCTTTTTTTTGAAAACTTACGGTAAATTGTTCACCGGCTCTCTGACGTTCTGTGACCAATGAGCTGACAGAGATGGCTTGACAACGCAGAATCACTCTTATCTCATTGGTCAAAAAAAGACCGTTCCCAGGAGGCTGCGGCAGTTCATTGGCCAGTAGTCAGTTTGGTCACAGAGCGCATGGGAAGAAGTAAATGAAAACATTAAAGCAGCGCAGCATGGCTTCCAGAGACATGTAAGTTTGTGCCGTTTCCATATCGGATATATTATGTTTAGTTCATTGATTTGTGTCTGCTGCTGCAGACTGTGGAGTGTTTTCAGTTTAGAAACGGAACCTTGTTGGTTTCTTTGTTCAGAAGGTTTTTCAGTTTTGATTTTGCACTTTTTTAGTTGAAAATAAAAAAAGAACATGTTAAAATCCAGAAGAGACAGCAGCTGTTTGATGTTATTTTGCACATTTAGCAATAAATATAGAATAGAATAGAAATAGAAGACTTTATTAATCTCACAGTGGAGAAATGTACAGGTGTATAGGCTCATAGTACCCACAGCAGGGTGCAAAACTAATGAATGGTGCAATAATTAACAAGTAACAGTGCAAATCATAGTAGGATTGACAATAGAAGCGAAAGACAATGAAGATCTAACTGTATGTACAACCTGAATCTTAAAAATATAACAGGATATATATAATATATACAATATAGACAATACAATATGCAATATATGATGCAATATATAACTATACAGTATGATATAATATATACAACATGTTTTAGTGGAGTGAATGGATACAGCAGAGTGAATGGATGATAAAGTGTCACTGAATTTTTTTAAAGGGGGGTGCAGGATACTATAATGTCCAGGATTATTGCTCATATTCTACACAGTAGAATTGTACAGTCTGACAGCGGTGGGGATGAGAGGCCTGTGGTAGCTCCTTCCTGCTCTGAGGGTCTCAGTCGGCCTCTGAAGGAGCTGCTGAGCTGCTCTACCGTCCGGTGCAGTGGCTGAGAGCTGCTGCCATGATGATGATGATACTTGAATGATAACTGTCTCACTGTAGGCCTCAAATACAAACTGATCAAGCTGATCATGAGTTATTGCAATCTTGCTACTGTAGGTGTAATGCAGTAGCCTAATGTGTTTTTATAGTCTGTAATAGGAGTAACTGTGGCAAAATGCTGTTATATATGTGTTTTTGACCCCCCAAAAACCCAATTTTTTTCAGCTGCCCGCGAGAGGCGTTCCTTATTTCAATCTCTGGGAGTTGGCAACCCCAGAAACAGAGCGTTTTCACGGGTGCGGGAGGGGCTGCCTCTCTGAGCAGCACAACAAGGAGGAAAGCTCAAACATGCAGGCACGAAGGAAAAAAACACTTTGGGGGTGTTTTTGGTGAGTACATAACTATATAACAAGGTTAAAACATACAAAAAGTGAATTTTGCATGATACAGCCCCTTTAAGTGAAAAGAGTCAAACCAAACTGTAATCGGTTCTGTGTGTTCCAGTCAGGGCCGGGTCTACGCAGGGGCAAGAGGGGGCCTGGCCCCCTCAAATAAATGTTGTGCCCCCTCAAACTAAATCCCCCAAAATATATTATATTTAATATATTTTTATTATCTTATGCCTCTCTCCTCCGCTCCACTTCTTAATGTCTTGCTTGCCCCCTCAAATATAAAATATATCAAGCTGTTTCACGTGTCATGTTTCTCACCTCCGCTAAGTAATTTACATTTTTAAAGCAAATAATAATTTCACATGTTAAATTATGAATATGAACAGTGCACAGCACAAAAAACAGGGAAGCTGACATGTGGTGCGTTCGCGTTTGCATGCCTTTGCGTTGACTATGAAATGACCCTTACGCTGCACTGTATTGATGAAGAATGAGAGGGTTAGATGTAAGTTATTTATTTCAGAATTTATGGAACTTGCCTGTTTTTTCTAAACTGCAAAGTTTTTTTTAAAGAGATGTCAGTTATTTCCTACTTTTCACAAGTTGAAAACTAATAATATGAATAATATAGCACTAATAATATAGGGAATTATCGGAATTATCGTCCATTTATTGTTATGGAGGTGAGGTGCTCAATATATCGTGATATTGATTTGAAGCCATATTGCCCAGCCCTAGTCTAACAACAATAACTACAATAAAACAAATGCCAAGCATTTGAGACGACACAACTTTACAAGGTACTTGCTCAGTGTACCCGCATCCCAGTGGGTGAATTTGTCAGTTAGACATGGTAAAAGGTGCTGGAGCACAATGCCCCCTCAACATTTGTGGCTGCCCCCTCATACATGCCTGGCTAGACCCGGCCCTGGTTCCAGTCCAGTTCTAACAGTGACTCATTTGAGAAATGAGATGACTTGATGAACTTTGTCCTTCCTGCAGGCTATGAGCCACTTTGAAAGCCTCGGTCTCAGAAAGCAAAGAAGGTAAAGACGACAGAATGCACAATAACTGATGGTTATGATAAGATTATTGCTTGAGCGCTGAAGAGCTCACAGAGAAAAGGAAACTCACTGGTGTCGTCCTCTGTGCACTTCCAGCTTCTTCTCTTGAGTGAGGAGGAGATTTTACAACTCCATGACTCTGCTGTTGTTTCATGTGATGCTGTGGATTCTGATCTGTCTCCTGGTACAGTTGAACACTTCCAACATGATGTGTGAGTTTAACAGAACTGTTATAAAGCTGTTAACTTAGATAATAATACATACAATAATGATTTTCTCTTGTTTTTCTGTACACAAATGTTTTCCTGGTAATAGATTTTTTTCTCCATTTCTAATTCTACTTGTTAAAACAAAGTGCTTAAAATCTGGTGAATTCTTGTAATTCTAGATATTAAATAAATTTAGAAAAAAAACGGAGAAAATTTAACTTCTTTGAAGCTGACGCCCAATAAATGACACAGTTTGGTTTTTGGAGAAAAAGGAAGTATTTCCTTTGGTTTTAAATGATCTGATGAACACAGAAATGTTAACTTGATCGATGTGAAGTTTCTTGACCTCTGACATGTTGATATTCCTTTTTATTGGCTTTTGACTCAAAAGACACTAACTCAGCTCTTTTCCAGCATGAATCCTCTTGTAATTGTAATTTATAACTCTGTAACCCCCAGGAAAGAGAGGTTTTTAATCTCAACGGGACTTTCCTGGCTAAATAAAGGTTAAACAAACAAACAAATCCTCCTTAAAACACTTCAATGTTTTACAAAGTGGCATAGAGGGGAAAAAAACAATCAAACATCAGCAAATAAAAAGAAGCACTTGGTGGACTGGAAGGGCGGCTGGACCACTGAGGCCAGTTTCAGTCACTTTACGTGAACAAAGAGGTCTGGAAGGTTGAGAGGAGGATATTAAAGGCATACAAGTTGACTCCATGGCGCGTTTAGAAGGCTGAGAAATGACAGAGCACTTTTCATGACTGACATAAAGTCACTAAGAAGCTCCAGAGGACAGAAAGAAGACCACATCAGCTGGTCTGTGGAAATGATCTGTCCATGCACTACAGGCTGGAAGGTGTCGACATGTTTCCACTCGGCTTCAGGTGTGCTGCTGCTGCAGTAACATTATTTTTTACCACAAAAGCGAAAAAGAAAACTATTGATCGAGACAATCTGGAATTTCTCATCTTGAGTCCAAAAGCAGATTTCCAGTTTTGCCAAGTTGAAAAATGCGGCAACACGTCTGAAGCAGAGAGCAGCTCCTCCGTCCTCTATCCGGTCTGGTGAGGCAGAGCTACGTAGTCCGGGTTGTAGGCGGGCTGAGCCAGGAAGTCCGTTTCGGCGGGGGGAGCGCTGGCCTGCGGCTTGGCGGCGGGCTTTAAGGGGTAGGGAGGCTGCCCGGGGCCAAAGCGCCGGCTGGGAGGGGTACATAGGACCGACTGCCAAGAGACAGACAACAACCGGGGTCAAAGGTCTCAGAGGGTTTCACTGGGACATGAAGGAGACACAAATGTTTTCTCTTTTACAAAGAGAGAAACTGCATTAAATCCTGATTCACAGCACATTTTGAAGTATCAATGAACAAGTGTTTATGAGAAACAGCATATTCATACTTTATAACAATCAAACAGCCTCGTGGCTCCTCCTCTCTGTCAGACTCTGTCAAGTCATCAATAAGCCATTATTTGTGTTTAAGTGGGACTGAACAGCAGAAAGCATAACGTCGTATTGAAGAGCTGAGACACTGGTCTGTCAGCAGACATTAGTTAGGAGATGATTTGAGGAATATTTCAAAGGTAAAATGCTGCGATAGAACCGTCACTCATTCCTACTTGATGAATGAAAACAAGCTGGGAGTGAAGTTAATGTTCCATGCATGTTCCATTAACTCGATTCAACCACAATAACATTCAGAGAGAAACATCTGGGACGGGATAAGCTGTGGAGATTACTTCTATCAACCTCTACTGTCATGACTGATTGAGCTCTAAACTAACTGTGGTGAACGGAGCAGTGAAGCTCCACACTCACTGGCTTCCTGGTACGTTGGTGGAGGTCCTGCTCCGTACGGCTGGCCGTGGCCGGCTGAAGGCTGGGCTGGGTAGCCGGGCTGCATCGGGATGGGCTGGAACTGGCCCCCCGGGTACTGCTGGGGGTACTGCTGAGGGGTGGAGGTCACCACTGTGGTGTGGGTGGTGGTGCCAACCACAGCTGGAAGGAAGAATGAGAAAAGACAGCGTTCACCTTCATTTCTGACAACACGGAAGAGGAAGAGGAAAAAGCTATTCTCACAAAGCAGCGGAGGAAAAGGCTTTGACACAGAACGACTCAGTTTGTCTTTATTCTGCTTTAACTTCACATGTGAAAATTTAAAGGAATACTCCACCCAAAAAACGATTTGGCCTCATTTTCTACTCACCCTCATGCTGAGAAACACTCTGGAGCATTTTTTTGACGTTTCAAATGCAGTTGGAGATGTTTGGGGATTTTCGTTGTCAACAAACAGGGACCGACAGAGCCCGACAGAAAAAATGGTCCATAAAATCCACAAAACGTTCCCATTTTCCTTCATACTGCTCGTCCGCTGTAATCCAAGTGTCCTGAGTGCGTAACGTCCATAATTAATTCTTAACGAGGTAATTTAGTACATTTTAAGAGCCCAAACAGGGCACTCTCATACAGCTCCATTGCATGTCTGCGCGCGCACCCTGAACTACGGAAGCCGCGGCAGACCAAGCAACACGCTTGCGCGCTTTCAGCGACTACTTTTCTAAATTGCAAGCGTAGAAGAAGTTCCGCTGTTTATATTCTGCTGTGAGTGACCGAGCTGTGGACAATCACAAAAGTGATTGGCTACTGTTTTAAAGCTTTGAATTCGGTGTCCTGCTGAAAGGGCACAAGCGTGTTGCTTGGTCTGCCGAGGCTTCCGTAGTTCAGGGTGCGCGCGCAGACATGCAATGGAGCTGTATGACAGCGCCCTGTTTGGGCTCTTAAAATGTACTAAATGACCTCGTTAAGAATTAATTATGGACGTTACGCGCTCAGGACACTTGGATTACAGCGGACGAGCAGTATGAAGGAAAATGGGAACGTTTTGTGGATTTTATGGACCATTTTTTCTGTCGGGCTCTGTCGGTCCCTGTTTGTTGACCACGAAAATCCCCAAACATCTCCAACTGCATTTGAATCGTCAAAAAAATGCTCCAGAGTGTTTCTCAGCATGAGGGTGAGTAGAAAATGAGGCCAAATCGTTTTTTGGGAGGAGTATTCCTTTAATTTAGACAACCTCAGAGCAGGAAAAGTTCCAACACAACTCAACAGGGGTGTCAAACATTTTATTATCTGTTTGTTTTGTCCACCTGAATGTTCTTGCTCACTACTAAACACTGATGTTGACAAATGTGTTACGATGACATTTTACTTGAGTTGTTTGCAGCTGCCAAATTTGTTTAAATTTGCATTAAGGCTTAACTCAAAAACCTCAAAGGTTTCCATTTCACTACAAATTTTAAAAAATTCAATTCTAAAAATAGTTAATTAATGATACATTTAGATATAAAAATTAAACATTAAATGTGTGATGGTGGTGATGGAAAATCCTTCCTCAACCAGAGAACATGAAACATAAGTGGAAATGTGAAACAGTTATGTCTAGGACTGAACGATATGGGCAAAATTTCATATTTCGATATCCATACCAGATATCTCGATATCGATAGGATATATTACAATGGATTCAGTTAAAGTTAAGAATTTTTCAGAAAAATAAAAACATCATAATACAAAAGGATGTAAAAAAAAATGCAGTTTTATTTATGAGAACTCACTGCCACTACCACCAAACTCGTTTGTGCAGATTCTGCAACCGCCCTCTGCCATCAGCTGTCAACCAGTAAACGAGGTTTGTAGTTGGCTGGCCTTACCTGTGCATGGGCAAGCGTACATGCAGGGCAAGCAGGGCAAATCTTGATATCGTTGATTTTGAGAAATTAATGTCCTGAATGTTCATATCGCGATATCGATATGATAACGATATATTGTTCAGCCCTAACACACACTGAACCAAAACTTGAGGTAATCAACTGGCATTTAGGCAGCAGTTCTACCAGTCTGCACCCCCCCCCCCCCCCCAAAAAAAAAAGGTGGGGGCTTTGTCCTCCTCCTCCTCCTGTTCTTCCTTTTCCACGTTCCCAGAAATGAAAGTGAAGGCTGTCTGTTCATCTCCTTCTTCCTCCCAGCTGCCACCACCAGCCGCACCACAGTGGCGACCTCCACCCCCCGGCAGTACCCAGAGCGCCAATCCCAGCCCCTCCCACTGCAGCCCTCCCCTCCGGTCCAGTCTTCAGCCTCCCTCGACTGGCCACACGGATCAGGACCTCCACCAACATATCTGGAAGCCGGTGAGTGTGGAGCATCACTGCTCTGTTCAAAGCTTCAGAGTGTGTGTTCACCAACATTACTCCAAAACTCAAAAAATCATTAAAGTGGAGTCAGATATTCAAGGTATCTTCACAACATATCCTGTCCCAGATGTTTCTGACAGTGAGACCTACCTCATCAGTGCAACGATGTAAAAAGATTAAAAACAGAATATTTCTGCCCTTTTTTTTCCACAACGTGAAAAGTTGAAAATGCGTTGTTTTTGTGCTTTCATCTAAGAAACGTTTTGCGTTGACTGAGCTGATTCAGAGAATCAGTCAGTCTGTCATCTCCTTTTCTCTCCGTCTCGCTCCTCACCCCAACTGGAGTAGCAGGAAGCCGCCACCTCTGAGCCTGGCTCTGCTGGTTTCTACCCTGTAAACTCAGAGGTGTCAATTCAACACTGAAACAGGTTTCATATTGCCCCTGACCACACACTGTTAAAGTAACACTGAGTGTAGTGTTGAGTTTTCACAGTTAATATGTCACACTGCACTGTGTCACTTTCACTTTTATTTTACACTGAGACTGAAATAATCCTCAGTGTCTCAACAATCAACAGATTTTAGTGTTAAACAGGATTAACTCTTCCTCTCCGCTGCTCTCAAGTGTCAAACCTTCATAACTCATTAATTATTCCCCATAATCTCAATTCAAAAAACAAACATCATTATCTTAACACTCAAACATCAAGTTAACATATTTCTGCTTTTTAGAAGCAGAAATATTTGATATTGCTTCTCACAGCAAAAATCAGAATACTCAGATGAACACTGTCAGATTTGATTGAACATTTTTACAGCATGGATGTTGGTCCACAGCCATCGAGTTACTTAACACTAATTTAGTGTAATCACTGACTCTGTGGAGTTAAAATTGAAATTAAAATTAAATTAAAACTCTTGTTAAAACGGTTACAGTTTTGGCCTCATTCTTTTTACTGGTGCGTCACAGAAGAAATAAAAACATGTTTTGAACCATCACAATATGGAACAATGTTTCCTCTCTCATTGTCATTACTTCTTTAACTGTGTTAATTGTATGAGATAAAGTCGATCATGTTGTCTGACCCACCAAACACACAATGCGCCGTGTCGGAGTGGTTAGCATCACGCCTGCGATCATGTCGACGTCACAGCGAGCAGAAGCACAGGATCTGCAGGTTTCTGTGTGGCAGGCGCAGGTTTGGAGTTTGGAATTAAATAGTTTCTGGCAGAAAAGTTAAATCTCTTTCGTTTGCTGTGTATTACCCAGCAGCAATAAACAGATAGATAAAAATAGATAACACTTTATTAATCTCCCAAAGGGAGAAATTCAGGTGTCCAGCAGCACACACAAATCATTCGCACTCAAATAAATAACAAAAAGACAATAAAATTCCTTAAGTTGTGAACTTATGAACTTTCAGCTGGGTCTGCACACTGGAACCCTATGCAGGACAGAGCTGCGGCAGCGACTTGATCTAAAACGCCTGCGCTCTTAGCGTAGCTTGTCTAATCAGTGCTACGAAACCCAAAAGGTACTCACAGACCAGGCAGAGCTTCCCCTGCCTCTGCGTGTATGTCTCGTAACACTCGCGGTCCCAGCGTGTTTCTGATCTCCAATGTGTGTGCGTGCCGTCCTCCCTTAGAGCTTCCACCTGTTGTTGCGTCTCTGGGGCGTGACCTCCACGTCTGCTGGCGTCTCCTAAAACACAAATAAACCAAAATGCACTGCAAATTAAATCCTAAATAAAAACACAGCAAAATCACAACACACATAAAAACACAGTCTAAAAGGCCACATCATGGATCCTGGATCACATCCCCCCATATTCTGAGGTTGTCAGTCCCTGCGACGTAAAATCAATTCAGTCTCTGTACCATGGCACTGGTTGTCCAAAATTAGACCGGGTTGATCTTCTTGGAGCAGCATCCGCAATGTCCGGCTCAGTCTGGTCTGGTGCTGAGGGTAAAAATCCATAAAAAACATGCAAAACAGGTACTCTATCCAGGAACGGCTCCCCAGCAGACTGGGGGCCTGCAGTTTCAGGTCAAGTGCACAGTTTCAAAGAGTTCCTGTGCAAAGTCTGCTCATATCCATCCTGCTCCGGCCGGACCCTGTACATTAGTCCCGTATCTCCTACCTGCTCAATGACAACAAATGGCTCTGGAGACCACCAAGGTGCCAACTACGGCGCCAATCCCTCAATTGCGCCAGTATTCTCTCACCGGGCGAGAAATAGAGCTTTTGCGCGTTTGTCGTATTGTTTCTTTTGTTCCAATGCAGCATTACCCATTTTCTCATGAGCAATACGATGCGCAACAGACATCCGATGTTGGTGTTCCTGAATCCACTCATTAACATGGCAACTGGGTTGTTGGGGGCTAATAGCCAAGTCCATATCAACAGGGAGCTGTAACTGATGACCAAACATTAAAAAGGATGGAGCATAGCCAGTAGCAGAATGTACAGTATTGTTACAAGCATGCACAAGCTCTGGTGAGTATTGTGGTAAACAATTCTATTTTTCTTCTTCTAGAGCACCCAACAATTTTAGCAAGGTCTGGTTAAACTGCCATTACCAGCTGGTTGATGTGGCGTAGTTTGAGTTTTAGCAGCACCATATGTTTCACACAGTTCCTTCATTAGCGAAGACTCAAAATTGGCTCCACGGTCTGAGTGAAAACGGGTTGGGCAACTAAAACTTTGAATGATGTTTACCCAGATCACCCTTACAGTGGTCAGGGCCGTCTGGTCACGTGTAGGTATGGCCCAAGCGAAATGCGTGAACTGGTCCGTGGCTATCAATATATTTTGATATGTATGAGTGGAACTCCCGAGAGGTAAATAGTCTAAAGCCTCCATTCTCAAACTGTGGTACGCATACCACTGGTGGTACATGAGCTCCCTCTAGTGGTACGCAGGGGAATCACAGAAATGTATATATTCTTTGAAAATTAGTTAAAAGTCAGAACTTTCAGAAACAAATATTACCACCAAAGTACATAATTTAAAATTAAAACACGTCAAATCCACTGTAATTCACATTCAGTTTTTCTCTTCTAATATAATGTGTTGGACTGTGATGTGGTCACGTTCAGTCACGTAGTAGTCATCGACGATTAAACTAGCTTAGCTTCACTGTTATGAGCGTGCAGAGGTGAAACGAGAGGTCCGAAAACTCTACAAATGTGGCTCCAAACAGGAGCTATTAGGAAAAGTGCAGAACAGGAGGAGAATACAACCAGCAGCCCTGCTGAAACTGAAGTTGATGACACTGAGCGAACACGAGGCTAGCAGGTGGCTAATTAAGCAGCATAGCCGAAGCGTCACCGGCATCTGCTAGTGTTCGCAACAAACGACGCAGCATGAGTGCAAGAGAGAGAGAGAGAGAGAGAGAGAGAGAGGATGTAAGTGACAGGGATAGTTGCCCCTTTGTGTGTGACAGTTCTGGAGTTATGCCTTTGCTAACTGTGGCTGACAGAATTAAACAAAAACAAAAAGACCAAGACACTTTGAAATATAGAAATATACCTGCTTCCTGTGGGTGTTTTTTTTTTTTTTTTTGTTAGTTTGTTGTTTTTTTTTTACTTTGGTCATAATGGGTGGTACTTGGAAAGCCTATTTTTTCTGAGGTGGTACTTGGTTTAAAAAGTTTGAGAAACACTGGTCTAAAGCTATGACTTCAAGTGGGTAGGAAACTGGAATGGGATTTAGGGGGGCCTTCGGCTCTACCCTACTTTTCTGCAGGGTACAGGCAATCCAACCCTGAAAACAAAACCTGGAAACGACATATGTCCCCCTCCATTTCAGTCCAGTACAAGTGTTGCCTTAGGCTGGCTAGGGTTTTCTCAACACCAGCATGGACCCCTGCCTCATGGACCTTCCTCCAAAGTTCCTCCCCAGGTGCAGCTGGATCACTCTGTTGGGCTGTGGGAACCTGAAATCTGGAGAGGGCGTCAACATTAACATTACTTTTACCTGTTCGATGCTTGATGTTGTAATTGAAAGACACAGGTTGGGCAACCCAGCATTGTTCTACAGCGCCCAGTCTTGCAGTCTGTAGGTGAGCTAACGGGTTATTGTCAGTGTACACCATGAACTGCACTCCTGTTAAATAGTCCTTTAGGGCCCGGTCACACCGCCCGAACTTTGCCGGAGCGTCCCTGGAGCGGTGAAAAAAATCCATCACCGCTCGTAACCGTTCACCACTGTTCACCACCGTTTAACAGAAGTTGGCCTCTGTTAAAGCAACGCCGTAAACGCTCGGCCACCGCTGATGTTACACCCCCTCCAAAGGCTGCAACGATCAGCCAGACCATCATACATTTTTTCGTGTTTTTGCGCAGGAGCACAGCAGCAGGTTGTTTTTCTGTAATCTAATGTATTAGAAATTAACATAAATAAACAAAATATTAAGTCAAGAGGATCAGCAAACCTTTTAATGCCTCATGTCTGCTGTATTAATGCCTCAAATCAGGTTTTAAAATTTATTTGACTTTTTACAGTGCGCATTTGCGCAGCGTCACCTCTCACACTCCGCACACTCGTTTCCTTGATAAACACGCACACACACACCAACACACACAAAACAGTTGTGTTATTAACCGTCAATAATAATCAAGAACATATTAAAATTTGTAAAATAAGTCTCCCCGGCTGCGCACCAGGACGGACACCCCCCCCACACGGTCCGTCCTCACCCTGCTCATTTTATTTTGGGACTGCAGGCTCGACAGGACAAAGGTATTTATTCAGAAAATATGTTCGTTCTCAAATTAATTTTTGGAAACGAAAAACACTTGGTTTGCTGTACTTTGATGGAGGATATAATATTTTACCCGAATCTGTAACTGGCACATCTGGAGACGCTGCAGTGCTCCAACTACCGTGTTCACTGTTGTGTAGAGATTTATTACCTTAGTTTATTTTTTTTCACACCATTTTATGTTATTATTATGTAGTTGTAAACTGACAGTAGCCTACAGTAATTCTCTATACCTGGAGGTGACGCGTGAGCGCTTCATGCGCCGCTGCAGGTTCTGCTGGACTGTCCGACACGTCTCCGCCATCCGACTCCCCCTCACTGACCTCCTGTATCATTGCTGAAGCTTCTGTTATGCCTCTTTTTATTGTCTTTTTTTTTTTTTTTTTTTTTGGGGGGGGGGGGGGGGGGAGAGATTTGGTTGATATTTTTGGACGATTGTCTGATGTCAGAGCCAGCTCCCTGTTCAGATGCGCGCATATGAACCAAAACAAATCAATCGCAGAAAAAAAGCAACAGGAAGTGCGTCTTCTTTATTTTTTTGGGGGTATAAATGCTTTGTAATATTATGTGTGTCATTGTTAGGACCTTATTTGCTTCGGAAACCTTATTTACTTCAGAAAAATATACAAGACACATATTTAGGAAAAGTCAAAGAATTAGAGGACAGGGGAATTATTTTAACAGATTTATTTGAATTATAAAAACCCAAAAGGTCTGTCAGAACGTCTTGGCTGTTCTGGTGTTAACAACTGTGAAAAAAATACTGTTTTATATATATTACTTCAACCTTTTTCATTTATTATTCCATTCCACTATTCCACCAACCCCGTGTCCGCTCGTAGAACGCTTCCCACCGCTCCACCGACGTTTGAGAAACGTTTAATCGCCGCCCGGGCAACGCAGCGAAGCAGCGGTGGTCCAGCGTCCCAGATTGCGTTGGCCTGGCGGACCCGAGCGTCCACGAACTTGCGTCTAGCGGTGCCAAACTTGGACTGGGTGCTGGTGGAGCGGGGGTGAACGTTGCTGGGGCGGAAAATTCAACGCTCCTCACCGCTCTGAATATTTTGTGCAGCTCAAAACTTTTGGAGCGGTGGGAGGGCCCGTCCGCTAACATCAGCGGTGGCCGAGCGTACACGGCGTTGCTTTAACGGAGGCCAACTTCTGTTTAACGGTGGTGAACGGTTACGAGCGGTGATGAATTTTTTTCACCGCTCCAGGAACACTCCAGCCAAGTTCGGGCGGTGTGACCGGGCCCTTAGTCTGCTTTAATGCCAACAGTTTCAATTTGAGGAAGTGTAAGATTTTCAGCTGTTGTGATGGCTCTTACGGGCCCAGGATGGCCAGCACGTCCAGGAACAACACATGAACAATCCAAAGTCATCCAGAGCTCTTTCATTTATTACTCACACCAGGACACAGTGGCAGCATCTCCCCTCCACAAGCAACAGGCGACCCAGGTGTGTGTGTGCAAACCCCTTAAATAACCAGGGGCTAAACCACCCACCCAAAACGCAGAGGGTTGTGCTCACTTACATTAACAATTATTGAAACAGTGCTATCTACAATTAAGTATCCTATTTACAATATTCAAGACTCACTCTACGTACGAAAACAGACAGTTCTATCTTCACCATGCTAAAGTTGTACATTTAAGTTTCCTGGAAACCAAACATTGCAAATCCCCAAGTGAAACCTCCCCTCTCTTGGGCTCCACTTGGGCCAGTCCAATAAGGGTGATGATGTGCAGCTGGCCTGCACTCACATGGGCGCGCCTCCATGCCAGTGCCCCCGCCAATCACCTCAAAGAAAGAGAACTGGTGAGAAGTCAAAACAAACAAATGGATGTGAAAACTAAATAAGGAACCGGTCTTCAGTTAATACAAAACCATCGGTAAAAGAAATGCAATGTACGAACCTAAATGAAGACCTAAATAAATGTGTGAAGACAGAAACTAAATGAAGATGTACAAAATATAATGTGGGTGGCAGAATACACCTGATCAGTGAGGAAATGTGTCCAGCTTCCTCACAGGAAGCTATAAGTAGCATCATTTCGCTCTGCGGGATGTAACCATCGGCTCGCGTAGGCTATTACATGCTCTCGCCCTCCTTGTACCTGAGCAAGAACAGCCCCAAGTCCACTGAAACTTGCATCAGTGTACACAACAAATGGTTCATCAAAATTGGCAAAAGCCAGAATAGGCGCCTGCGTCAGGGCCGCTTTAAGGGCATCAAATGAGGCCCGGCATTCAGAAGTCCATTGTACCCCTTTCGTCTGTGATTTCTGATCTGTTGGAATGCCAGCCAGCAGAGAATTCAGGGGGCACGCAATTTTAGCAAAGCCTGACACGAACCTTCTGTAGTAGCCTGCCAGTCCCAGAAATGCTCTGACTTGCCCTCACTGTGGATGGTGCAGGCCAATCTAACACAGCCTTCATTTTCTCAGGATCAGGTCTTACATGCCCTAAAAACTTGACCACAGACTGCAGAAGTTTGCACTTGTCAGGCTGCAGCTTTAGTCCATGTTGCCATAAACGGCTGAAGACTTTGTCCAGTTGCTGTAAGTGAGAATAAAAGTCAGGTGAGTAGATGATTATGTCATCCAAATAAAAAAGCAATGATTCTGCGATCTGACTGCTTAAACACTGTTGCATAAGTCACTGAAATGTTGCAGGAGCGTTACAAAGCCCAAAAGGCATGTGCTCAAACTCAAATAATCCAACTGGAGGAGTAAAAGCAGTTTTCTCCTTATCTTGTGGGTGCATCTCAACCTGCCAGTAGCCACTGGCGAGGTCAAGTGTTTCGAGAACCCCTCAGCTCGTCTCAGACTTCTAAGAGTCTCTCCTATTCCTGGCAATTGCAACGCATCTTTATGCGTCACAACATTTAGCTTTCTGTAGTCCACGCAGAAACACAGACTGCCGTCCTTTTTCTTTACAAGGACTGTGGGTGCTGCCCATGGACTTTTACTTTCTTGGATCACTCCTTTCTCCAGCATTCCAGCTAGCAGAGACTTCACTTCTTTATAGAGTGAGGGAGGAAGTGGTCGGAATCGCTCACGGATGGGCGCAGCGTCACCAGTGTGGATGCGATTTTGAACGTCATTGGTCCTGCCAAAATCCTCTTCGTGGCGAGCAAACATCTTCTCCCATTTCTGCAGGAGAGCGCAAAGTTCCTCTTGCTGCTGCCAAGATCAATCAGGCCGATTAGTAAAGTTCCTCACCTCATCTGAGAGGCCAGAGATCAGGAGCAGTGTGAACCAGGGCCACTTCAACCACTCCATCTTCCTCAAGGGATAAGATCACATCCTCAGGGCCTCGCACGTCAGCAGGATCAATGTGATAAAGACGCCTCAGCTTCTGGTAGCGGCCTATGGTCCAGCTGTATGGTTGCGGGTTACTGACACGGACAGGGATTCGACCATTCCTCAACATCCCAATGGTCCTTGGGGTCCAATGGTCCAATGGTCCAATACCCCCACTTAACCAGCGCTTGGTAGTGCCTCAACCAAAGCGCTGCAGTCAGGGCCAATCCGAGCCCTCCCCCACACTAGCAGCTCACTGTCAGGAGGAACCATTATGACCTGCCTGCCAGACAGCCACACGTGCCATAGGAACCCATCTTCAGCAAACGTGGCTTCGATGCGGCGACAGGTGGCGAAGGCATCTCTCCTGGGCTTCTGGAATGTCTGTGGAGGCAGGGCAGACTCTCCGGACCATGTAAACAGCACATTCCAACAGGCAGTTACAACATTCCTCCCAACAATAAACGGATGTGTACAATCCTCATCTTTCACAATCACTACTCCCTGTTCAGGAATTTATATTCCTTCAATAACAAAGTTGAGCATGGCATAGCCAACATATGGGATTACAAGACCATGAGGTGCTCTCAATTTAAACAGTACAGGCATCCTTCCAAGCTTAGCTTTGTTAAAATTTTCATTGAACATGCCCACTGCCATTAAAGGATAAGTACGTTTTTTACAATTTTCAAGTTGTCTATAGAATGAAGTACAAACGTATACTCACCCAAAAGGCTTTTCTCATCCGAACAGTGCTTCCGGGGAAAATTTGGACCCAAAATCGAGTGGCGCACATTCGTATACTGTTAGCAGACGGGACATCGGTAACGCCACTCCTAAAACGGCTTTAATTGTCCAAAAACTCATTAGTTTTACCAATATTTCATCATGGTCGGCTCACGTCTCTCCTCCACGACAGCCCGGTGTCGCGAGATATTTCATATATGCAGATATATGTTCGAATTGAATTTACTACTCGGCGCAGTTAAGAAGTGCACATGTATCTAGACATCTACATCTAGATATCTATGTCTGTATGTCTAGGTAGTAGTTTGACGTAAGCGGTTGTTGTGTGTGTTTTTTTTCGAATGCCAATGCTAACGCATGTTTCTGATACCTGCTCTTGGAATAAACATCGTCACGCTGCCAAATGCCTCTGGACTTCTTTCAAGCATATTACAGAGATAAATGTTTTGGTTGTTTTGTTGACCTCTGAACTGAAAGCTTTGTTTACGGCTGCCGCGCGCATGCGCAGTAAGGCTTATTGTTTCCGGGGCAACCTGAGGCTACACACGGTGCTTTTGCTGAAGAGAAAATCATTCAAAGTTCTTGTCCACAACACCTTCATCTGACAGATATTTGTCCATTTTACACCACACTGGAAAGAAAAGCAATATGCCGTTTCTCACAAACCTTTGTTTATTGATACTTCAAGATGTGCTGTGTATCAGGATTTAATGCAGTGTCTCGCTTTGTAAAAGAGGAAATTTTCATGTTTCTTTCATGTCCCAGTGAAACCCTTTGAGACCTTTGACCCCAGATGTTGTCTGTCTCTTGGCAGTCGGTCCTATGTACACCTCCCAGCCAACGCCTTACAGCCAGGTGGCGTTCAGCCCCGGGCCGCCGCCCTACCCCTCACAGCCAGCCGCCCAGCCGCAGGCCGACACCCCCCCAACCGGCCCAGACTTCCTGGCTCAGCCCACGTCCAGCTCGGACTACGTCGCTCTGCCACAGACCAGCTGATATTTTCTTCTTTCTGTCATCTGGAGCTTCTTCGTGACTCTATTTTACTCATCTGGGATCATGAATAACAGTCTGTCATTTCTCCACCTTCTAAACGCACCTTCAATATCCACCTCTCAACCTTCCAGACCTGTTTTGTGGTCCAGCTGCCCATCTATTCCATGGTGTCCTGTCTGTCTCTTCACTGTTTTCATGTATGTGTGGAATCTCGTTCTGGATGTGCTTTGTTGGAAAAAAAAACACACACACACACTGGCACAGCTGGCACAGATTTATTCCTCTTTCTGTTTGTCTGACAATAATAATGTACTGTATTTTCTGGAGAATTTATGAATTGTTAGGTGTCCTGTTTTGTGTTGTTGGACGTCTGTGGATGAATGTTGAGGCTTCATGAATCTTCTCCACTGAGATCATTTGTCTTATTTATAGAATTTGTTTCTCGGGAAGAAATATGTCTGATGTTTGTATTTTTCATTTTATTAAATTTTTCTACTCAACATAATCGTAGTAATACATAGTATTGAATGGGCAGCCAGTGGAGGGACTTTAGTACGGGAGTGATATGATCGTATTTGCGCCTCCTCGTCAGGACCCTGGCAGCGCAGTTTTGAATGTGCTGGAGCTTTTGGAGGCTCCTGCTGGGGATCCCGACGAGGAGCGCATTACAGTAATCCAGTCTGGAGGAGATAAAGGCATGGATCAACCTCTCAGCGTCCGGTTGGGAGAGGGAGGGGTGGAGTTTGGCAATGTTTTCTGGATGGAGGAAAGAGACTTTGCAGAGATGGCGACTGTGGGTTTCAAAGTTAAGGTGAGAGTCCAGTATGACTCCAAGATTTTTAACTGAGGATGACACGGTGATGTTACGTCCAGAAACGGGGAAGCTGCTGAGGGAGAGGGACCGGGTTTGGTGTGGTGTACTTATCAGGATGACTTCCATTTTGCGACTGTTTAGTTGTAAAAAGTTGTTAGTCATTCATGCTTTTATCTCCTCCAAGCAAACGTGAATTGCTGATGGCTGGGTGGAGGAGCGTGTGGTGTTAGTATATAATCACGAGTTACTTGGAACCATACAATTCTGATTGGTTCTAAGGATCCTCCAGTATACCTTTAATTGACTTCATCAAATGACCCCAGACTTGGTCTCTATTTGTACATCTGTCTTAAACAAATGACCAATACATCACAGTTGCAGCCCAGATTGTTAACTTCATCTGTGATCTGACCAGAAGCCCTCCTCCCCCGCCCCACAACAAAGGGAGTGTGTGTGGCTTAAGGCCCGTCCATGCTTCTCATGTCCGCGTGGGTGCGCGTTGCGCGTTGGTCCGCGTGACGTAAAAATCGTCATGAATTCCTGTCCGCTAGGGTCCGCGCGGACCGATCCGCGGACGTCCGCGCAGCAGCCAGAAATTGAGACCGCGTTGCGCGTTGCGCGTTGCGCGTTGCGCGCAGGTCGCGGAAGTGTGCGCCTGCGCCAGAGCACCATAGCAAACAAAACATGACGGTAGAAGTGAAAGTAGATGGAGCTCCAGCCTGATGGCTCTACTTAAAGACACCGAAAGAGTGAAAAACTGGTGGAAAGAGAGAGAGACTGTCTGGAGAGAGGAGAAGGTCTGCAGACAGAAGTGAAAAAGTACCTAATTGCTCCGGCGCCGCCCCGCGATTCAGAAACAGAAAAAAAAAAAGGCTAAATAAACTTTAATACTTAAAGATAATGTACTGACAATGTATGTGCTTAATTTTCTCTAAATAAACCGTAATAAAGGAGCAGATAAACAGTCAGTAGTGCCGGAAAAGCTTCTCGAGGCTGCGTGGATCACCGCGCCTGCATGAGACGCGCACAGCTGAGCTCAAAAGGTAGTATGGGAGAAAGCGCGTCCGCATCGGTGGTGCGCGGACCTTCCAAAGCGGACGCGGAAACGCGTACATGTGAAGCATGGACGAGCCTTTACCTGCAGTCAGTGTCTCAGCTTGTGAAAGTTTGTCCCTCTGTCGTTTGCCTTTCACAGTCATCAGTTTTTCCACTTTTTTGCAAATAATGCACAGCGGTGGAAGAACATGGCCTGCTGAAGGTATTGGAAAACCTGTCCTGGAGCAAAGTTTCTTTCGTTGAGTTCCAGTTGCCATTGCTGTCAACACCTTGGCGTCGGCGATGCTGTCCGAAGGGGCTGATTGATCCGGGGCTGCAATCTCGCGCTTTTTCTCGGCCAAACTCAAACGCCTTTTACAAATAAATCGCATGTAGCATGTCTTATGGAAACCAGCATCTTCGGGAACATTGTCAAATATAACATCGACACAATGTTTATAATTTTTAGCAAGGTCCTTAGACGCACCCTGCAGAGAAAGCCACTGTGTAATGCAGGTTCGGTAAGTTTCCCACCGTGTCCGTGTAAAGTCCTGCACGTGCTCGCCCTGGACAGATGCAACATAGCATTGCTTTGATCATTGTTCAATAACTTTTGAAGGCGGTTTCCTTGTCTTTTTTTTTTCTTTTCGTCATCTTCGCTCGTATCTGTGCTAGATACGGTCGACGCCACGTTGTGTGTTGATCTGAAACCATGGCAACAGGACTCGGCTCCTATTAATTCGCATGACCAAAAACCGCTGCGCACGCATTGCAAATCCTAGTCCGCCCGTGTCAATATCACTACGCCCCAGTAAAAAAAAGACCGACACAAAAACGCTAATTATTAAAAAATGACTGGAAACGGTGAGTAGAAACTTTTTTGGCATTAATTAGCAATAGATATATCTTAGAAAAGAGAGTTTATGTAGATCCACTTGAGTGGAACGAACCAACACAATCTCGCCACAATCTCTCCCAATCGCGCCAGGACAGCCCATCAGCGTGGAGGTCGTCACGGACGTGCTGACGTAGGCACGCAGGGCTCCGACCACGCAAAACAGTTGTTGGCGTGATGCCACGAGCGGCGTGTGCGACTTCATTTGTTCACCGCTTCTGGTGGAAACACAGCGTCAGCCTGAAGTAGCGCTGGAAGTCGCCTCATTGGCGGGTGAGGCGCTACCCTACGGGGGTGGTATGAGCTCGGTGAGTTCCACCGTCTTCTGCAGGAGCTGCGCCTGGATGACGGCCGCTTCCAACGCTACTTCAGGCGGAGTGTTGCCCAGTTTGAAGACCCGCTAGCTGGGGTTGGTGCCAGGATCTGCCGCCAGGACGCCAATTAGCGGCGCTCCATTCCAGCTGTGGAGCGCCTTTCCACCTGTCTCCGGTGAGTTTCAGTTTATCAGTTTTTAAAATTAGCATGATGCGACCGGTACGTGACTGATGGGATGCTCTGCTCAGAAATGGCGCTTCACAGTAACTATGGTGTAACCCAGTGGTTCACAATTGCCAAAAAATATTTAACAAGGTAAACAAACAAAAAAATATCTAACTACGTGTGTGTGTGTGTGTGTGTGTGTGTGTGTGTGTGTGTGTGTGTGTGTGTGTGTGTGTGTGTGTGTGTGGGGTGTCACAACTTCAATTATGAGAAATAATGTGAGAATCCATTTTTGTGCAACACTGAATTGAGCAAATATTTAAAAAATTATATTTTCTTTATTGCAGATACCTGGCAACTGGTGACTCACATCAGACCATCGCCAATAGCTTCCATGATGGCGTCTCCAGTGTGTCTCGGATCAGTCCCAAATGGTCTCTGCCTTGTGAGGGAGTTCATGGCTGTGCCCACCACAGAGGAGTGGAAGTCCATCGCGGAGGGGTTTGAGGAGCGGTGGAACTTCCCTCTCTGCCGCAGTGCTGTGGATGGGAAGCACATCAGGATCCAAGCCCCTGAATAAGCTGGATCCCAGGTTTTTAATTACAAGAGGACATTTTCCATCGTTCTCTTGGCTGTGGTGGATGCCAGATACTGCTTCCAGGTGATAGACATCGGGGGGTATTGGAAGACCAGCGATGGTGGCGTCCTGGCCAACTCTGCCTTCAGGCCCTCCGCTCTGGCTCCGTCCAGCTGCCTGCTGACTGTCTGCTGCCTGGAGCTGACCACAGGGGTCAGCTAAGGTGCAGAAGTGGAGCCACTTCCAGGTCTCGGTAGAGTTGCAGCCAGCAACTCAGTACGAGAGGCCATCAGGGTGCGGGAGACCTTCTCCTCCGACTTCTCTGTCGAGGGAGCAGTCGAGTGGCAGGCCAGCATTTAGTGCAGGAGCACTCCTCCAACAGCTCTTTTCAGAGCCACCCATACATTCTAAAGACAACACATCCTCATCACCGTCTCCTGCACAACAGCAGTGGGCAGGATTGTTCTGATGTTTGTCCCACAGTCCTCTGCATCAACTCATCAATCGTTGAGATCCGCTCAGCATCTCCAGCAACCCACATTTGTCAATAATAATAAAAAAAAATTGCAGCTTCGGCACCTCATCTCTAAAAATAAAAATCCAATCATGATGAAAAATCCTTTTATATTACATAATTTTAAAAAGCACTCCTCAATCAATCAATCAATTTATTTTTGTATAGCCCAGTATCACAACAACAGTTGCCTCAGAGGGCTTCAAGATGTTACATTGGTCGGTAAAAGTAAAAACAGTGAATAAGCATAATGGTAATATGTCAATATTTACAGTAACGAGACAGAACGAAGCAACCACCGCCTTCGACCCTCACATCCGGCAAGAAAAAACTCCAAAAACCCAGTGGGAAAAGAAGAAATCTTGGGGAGAACCACAGTATGGAGGGATCCCTCTCCCAGGGACGGACAGCTTTGGCAACAGCTAGCATGAGACAATAAGAAGTAAAGCCTAGGACTATGTTGAGGACAGTCCGTTGGACGGTCCAGCACAAGAACCACGGATCCCAGCAGTAGAACCGAAGCCAGTCCACGGGCAGGACCGACAGGGGTGTCCTCCCGGCCCGGACGGAGCTTGTTCATAGGCCTTCGTAATAGTGGAGTCAGCAACTGAAACTGGAGAAGACTCCCCCTCGAAGGGGGGGACAACAGGTGAAAAGCAATGAACGGACTAAAGGGAATAACATTCAGACATTAGAGGATAGGGCTCAGTGCACCGTACTTCCCACAGCATTCTAGCTCCTGGGGCAGCTTTGTGGATACTTAACTGTTTAAACTAGTATTTAGTTAGTATAGTTTAGTTTAGTTTAATTTAGTTTGGTTTAGTTTAATTTTGTTTAGTATAATTTGGTTTGGTTTAGTTTAATTTAGTTTAGTTTAGTTTGGTTTAGTTTGGTTTAGTTTGGTTTAGTTTAGTTTAGTTTAGTTTGGTTTACTGTAGTTTGGTTTGGTTTACTTTAGTTTGGTTTGGTTTGTTTTAGTTTAGTTTAGTTTAGTTTAGTTCCTGCAGCCTGGCATGCCAGATTGACTTTGTGTTACACACATATAAAGACATGTTTCCCCATGTATCCTGAGCATGGAGAGACAGTCTGCAGTGCCAGGCTGGAACTCCTGTGCAACATTCACAGACAATCAACAGTGTAATTTCACTGAGTGAAGTTCCCGATTTGTCCACAAGGTGGCAGCCAAAGCATTATCAAATATCACATCATGATGATATAATATACATATGTTTCCTAACCCTTATCTTCTCACTCAAACCCTTTTTACAGCATATTTTTGATGATACACTGATTACACATTGGCTTCAGGTGATTCACTCTTTCCACATTAGAGCATCACACAGAGATCCTGTGCAGTTTATTGACAGAAAAGTACAAACTACTTTGTTGATTTTAGTTGGATGAACCAATCCTCAAATGTGCAATATACTGTAAGAATGAATTCAGACTATTCAATATATTCAACGTTTACAAAATTAAAATAAGGCATCATAGGTAAAAAACAAAACAAAAAAAAAACTTACCATATCTTCTGACTTTCTTTTTAAAATTATTTTATGAGTAGTATTCTGCTCTGCCCTTGTGCTTTCTGGGAAACTTGCAGCTCATTTGCATACCATGTCTGATTGGCTGGGGGGCGGGGTCTCAGCTGAGCGCTGTGTGAGCAGAGCACCCAGGTAAAGAGCTTAAAAGACATGAAATGAAACCTGTTATCTCATTCGTGCCTTTTCCAGCGGATTTTTGAGCTTCTGTATTGAATCTTCTCTATATTCAGTTCAAGAGTGATTTTTTTTTCTCTGCTTCTGAAAACTGAGAAGGCAGCTGCCAGGATGAGCTACAGGTTTACAATTTCATATTTACTTTAAAATCCATTTCATCGGTCTTGAAGAGGCTTTTTTTTTTCTTTCTTTTTTTTTTTTTTTTTTTACAAACCATGGAGACAACATCAATATAATGAACCTTGTTTTTTTCCTTCCTTTCTTTAAGCGATCATACAGATTCATACGTTTCCCCAAGCCAGGAACCGGAACCACTTTATTCATCGGGTTTTGGAATCTTTTTTATCGTATGTTTTTCGATTATTTCGTTAATCATCTGCTGCGGGGCTGGCCGCATCTGCTTCTCCGTTTTCAAGTTGGGTTGCAAGAAGCCAGGTGAGTACAAAACCCTCCAGGCTCCATGTGGGTGAGAGGAAGGGGGGCGTAGCGCCACATTCTGGGCCCTGGGCTCCTGTCCGTGTCAGTGCATTTATTCAAAATAAAAATGTATAAACAGGGTTTTAAGCTAGAGTCTGATCAGATTATACTGACGAGTGGTTCTTTTATTCAAAACCTGAACTGATGCTTTCGGCCGACTTGTGCTCAAATATCTAAAACATCTGGATTGTGTCCGAGCATTTTGATCCAAATATGTGTGTTAAAAGTCAAACATGAAGTAGACATCAGATCATCAGATTTGCTTTCCTGCAATAGATACTTAGACGAGCCTAATTATTTGCAGTAACACACAGGATTCATATCTCTCTCTCTCTCTCTCTCTCTCTATCTCTCTCTCTCTCTGTGTGACAAAATGTTTGGCAAAAATCATAATCCCAATTATTTTAGATTCATACAAAGATCACAGTTTTTCAACATGATTATTCATAAAATCATGACTGAGCATTGACAGCAGCTTTAAAGCCTTAGCACTGCACTAAAGCAGTGCTAAGGCTTTTTACCAGACAAAAATAATAAACTGCTTCATTGCCCAATATATTAATAGTGAGCACTAGGTTTCCGATTATTAAGTTGGGGCGACAGTAGCTCAGTTGGTAGAGCAGGTCGTCTTATAACTGGAAGGTTGGCGGTTCAATCCCCGCTCCCGCAGGTGTTGTTGTGTCCTTGGGCACGCCACTTCACCCACCTTGCCTAAGTGTGAATGTCGTGTGAGAGTGAATGGTTGGTGGTGGTTGGAGGTGCTGACGGCTCAGATTGGCAGCCTCACTTCCATCAGTCTGCCAGGGCAGCTGTGGCTACAGTAGTAGCTTACCGCCAACCAGTATGGTGTGAATGGGTTAATGTGATATTGCAGTGTGAAGCGCTTTGGGCTCTGTCATGCAGGGTAAAAAGTGCTATACAAGTGTAGTCCATTTACCAAGTCTCAGCACAGTTTCACTCTCAGCTCTGCTGTGTTAGTCAATAGCACACACAATGAACTTGAGGTTAACAACTGGCATTTTGGCCACCAGTCTGCAACCCCCCCCCCCCCCCCCCCCCCAAAAAAAAGGTGGGGGCTTTGTCCTCCTCCTGTTCTTCCTTTTCCACGTTCCCTGAAATGAAAGTGAAGGCTGTCTGTTCATCTCTTTCTTCCTTCCAGCTGCCACCACCAGCCGCACCCCCACCCCCCGGCAGTACCCAGAGCACCCCTCCCAGCCCCTCCCACTGCAGCCCTCCTGCTCAGCCCAGTCTTCAGCCTCCCTCGACTGGCCACATGGATCAGGACCTCCACCAACGTATCTGGAAGCCGGTGAGTGTGGAGCATCGCTGCTCCGTTCAAAGCTTCAGAGTGTGTGTTCACCAACATTACTCCAAAACTCAAAAAATCAGGAAAGTGGAGTCAGATATTCAGGGGATCTTCACAATGTATCCTGTTCCAGATGTTTCTGTCTGAATGTTACTGCGACTGATTTGAATTTCAATAAAACTGAGAATGAAAATGAGGAAAAGACACGAACATGACAGGAATAATGACATCGCTGCCATCCTGTTTTCTTTCATCATGAAGCAAATACATTAAAGATGGAGTCCATCCAGAGCAGTGAGACCTTCCTCATCAGTGCAATGATGTTAAAAGATTAAAAACTGAATATTTCGGTCCTGTTTGTTTCCACAACGTGAATAATGAAAATGCATTGTTTTTGTGCTTTCATCTAAGAAATGTTTTGCATTGACTGAGCTGATTAAGAGAATCAATCAATCAGTCTGTCCTCTCCTTTTCTCTCCGTCTCTCTCCTCACCCCAACTGGAGTAGCAGGAAGCCGCCACCTCTGAGCCTGGCTCTGCAGGTTTCTACCCTGTAAATTCAGAGGTGTTAATTCAACACTGAGTCAGGTTTCATATTGCCCCTGACCACACACTGTTAAAGTAACACTGAGTCTAGTGTTGAATTTTCACAGTTAATATGTTACCCTGCACTGTGTCACTTCAACAACAAAAGCATGTTGATTTATTTTTACATTGGACTGAAATAATCCTCACGTTGTTCTCAACAATCGACAGATTTTAGTGTTAAACAGGATTAACTCTTCTTCTCTGCTGCTCTCAAGTGTCAAACCTTCCTAACTCATTAATTATTCCCCATAATCTCAATTTAACAAACAAACATCATTATCTTAACACGTATTTAAGACAATTAAAACATCGAGTTAACATATTTCTGCTTTTTAGAAGCAGAAACATTCAATTTTGCTTCTCACAGCAAAATCAGAATACTCAGATGAAGACTCGAGCGTGAAGTATACTCCCAGCTGCAACCATTTCTAACAGATAATAACGGATTTGAAAAATTCCAGTCCGGTTTCAGATCTGGCCACAGCACAGAGACTGCCCTCCTGAGAGTCCTTAACGACCTGCTCTTAGGTGCGGACTCAGGTAGCCCTTTGGTCCTGGTGCTCCCAGATCTCACCTCCGCGTTCGATTCAGTGGACTACAGGGTCCTACTGTCTCGCCTTGAACACCTAGGCATCAGAGGTGCAATTCTGGAGTTTTTCCGTTCCTACCTGACTGACAGGAGCTTCTCTGTTTAGCTGGGAGACTTCACCTCTTCTGCAGCCCCCCTCTCCTGTGGTGTGCCTCAAGACTCCATCTTAGGCCCCATTCTGTTCATCTTGTACTTATTGCCCTTAGGAGATATTATAAATAAATATAATATCTCCTTCCACTGCTATGCGGACGACGTTCAGCTGTAACTCCCCTTCAAGGCCGACGACCCTGCTGCTCTCCAGCCTCTGTTTGACTGCATGTCAGACATCAAGACATGGATGACAGCCAATTTCCGACGAGGATAAGACAGAGATTATTGTATTTGGCAAAACCGCCCCAGCACTTTACTCCAACGCCCTGGGTCCTCTTGCCATGAAGTCCAAGCCAGCTGTCAGGAATCTGGGTGTGATCTTTGACAGTTCCTTCAAGTTTGAGTAGCAGATCAGCGCAGTCATCAGTAGAAGTTTTTTCAACCTTGAGGACCTTGGCCAAAATTAAAACTTACCTTCCCCCAGTGGCGGCTGCTGGTCTTCCAAAGAGGGGAAGCTCATTTTCAGCATACATTGTAATATGTGTAATCTGTTTTTTGTATGTAAATTCTATTAGCTTTCATGCTTTTGTACGCCCTGTCAAAGTTAGACAGATCCTCAAAGCCCACTTGTGACCAGACAACACCTCCCTGAGATAGTTTCATCCAGAGGCATGGCCAGCAGTACATTTTATTGATGACAGCGCTTCCAGTCAGCAGCTCACCATGTCAGACCAGGACAGCTGAAAGGACCTGTTACTTTTCCCCAGCTTTCGGCACCAGCTCAGTCTTAGGAGTTGATCTGTTATGCAGTTTAACACCAATTTTCTCTTCGTAAGGAAGAATATCAAATGGCTTCGCCAAAATCCGGTCCACAACATTCACATTGGCTGTGTTCGAAACCGCATACTGTCTACTACATCCTTACATACTCATACTATCCATCCTGCATCCTGCTTACTCAGCCCATCAAACAGTATGCGAAGCGTTTACACTACAGCATACTATATAATAACCCACAATGCATTGCACTTCTTCCATGAGCAGAAATTGATCTGCTAAAGCTGATTTCACTTTAGCTCTAAACTCGTCAAATGTATAACTTCATCGAGATTTTTTTTTAAATTAGGCGACAAAGTGGTGGTTTAGAGCCCGAGTGTGTCGTTTATTTGTCCGAATACGAGCCGTTTATGATTTTGTTCGGACGAATTCGGCAAAGTTCAAGCCAGCCGCAGTGAGCAACGCACTTCCGGTTATTTTCACCAAAATAAACCACCCCTTTCCCTTTCTCATGCAAAAAAACCTCAGTGATAAATCTGTGCTTTTACTTTGAAAACAAGAAGGCAATCTTTCAGCAATATATCTCGCTTAACATCGCCGTTTGTACCGGTGTCCCGTTAACGGACCACTTATTATGCCAATTATGATGCTTTACCGACGGAGAGTTTTTTCGGCTCTTCAACAAAGATCGGCTCGCCGTCTTCGGTACATCATGGTCGCTTTCAACATGGACTTGTTCTCAGATGTAAGGGTTTTTTTTTGTTTTTTTTTTTGGTTTTTTTACTATTTTTAATATTACAATCAGAAATCTCGTAACATAACATACCTACGAGCACAAACAATGGAGGGAAGATTAAATCTAGAACCATACTCAGCTTGCTAAATGTACATCATGAAGAAACAGTCATTGTAAACTGAATAAAGTTTATTCAAATGTCCGTTGCGTTGCATCTTGGGCAATTGAGTATACACACGATGTATACTCAACATTTCTGGCGAATGCAGTATGCATCCGGGAACTTCTCGCATACTCAAAATCGCATACTGCCAGTGTAAACACACTGCATACTCAATAAGTTAGTATGAGTAGTAGGTAAGTATGCGGTTTCGAACACAGCCCCTGTCTGCCGTTGTGTGCAGCTAACGAGCAGCTGGAGCTGCTGGAGGCTGGAGCTGTGTGAGAGAAGGGGAGAAGCTCCACAGCTGCTAGTCGAGGACAGAAACTACAGAGTGACCGAAACGAGTCTCCAAACACAACGCTAGTCGTTTTTCACAAACACAAAGTCTCCAGGGATCAGCAAAGCCTCCGAATCAACTCAGAACAACAGAATGAAAAACTTCAGAAGCACTTTGGTGCATTTTTTTTACTTCAAGATCGCTGATTTGCTCATTTCGCTGTCAATCAAGCTTCACACGGATCATCCAATCACCACACAGAAGCTCAGCGTCCAGGCCAGCCCACTGCCCCATAGACCCCCAGAGATGCTGAGCGTCCGTGGGCGGGACCAGCCCAGTATTTTATCCAATGAGCATCCAGTTTCACTGCAGCAGAACAACCCACTCTAGCTTCCGCATGGACGCTCAGCGTCCGGCTGTTTAAAGCGCCGTGCCGCTGCGAGGAGGAGTGAGAAAAAAGCCGAGTCAATTACTTGAGATAAGTAGCCGATTCTGAACAAAAGATGAACGTGTTGTAGCGCATATTTAGTCAATGAAATGTTCACACAACAGTAAATATTGGACCACCTATTTTTTGACATTTTAGGGGAAGTTGAGCTTCCCTTGCAGTCTTAGAGCAATCGCCACTGCCTTCCCCAGGCAGGGTTGGAGCAGGCCATGCACGCCTTTGTCACCTCTCACCTAGACTATTGCAATAGTCTTTACACCGGTATTGATAAAACCCAACTCCACCGACTGCAGCTTGTCCAGAACTCCACCGCTCGACTCCTCACCTCCACCAAAAAACACGCCCATATCACTTCAACACCTTGCCCCACCCTACCTGGCCGATCTTCTCCGCCCCCTCAATTCTTCCGGAGCGTTACGGTCGGCTGACCAATGCCTTCTCACCATTCCCAGGACCATGTTAAAAACCAGGGGGGACAGAGCCTTTTCTGTTACTGCCCCGAGGCTGTGGAACTCCCTTCCCCCCCACATCCATGTAGCCGAGTCTGTGGGAATTTTTAAATCGGTGCTGAAGACCCACCTCTTTGCCTTGGCCTTCAGCTAGGTCTTACCTTGTGTTCGAGTTTGAGATGTGTTTTAATGTTTGTGTATTTTTGTCTTTTCACCTTTTTGATTGCTTTTATTCTCTGCACTTGTGTGAAGCACTTTGGCACGGCTATGCCGTTTGTAGATGTGCTATATAAATAAACTTTGACTTGACTTGACTTGACACTGTCAGATTTGATTGAACTTTTACAGCGTGGATCTTAGTCCACAGCCATCGAGTTACTTAACACTAATTTAGTGTAATCACTGACTCTGCTGAGGTAAAATTTAACTCTTGTCAAAAGTGTTAGTTAGTTTATCTCTCTCTTGTAGATGGTGTTTGACATATCCAGTGTTCCCCTTGTTTTATGTAGGATGTAAATATATGTAGTTCTTCAGGACTACTGAAAAAAAAAACTAAAAACCCCCGAACCCGGTGGTGGACACCGGAAGTAAGGGTTTCCGTCAAGCTGAAGGAGTACTATCGAGCCTTGTTGGCTCATGGGACTCCAGAAGCAGCTGACAGGTATCGGCAGGCCAAGCGAACTGCAGCCCGAGTGGTTGTGGAGGCAAAAACTCGGGTCTAGGTGGAGTTCGGGGAGGCCATGGAGGAGGACTACTGGTCAGCCTCGAAGAAATTCTGGCAAACCATCCGGCGCCTCAGGAGGGGAAAGCAGGTCTCCACTAATGCTGTTTACAGTGGAGGTGGAGAGCTGCTGGGGATATCAACTGGGGATACTGTAGTACGGTGGAAGGAAAACTTCGAGGATCTCCTCAATCCCATCGCCACATCTTCCGTGGAGGAAGCAGAGGCTGAGGTCTCAGAGGTGGACTCGTCCATCAGCCAAGCCGAAGTCACCGAGGTGGTTGGTAAGCTCCTCGGTGGCAAGGCACCGGGGGTGGATGAGATTCGCCCTGAGTACCTCAAGGTCTGGATGCGAAGGAACTGTCTTAGTTGACACATCTCTGCAACATCGCGTGGCGGTCAGGGACGGTGCCTCTGGATTGGCAGACCGGGTGGTGGTTCCCCTTTTTAAAAAGGGGGACCGGAGGGTGTGCTCCAACTATAGGGGGATCACACTCCTCAGCCTCCCGAGGAAAGTCTATTCCAGGGTACTGGAGAGGAGGATCCGACCGATAATCAAACCTCGGATTCAGGAGGAACAATGCTGTTTTTGTCCTGGTTGCGGAACACTGGACCAGCTCTATACTATACTTGTAGTCAGGACCGTCTCAACCGAGACCAAGACACTACCAAGACCGGAGAGTCTCAAGACCAAGATCGGTTCAGCTCAAGACCAAGACCGAGACCAAGACCAAAAAAAAAAAAATGTTTTTTTGCCATCTTGCATGAGTTGTAGAACATCAGCACCATCCTGGGTTCAGCTGCGTAAATATGAAAGTCTTTTTAACAACGGGCTCAGTAACACAGAGACAGCAGGTCTCTGAGTGAACTCACTATAAATGCTGACATCAAGTACGTGTAGCAGCTGCATGACACTGTTTCTACACGATCTGAGGATTGACTCTTGAGTGCTGTTGATGACTATTAAACCCCCACCCCAACCGTGACATATATCTATGTCAATAGATGTAGAAACTCTATCTACAGTTAGACATTAAATTTTATTGGTGTCTCGTCTCATCACACAGCAACGTTTGAATAATTTACAATAATGTAGTGTTTCCTTTTTGTAATTTGTTCTGTCAAGTCTCCATTTATTCCATTCCATTAATCATATATTCAGTTTTATTATCAATAACAGAACATGTCACTAATATTCCATTAAGAGGGAATCCAAATTCTGACCTATTTAAACACTGTTTTCTAAAGTTTGATACTTTGCCCAGTAATTACTTTTAAAATATCGTAACTCAGTTACTAAGCTATGTTTTTGAAGAAGTAACTGGTAACTATAACTAATTACTTTTTAAGAGTAACTTGCCCAAGCCTGGAAATTAATATACAAGACTGAAGTGTGATGAAGTTATTTAAGTGTAAGACATATGGACATTATTTAAGTGTGAGAGGTGTGGACAATTACATAAATTTAAAGTGTTTTTTGTTGCCAATTAAAAAAACAAGAACATGATTCAAATACGTTTTATATTGTATAAAGTTCACAGATAATCCACATTTGTTTTTGCTTTATTTTTGTCATATTTTCATTTCTGTAAACATTGCAAATTTCCAATAGTTTTGAACGCCTCACTGAAGTCCGAGCTTCCGTCAACGTTACCAGAGTGCAGCAGCAGCAGGTTGATGAGAGGAGCGGCTGGTGAGCACTGAAACTGAAGAATAATGAAGCCCCGCCTTAGAAATTTACCACCAGCTGCAACTTACAAATCCCTCCAAGACCGCTCAGACAGTCCGAGACATTCCGAGACCGAGACACCCGAGACCGAGACCAAGACCGAGACCACAGACTGTCGAGACCGAGTCGAGACCAAGACCACAAAAAAGTGGTCTCGAGACCGGTCTTGGTCTCGAGACCGGAGAACTACAAGTCTACTCTATACCCCCCACAGGGTGCTCGAGGGTTCGTGGGAGTTCGCCCAACCAGTTCACATGTGTTTTGTGGACTTGGAGAAGGCATTTGACCGTGTCCCTCGTGGTGCCTTGTGCGGGGTGCTTGGGGAATACGGAGTCCGGGGACCCTTGTTAAGGGCCTTCCGGTCTCTGTATGACTGGAGTAGGAGTCTGGTCCGCATTGCCGGCAGTAAGTCGGACCTGATCCCAGTGCATGTTGGACTCCGGCAGGGCTGCCCTTTGTCACCGGTTCTGTTCATAATCTTTATGGACAGAATTTCTTGGCGCAGCCAGGGGCCGGAGGGGGTCCAGTTCGGGGACCACAGGATTTCATCTCTGCTTTTTGCAGATGACGTTGTCCTGTTGGCTTCATTGAACCCAGACCTACAGCATGCACTGGGGCAAAATGCAATCGAAACGCGTGAACTGGTCCGTGGCTACCAATATATTTTGATATGTTTCAGTGGGATGCCCGAGAGATAAATAGTCTAAAGCTATGACTTCAAGTGGGTAGGAAACTGAAATGGGATTTAGGGGGGCCTTAGGCTCTACCCTACTTTTCTGCAGGGTACAGGCAATACAACCCTGATGGAAACGACGTATGCCCCCTCCATTTCAGACCAGTCGAAGTGTTGTCTTAGGCTGGCCAGGGTTTTCTCAACACCAGCATGGGCCCCTGCCTCATGGACCTTCCTCCAAAGTTCCTCCCCAGGTGCAGCGGCATCACTCTGTTGAGCTGTGGGAACCGGAAATCTGGAGAGGACGTCAGCATTAACATTACTTTTACCTGTTCGATACTTGATGTTGTAATTGAAGGACGCAGGTTGGGCAACCCAACGTTGTTCTACAGCGCCCAGTCTTGCAGTCTGTAGGTGAGCTAATGGGTTATTGTCAGTTTAGACTATGAATTGCACAGATGTTAAATAGGTCTTAAATTTTTCTGTTATAGTCCACTTTAATGCCAACAGTTCTAATTTGAAGGAGCTGTAAGTAGTAGGGGTGTCCTCAAATATTCGACAATTCGATGATACATTCAAAGGGGCCTGATTCGACTGCCAATCATATAGTCGAAGCATCACAAAATGTGGTTATGAAACGAGGACCATTCCATTACAGCTGTATGGGGGTGCTGAATGACTGATTTTACATAGAATTTCTTGTTTTTTCCAAATAAACATGATGTAAATCCTATTTGATATACATGTTAGCCTATCAAAGACACTGTGGATAAATGTACTTGTACTGTTATTCAATATTCTATCTATTTACTGTTTGTGAATTAACCGCCATGGTGAGTGGCACAATCCGATTTTGCGCAGAGCTCCATCACAAAGCAGCATCTCAGTGGTGATTTGGCTTAACTTTAAAAGGCTCACAATGTCAGAAAAACAAAACTTCAGACCAAGTCAAAGATGATCCAAAAAAAGTCAAATGCAAGTTGTGTCCTTTCATATCACTCCACAACAACATGGCTTTCCACCCTAAACGGGTAAGTAGCCAGATAATTGAGCTAATAAAAGACAGTTCTGTTACTCAATTCTCATTTTTAATGCTGACTTTTATTTTGTTTAATTGTAATATTTTAGGTTATTATTATATTATTATTTTTATTTATCTAAAAGGCTAATTGTATTTAATTTAGTGTTTGTTTTTGCATGGATGTTGCGCTGCGAAACGGACCCGACATAGTGCAATCAAGCCTATTTCATTTAATTTGAGCAGATAATGTGAGAAATTGTTCAGCCAAAAAAATTGAGCTTATCTGCAGAGCTTTTAGTAATAAATGACATGCTTTAGCCCGTTTGTTAGAGTGGGTTTGGTTATGGTCCTTTGAACTTCATTTGTTTGATGTTTAGAGTTACGGCACTTTGTTCCAGTTTGTGTTTCAGCGGTGTGTAGGAAAAAAATAAGTGTTGTTTTACCTGCCTGCGCTGTTCAGCTGCATCAGTGTACACAACAAATGGTTCATCAAAATTGGCACGAGCCAGAATAGGCGCCTGCGTCAGGGCCACTTTAAGGGCATCAAATGAGGACTGACATTCAGAAGCCCATTGTACCCCTTTCATCTGTGATTTCTGATCTGTTGAAATGCCAGCCAGCAGAGAATTCAGGGGGCGTGCAAATTTTAACAAAGCCTGACACGAACCTTCTGTAGTAGCCTGCCAGTCCCAGAAATGCTCTGACTTGCCCTCACTGTGGATGGTGCAGGCCAATCTAACACAGCCTTCATTTTCTCAGGACCAGGTCTTACTCCTCGGCAGTCAACTACATGCCCTAAAAACTTGACCACAGACTGCAGAAGTTTGCACTTGTCAGGCCGCAGCTTTAGTCCATGTTGCCATAAACGGCTGAAGACTTTGTCCAGTTGCTGTAAGTGAGAATGAAAGTCAGGTGAGTAGATGATTATGCCATCCAAATAAACAAGCAATGATTCTGCGATCTGACCGCTTAAACACTGTTGCATAAGTCACTGAAATGTTGCAGGAGCGTTACAAAGCCAAAAATCCATGCGCTCAAACTCAAATAATCCAACTGGAGTGGTAAAAGCAGTTTTCTCCTGATCTTGTGGGTGCATCTCAACCTGCCAGTAGCCACTGGTGAGGTCAAGTGTTGAGAACCACTCAGCTCGTCTCAGACTTGTAAGAGTCTCTCCTATTCCTGGCAATGGGAACGCATCTTTATGCGTCACAGCGTTTAGCTTTCTGTAGTCCACACAAAAACGCAGACTGCCGTCCTTTTTCTTTACAAGGACTATGGGTGCTGCCCATGGACTTTTACTTTCTTGGATCACTCTATTCTCCAGCATTCCAGCTAACAGAGACTTCACTTCTTTAGAGAGTGAGGGAGGAAGTGGTCGGAATCGCTCACGGATGGGCGCAGCGTCACCAGTGTGGATGCGATGTTGAACGTCATTGGTCCTGCCAAAATCCTCATCGTGGCGAGCAAACACCTTCTCCCATTTCTGCAGGAGAGCTTGAAGTTCCTCTTGCTGCTGCCAAGATCAATCAGGCCGATTAGTAAAGTTGCTCACGTCATCTAAGAGGCTATCAACTTCTAGGTCAGGAGCAGTGTGAACCAGGGCCACTTCAACCACTCCATCTTCCTCAAGGGACAAGATCACATCCTCGGGGCCTCGCACGTCAGCAGGATCAATGTGATAAAGACGCCCCAGCTTCTGGTGGCGGCATATGGTCCAGCTGTATGGTTGCGGGTTACTGACACGGACAGGGATTCGACCATTCCTCAACACCCCAATGGTCCTTGCTACCCCCACCTTAAACAGGGCTTGGTAGTGCCTCAACCAAAGCGCTGCAGTCAGGGCCAATCCGGGCCCTCCCCCACACTATCAGCTCACTGTTAGGAGGGACCATTAGAACCTGCATACCAGACAGCTGCACGTGCCCCAGGAACCCATCTTCAGCAACCGTGGCTTCGATGTGGCGACAGGTGGCAAAGGCATCTCTCCTGGGCTTCTGGAATATCTGTGGAGGCGGGGCAGATGCTCAGGACCATTTAAACAGCACATTCCAACAGGCAGTTACAACATTCCTCCCAACAATAAACAGATGTGTACGATCCTCATCTTTCACAATCACTACTCCCTGTTCAGGAATTTGTGTTCCTTCAACAACAAAGTTGAGCATGGCATAGCCAACATATGGGATTACAAGACCATGAGGTGCTCTCAATTTAAACAGTACAGGCGTCCTTCCAAGCTTAGCTTGGTTAAAATATTCGTTGAACATGTCCTCTGCCATTAAAGGATAAGTACGGTTTATACAGTTTTCAAGTTGTTTATAGAATGAAGTACAAAAATATACTCACCCAAAAGGCTTTTCTCATCTGAACAGTGCTTCCGGGGAAAATTTGGACCCAAAATCGAGTGGCGCACATTCGTATACTGTTAGCAAGATGGGGCATCGGTAACGCCACTCCTAAAACGGCTTTAATCGTCCAAAAACTCTTTAGTTTTACCAATATTTCATCATGGTCGGCTCACGTCTCTCCTCCACGACAGCCCGGTGTCGCGAGATATTTCATATATGCAGATATATGTTCGAATTGAATTTACTACTCGGCGCAGTTAAGAAGTGCACATGTATCTAGACATCTACATCTAGATATCTATGTCTGTATGTCTAGGTAGTAGTGTGACGTAAGCGGGAGCTACGGAAGCCGCAGTGTTGTTGTGTGTGTTTTTTTTTCGAATGCCAATGCTAACGCATGTTTCTGATACCTGCTCTTGGAATAAACATCCTCACGCTGCCAAATGCCTCTGGACTTCTTTCAAGCATATTACAGAGATAACCTGAGGCTACACACAGTGCTTTTGCTGAAGAGAAAATCATTCAAAGTTCTTGTCCACAACACCTTCATCTGACAGATATTTGTCCATTTTACACTACACTGGAAAAAAAGCAATAGCCTATGCTGTTTCTCACAGACCTTTGTTTATTGATTCTTCAAAATGTGCTATGTATCAGGATTTAATGCAGTTTCTCGCTTTGTAAAAGAGGAAATTTTCATGTTTCTTTCATGTCCCAGTGAAACCCTTTGAGACCTTTGACCCCAGATGTTGTCTGTCTCTTGGCAGTCGGTCCTATGTACACCTCCCAGGCAACGCCTTACGGCCAGGTGGCGTTGAGCCCCGGGCCGCCGCCCTCCCCCTCACAGCCAGCCGCCCAGCCGCAGGCCGACGCCCCCCACACCGGCCCAGACTTCCTGGCTCAGCCCACGTCCAGCTCAGACTACGTCGCTCTGCCACAGACCAGCTGATATTTTCTTCTGTCATCTGGAGCTTCTTCGTGACTCTATTTTACTCATCTGGGATCATGAATAACACTCTGTCATTTCTCAGCCTTCTAAACGCACCTTCAATATCCACCTCTCAACCTTCCAGACCTGTTTTGTGGTCCAGCTGCCCATCTATTCCATGGTGTCCTGTCTGTCTCTTCACTGTTTTCATGTATGTGTGGAATCTCGTTCTGGATGTGCTTTGTTGGAAAAAAAAAACACACACACACTGGCACAGATTTATTCCTCTTTCTGTTTGTCTGAGAATAATAATGTACTGTATTTTCTGGAGAATTTATGAATGGTTAGGTGTCCTGTTTTGTGTTGTTGGATGTCTGTGGATGAATGTTGAGGCTTCATGAATCTTTGCATTGAGATCATTTGTCTTATTTATAGAATTTGTTTCTCGGGAAGAAATATGTCTGATGTTTGTATTTTTCATTTTATTAAATTTTCCTACTCAACATAATCGTAGTAATACATAGTATTGAATGGGCAGCCAGTGGAGGGACTTTAGTACGGGAGTGATATGATCGTATTTGCGCCTCCTCGTCAGGACCCTGGCAGCGCAGTTTTGAATGTGCTGGAGCTTTTGGAGGCTCCTGCTGGGGATCCCGACGAGGAGCGCATTACAGTAATCCAGTCTGGAGGAGATAAAGGCATGGATCAACCTCTCAGCGTCCGGTTGGGAGAGGGAGGGGTGGAGTTTGGCAATGTTTTCTGGATGGAGGAAAGAGACTTTGCAGAGATGGCGACTGTGGGTTTCAAAGTTAAGGTGAGAGTCCAGTATGACTCCAAGATTTTTAACTGAGGATGACACGGTGATGTTACGTCCAGAAACGGGGAAGCTGCTGAGGGAGGGGGACCGCGTTTGGTGTGGTGTACCTATCAGGATGACTTCCGTTTTGCGACTGTTTAGTTGTAAAAAGTTGTTAGTCATTCATGCCTTTATCTCCTCCAAGCAAACCTGAATTGCTGACGGCTGGGTGGAGGAGCGTGTGGTGTTAGTATATAATCACGAGTTGGAACCATATAATTCTGATTGGTTCTAAGGATCCTCCAGTATACCTTTAATTGACTTCATCAAATGACCCCAGACTTGGTCTCTATTTGTACATCTGTCTTAAACAAATGACCAATACATCACAGTTGCAGCCCAGATTGTTAACTTCATCTGTGATCTGACCAGAAGCCCTCCTCCCCCGCCCCACAACAAAGGGAGTGTGTGTGGCTTACCTGCAGTCAGTGTCTCGGCCTGTGAAAGTTTGTCCCTCTGTCGTTTGCCTTTCACAGTCATCAGTTTTTCCACTTTTTTGCAAATAATGCACAGCGGTGGAAGAACATGGCCTGCTGAAGGTATTGGCAAACCTGTCCTGGAGCAAAGTTTCTTTCATGGAGTTCCAGTTGCCATTGCTGTCAACACCTCGGCGTCGGCGATGCTGTCCGAAGGGGCTGATTGATCCGGGGCTGCAGTCTCGCGCTTTTTCTCGGCCAAACTCAAACGCCTTTTACAAATAAATCGCATGTAGCATGTCTTATGGAAACCAGCGTCTTCGGGAACGTTGTCAAATATAACATCGACACAATGTTTATAATTTTTAGCAAGGTCCTCAGACGCACCCTGCAGAGAAAGCCACTGTGTAATGCAGGTTCGGTAAGTTTCCCACCGTGTCCGTGTAAAGTCCTGCACGTGCTCGCCCTGGACAGATGCAACATAGCATTGCTTTGATCATTGTTCAATAACTTTTGAAGGCGGTTTCCTTGTCTTTTTTTTTTCTTTTTGTCATCTTCGCTCGTATCTGTGCTAGATACGGTCGACGCCACGTTGTGTGTTGATCTGAAACCATGGCAACAGGACTCGGCTCCTATTAATTCGCATGACCAAAAACCGCTGCGCACGCATTGCAAATCCTCGTCTGCCCGTGTCAATATCACGATGCCCCAGTAAAAAAAAGACCGACACAAAAACGCTAATTATTAAAAAATGACTGGAAACGGTGAGTAGAAACTTTTTTGGCATTAATTAGCAATAGATATATCTTAGAAAAGAGAGTTTATGTAGATCCACTTGAGTGGAACGAACCAACACAATCTCGCCATAATCTCTCCCAATCGCGCCAGGACAGCCCATCAGCGTGGAGGTCGTCACGGACGTGCTGACGTAGGCACGCAGGGCTCCGACCACGCAAAACAGTTGTTGGCGTGATGCCACGAGCGGCGTGTGCGACTTCATTTGTTCACCGCTTCTGGTGGAAACACAGCGTCAGCCTGAAGTAGCGCTGGAAGTCGCCTCAGCGGCGGGTGAGGCGCTACCCTACGGGGGTGGTATGAGCTCGGTGAGTTCCACCGTCTTCTGCAGGAGCTGCGCCTGGATGACGGCCGCTTCCAACGCTACTTCAGGCGGAGTGTTGCCCAGTTTGAAGACCCGCTAGCTGGGGTTGGTGCCAGGATCTGCCGCCAGGACGCCAATTAGTGGCGCTCCATTCCAGCTGTGGAGCGCCTTTCCACCTGTCTCCGGTGAGTTTCAGTTTATCAGTTTTTAAAATTAGCATGATGCGACCGGTTCGTGACTGATGGGATGCTCTGCTCAGAAATGGCGCTTCACAGTAACTATGGTGTAACCCAGTGGTTCACAATTGCCAAAAAATATTTAACAAGGTAAACAAACAAAAAAATATCTAACTCCGTGTGTGTGTGTGTGTGTGTGTGTGTGTGTGTGTGTGTGTGTGTGTGTGTGTGTGTGTGTGTGTGTTCTCGTATTTCTATCCTTGTTGGGGCCAAATGTCCCCACAAGGATAGCAAAACGTGAAACGACGTGCCTTGTGGGGACCTTTTTCCGGTCCTAAGTAGGAGAAACAGTGTTTTCTTGACCATGTTGTTGTTACTGAAAAAAGTAAAAGTGCAAAAACATTTCTTTAGGGTTAGGCTTTGTTGTGGTGTGGGTTAGGGTTAGGGTTAGGGTCAGGGTTAGGGGCTAGACATGAATGGGAGTCAATGGACGGTCCCCACAAGGATAGAAATACAAGACTGAGCGTGTGTGTGTGTGTGTGTGTGTGTGGGGTGTCACAACTTCAATTATGAGAAATAATGTGAGAATCCATTTTTGTGCAACACTGAATTGAGCAAATATTTAAAAAATTATATTTTCTTTATTGCAGATACCTGGCAACTGGTGACTCACATCAGACCATCGCCAATAGCTTCCATGATGGCGTCTCCAGTGTGTCTCGGATCAGTCCCAAATGGTCTCTGCCTTGTGAGGGAGTTCATGGCTGTGCCCACCACAGAGGAGTGGAAGTCCATCGCGGAGGGGTTTGAGGAGCGGTGGAACTTCCCTCTCTGCCGCAGTGCTGTGGATGGGAAGCACATCAGGATCCAAGCCCCTGAATAAGCTGGATCCCAGGTTTTTAATTACAAGAGGACATTTTCCATCGTTCTCTTGGCTGTGGTGGATGCCAGATACTGCTTCCAGGTGATAGACATCGGGGGGTATTGGAAGACCAGCGATGGTGGCGTCCTGGCCAACTCTGCCTTCAGGCCCTCCGCTCTGGCTCCGTCCAGCTGCCTGCTGACTGTCTGCTGCCTGGAGCTGACCACAGGGGTCAGCTAAGGTGCAGAAGTGGAGCCACTTCCAGGTCTCGGTAGAGTTGCAGCCAGCAACTCAGGACGAGAGGCCATCAGGGTGCGGGAGACCTTCTCCTCCGACTTCTCTGTCGAGGGAGCAGTCGAGTGGCAGGCCAGCATTTAGTGCAGGAGCACTCCTCCAACAGCTCTTTTCAGAGCCACCCATACATTCTAAAGACAACACATCCTCATCACCGTCTCCTGCACAACAGCAGTGGGAAGGATTGTTCTGATGTTTGTCCCACAGTCCTCTGCATCAACTCATCAATCGTTGAGATCCGCTCAGCATCTCCAGCAACCCACATTTGTCAATAATAATAAAAAAAAATTGCAGCTTCGGCACCTCATCTCTAAAAATAAAAATCCAATCATGATGAAAAATCCTTTTATATTACATAATTTTAAAAAGCACTCCTCAATCAATCAATCAATTTATTTTTGTATAGCCCAGTATCACAACAACAGTTGCCTCAGAGGGCTTCAAGATGTTACATTGGTCGGTAAAAGTAAAAACAGTGAATAAGCATAATGGTAATATGTCAATATTTACAGTAACGAGACAGAACGAAGCAACCACCGCCTTCGACCCTCACATCCGGCAAGAAAAAACTCCAAAAACCCAGTGGGAAAAGAAGAAATCTTGGGGAGAACCACAGTATGGAGGGATCCCTCTCCCAGGGACGGACAGCTTTGGCAACAGCTAGCATGAGACAATAAGAAGTAAAGCCTAGGACAATGTTGAGGACAGTCCGTTGGACGGTCCAGCACAAGAACCACGGATCCCAGCAGTAGAACCGAAGCCAGTCCACGGGCAGGACCGACAGGGGTGTCCTCCCGGTCCGGACGGAGCTTGTTCATAGGCCTTCGTAATAGTGGAGTCAGCAACTGAAACTGGAGAAGACTCCCCCTCGAAGGGGGGGACAACAGGTGAAAAGCAATGAACGGACTAAAGGGAATAACATTCAGATATTAGAGGATAGGGCTCAGTGCACCGTACTTCCCACAGCATTCTAGCTCCTGGGGCAGCTTTGTGGATACTTAACTGTTTAAACTAGTATTTAGTTAGTATAGTTTAGTTTAGTTTAATTTAGTTTGGTTTAGTTTAATTTTGTTTAGTGTAATTTGGTTTGGTTTAGTTTAATTTTGTTTAGTTTAGTTTAGTTTAGTTTGGTTTAGTTTGGTTTAGTTTAGTTTGGTTTACTGTAGTTTGGTTTGGTTTACTTTAGTTTGGTTTGGTTTGTTTTAGTTTAGTTTAGTTTAGTTTAGTTTAGTTCCTGCAGCCTGGCATGCCAGATTGACTTTGTGTTACACACATATAAAGACATGTTTCCCCATGTATCCTGAGCATGGAGAGACAGTCTGCAGTGCCAGGCTGGAACTCCTGTGCAACATTCACAGACAATCAACAGTGTAATTTCACTGAGTGAAGTTCCCGATTTGTCCACAAGGTGGCAGCCAAAGCATTATCAAATATCACATCATGATGATATAATATACATATGTTTCCTAACCCTTATCTTCTCACTCAAACCCTTTTTAAAGCATATTTTGATGATACACTGATTACACATTGGCTTCAGGTGATTCACTCTTTCCACATTAGAGCATCACACAGAGATCCTGTGCAGTTTATTGACAGAAAAGTACAAACTACTTTGTTGATTTTAGTTGGATGAACCAATCCTCAAATGTGCAATATACTGTAAGAATGAATTCAGACTATTCAATATATTCAACGTTTACAAAATTAAAATAAGGCATCATAGGTAAAAAACAAAACAAAAAAAAACTTACCATATCTTCTGACTTTCTTTTTAAAATTATTTTATGAGTAGTATTCTGCTCTGCCCTTGTGCTTTCTGGGAAACTTGCAGCTCATTTGCATACCATGTCTGATTGGCTGGGGGGCGGGGTCTCAGCTGAGCGCTGTGTGAGCAGAGCACCCAGGTAAAGAGCTTAAAAGACATGAAATGAAACCTGTTATCTCATTCGTGCCTTTTCCAGCGGATTTTTGAGCTTCTGTAGTGAATCTTCTCTATATTCAGTTCAAGAGTGATTTTTTTTTCTCTACTTCTGAAAACTGAGAAGGAAGCCGTCAGGATGAGCTACAGGTTTACAATTTCATATTTACTTTAAAATCCATTTCATCGGTCTTGAAGAGGCTTTTTTTTTTTTTTTTTTTTTTTTTTTTTTTACAAACCATGGAGACAACATCAGTATAATTAACCTTGTTTTTTTCCTTCCTTTCTTTAAGCGATCATACAGATTCATACGTTTCCCCAAGCCAGGAACCGGAACCACTTTATTCATCGGGTTTTGGAATCTTTTTTATCGTATGTTTTTCGATTATTTCGTTAATCATCTGCTGCGGGGCTGGCCGCATCTGCTTCTCCGTTTTCAAGTTGGGTTGCAAGAAGCCAGGTGAGTACAAAACCCTCCAGGCTCCATGTGGGTGAGAGGAAGGGGGGCGTAGCGCCACATTCTGGGCCCTGGGCTCCTGTCTGTGTCAGTGCATTTATTCAAAATAAAAATGTATAAACAGGGTTTTAAGCTAGAGTCTGATCAGATTATACTGACGAGTGGTTCTTTTATTCAAAACCTGAACTGATGCTTTCGGCCGACTTGTGCTCAAATATCTAAAACATCTGGATTGTGTCTAGAGTTGCCAACCGTTCCTTGAAAAACGGAATCGTTCCGTATTTGGATGTAAAAGTGTGCGTTCCGTACTGAGCTGAAAAGGAACGCACTTTGTTCCGTATTTCTGAGAGTCAAAACGTGAGCAATGGAACATGCGCTTTTTTTTGAAAACTTACGGTAAATTGTTCACCGGCTCTCTGACGTTCTGTGACCAATGAGCTGACAGAGATGGCTTGACAACGCAGAATCACTCTTATCTCATTGGTCAAAAAAAGACCGTTCCCAGGAGGCTGCGGCAGTTCATTGGCCAGTAGTCAGTTTGGTCACAGAGCGCATGGGAAGAAGTAAATGAAAACATGAAAGCAGCGCAGCATGGCTTCCAGAGACATGTAAGTTTGTGCCGTTTCCATATCGGATATATTATGTTTAGTTCATTGATTTGTGTCTGCTGCTGCAGACTGTGGAGTGTTTTCAGTTTAGAAACGGAACCTTGTTGGTTTCTTTGTTCAGAAGGTTTTTCAGTTTTGATTTTGCACTTTTTTAGTTGAAAATAAAAAAAGAACATGTTAAAATCCAGAAGAGACAGCAGCTGTTTGATGTTATTTTGCACATTTAGCAATAAATATAGAATAGAATAGAAATAGAAGACTTTATTAATCTCACAGTGGAGAAATGTACAGGTGTATAGGCTCATAGTACCCACAGCAGGGTGCAAAACTAATGAATGGTGCAATAATTAACAAGTAACAGTGCAAATCATAGTAGGATTGACAATAGAAGCTAAAGACAATGAAGATCTAACTGTATGTACAACCTGAATCTTAAAAATATAACAGGATATATATAATATATACAATATAGACAATACAATATGCAATATATGATGCAATATATAACTATACAGTATGATATAATATATACAACATGTTTTAGTGGAGTGAATGGATACAGCAGAGTGAATGGATGATAAAGTGTCACTGAATTTTTTTAAAGGGGGGTGCAGGATACTATAATGTCCAGGATTATTGCTCATATTCTACACAGTAGAATTGTACAGTCTGACAGAGGTGGGGATGAGAGGCCTGTGGTAGCTCCTTCCTGCTCTGAGGGTCTCAGTCGGCCTCTGAAGGAGCTGCTGAGCTGCTCTACCGTCCGGTGCAGTGGCTGAGAGCTGCTGCCATGATGATGATGATACTTGAATGATAACTGTCTCACTGTAGGCCTCAAATACAAACTGATCAAGCTGATCATGAGTTATTGCAATCTTGCTACTGTAGGTGTAATGCAGTAGCCTAATGTGTTTTTATAGTCTGTAATAGGAGTAACTGTGGCAAAATGCTGTTATATATGTGTTTTTGACCCCCCAAAAACCCAATTTTTTTCAGCTGCCTGCGAGAGGCGTTCCTTATTTCAATCTCTGGGAGTTGGCAACCCTAATTGTGTCCGAGCATTTTGATCCAAATATGTGTGTTAAAAGTCAAACATGAAGTAGACATCAGATCATCAGATTTGCTTTCCTGCAATAGATACTTAGACTAGCCTAATTATTTGCAGTAACACACAGGATTCATATCTCTCTCTCTCTCTCTCTCTCTCTCTCTCTCTCTCTCTCTCTCTCTCTCTCTCTCTCTCTCTCTCTCTCTCTCTCTCTCTGTGACAAAATGTTTGGCAAAAATCATAATCCCAATTATTTTAGATTCATACAAAGATCACAGTTTTTCAACATGATTATTCATAAAATCATGACTGAGCATTGACAGCAGCTTTAAAGCCTTGGCACTGCACTAAAGCAGTGCTAAGGCTTTTTACCAGACAAAAATAATAAACTGCTTCATTGCCCAATATATTAATAGTGAGCACTAGGTTTCCGATTATTAAGTTGGGGCGACAGTAGCTCAGTTGGTAGAGCAGGTCGTCTAATAACTGGAAGGTTGGCGGTTCAATCCCCGCTCCCGCAGGTGTCGTTGTGTCCTTGGGCAAGCCACTTCACCCACCTTGCCTAAGTGTGAATGTAGTGTGAGAGTGAATGGTTGGTGGTGGTTGGAGGTGCTGACGGCGCAGATTGGCAGCCTCACTTCCATCAGTCTGCCAGGGCAGCTGTGGCTACAGTAGTAGCTTACCGCCAACCAGTATGGTGTGAATGGGTTAATGTGATATTGCAGTGTGAAGCGCTTTGGGCTCTGTCATGCAGGGTAAAAAGCGCTATACAAGTGTAGTCCATTTACCAAGTCTCAGCACAGTTTCACTCTCAGCTCTGCTGTGTTAGTCAATAGCACACACAATGAACTTGAGGTTAACAACTGGCATTTTGGCCACCAGTCTGCAACCCCCCCCCCAAAAAAAAAAAGGTGGGGGCTTTGTCCTCCTCCTGTTCTTCCTTTTCCACGTTCCCTGAAATGAAAGTGAAGGCTGTCTGTTCATCTCTTTCTTCCTTCCAGCTGCCACCACCAGCCGCACCCCCACCCCCCGGCAGTACCCAGAGCACCCCTCCCAGCCCCTCCCACTGCAGCCCTCCTGCTCAGCCCAGTCTTCAGCCTCCCTCGACTGGCCACATGGATCAGGACCTCCACCAACGTATCTGGAAGCCGGTGAGTGTGGAGCATCGCTGCTCCGTTCAAAGCTTCAGAGTGTGTGTTCACCAGCATTACTCCAAAACTCAAAAAATCAGGAAAGTGGAGTCAGATATTCAGGGGATCTTCACAATGTATCCTGTTCCAGATGTTTCTGTCTGAATGTTACTGCGACTGATTTGAATTTCAATAAAACTGAGAATGAAAATGAGGAAAAGACACGAACATGACAGGAATAATGACATCGCTGCCATCCTGTTTTCTTTCATCATGAAGCAAATACATTAAAGATGGAGTCCATCCAGAGCAGTGAGACCTTCCTCATCAGTGCAATGATGTTAAAAGATTAAAAACTGAATATTTCGGCCCTGTTTGTTTCCACAACGTGAATAATGAAAATGCATTGTTTTTGTGCTTTCATCTAAGAAATGTTTTGCATTGACTGAGCTGATTCAGAGAATCAATCAATCAGTCTGTCCTCTCCTTTTCTCTCCGTCTCTCTCCTCACCCCAACTGGAGTAGCAGGAAGCCGCCACCTCTGAGCCTGGCTCTGCAGGTTTCTACCCTGTAAATTCAGAGGTGTTAATTCAACACTGAGTCAGGTTTCATATTGCCCCTGACCACACACTGTTAAAGTAACACTGAGTCTGGTGTTGAATTTTCACAGTTAATATGTTACACTGCACTATGTCACTTCAACAACAAAAGCATGTTGATTTATTTTTACATTGGACTGAAATAATCCTCACGTTGTTCTCAACAATCGACAGATTTTAGTGTTAAACAGGATTAACTCTTCTTCTCTGCTGCTCTCAAGTGTCAAACCTTACTAACTCATTAATTATTCCCCATAATCTCAATTTAACAAACAAACATCATTATCTTAACACGTATTTAAGACAATTAAAACATCAAGTTAACATATTTCTGCTTTTTAGAAGCAGAAACATTCAATTTTGCTTCTCACAGCAAAATCAGAATACTCAGATGAAGACTCGAGCGTGAAGTATACTCCCAGCTGCAACCATTTCTAACAGATAATAACGGATTTGAAAAATTCCAGTCCGGTTTCAGATCTGGCCACAGCACAGAGACTGCCCTCCTGAGAGTCCTTAACGACCTGCTCTTAGGTGTGGACTCAGGTAGCCCTTTGGTCCTGGTGCTCCCAGATCTCACCTCCGCCTTCGATTCAGTGGACCACAGGGTCCTACTGTCTCGCCTTGAACACCTAGGCATCAGAGGTACAGTTCTGGAGTTTTTCCGTTCCTACCTGACTGACAGGAGCTTCTCTGTTTAGCTGGGAGACTTCACCTCTTCTGCAGCCCCCCTCTCCTGTGGTGTGCCTCAAGACTCCATCTTAGGCCCCATTCTGTTCATCTTGTACTTATTGCCCTTAGGAGATATTATAAATAAATATAATATCTCCTTCCACTGCTATGTGGACGACGTTCAGCTGTAACTCCCCTTCAAGGCCGATGACCCTGCTGCTCTCCAGCCTCTGTTTGACTGAATGTCAGACATCAAGACATGGATGACAGCCAATTTCCGACGAGGATAAGACAGAGATTATTGTATTTGGCAAAACCGCCCCAGCACTTTACTCCAACGCCCTGGGTCCTCTTGCCATGAAGTCCAAGCCAGCTGTCAGGAATCTGGGTGTGATCTTTGACAGTTCCTTCAAGTTTGAGTAGCAGATCAGCGCAGTCATCAGAAGAAGTTTTTTCAACCTGAGGACCTTGGCCAAAATTAAAACTTACCTTCCCCCAGTGGCGGCTGCTGGTCTTCCAAAGAGGGGAAGCTCATTTTCAGCATACATTGTAATATGTGTAATCTGTTTTTTGTATGTAAATTCTATTAGCTTTCATGCCTTTTGTATGCCCTGTCAAAGTTAGACAGATCCTCAAAGCCCACTTGTGACCAGACAACACCTCCCTGAGATAGTTTCATCCAGAGGCATGGCCAGCAGGACATTTTATTGGTGACAGCGCTTCCAGTCAGCAGCTCACCATGTCAGACCAGGACAGCTGAAAGGACCTGTTACTTTTCCCCAGCTTTCGGCACCAGCTCAGTCTTAGGAGTTGATCTGTTATGCAGTTTAACACCAATTTTCTCTTCGTAAGGAAGACTATCAAATGGCTTCACCAAAATCCGGTCCACAACATTCACATTGTCTGCCGTTGTGTGCAGCTAACGAGCAGCTGGAGCTGCTGGAGGCTGGAGCTGTGTGAGAGAAGGGGAGAAGCTCCACAGCTGCTAGTCGAGGACAGAAACTACAGAGTGACCGAAACGAGTCTCCAAACACAACGCTAGTCGTTTTTCACAAACACAAAGTCTCCAGGGATCAGCAAAGCCTCCGAATCAACTCAGAACAACAGAATGAAAAACTTCAGAAGCACTTTGGTGCATTTTTTTTACTTCAAGATCGCTGATTTGCTCATTTCGCTGTCAATCAAGCTTCACACAGATCATCCAATCACCACACAGAAGCTCAGCGTCCAGGCCAGCCCACTGCCCCATAGACCCCCAGAGATGCTGAGCGTCCGTGGGCGGGACCAGCCCAGTATTTTATCCAATGAGCATCCAGTTTCACTGCAGCAGAACAACCCACTCTAGCTTCCGCATGGACGCTCAGCGTCTGGCTGTTTAAAGCGCCGTGCCGCTGCGAGGAGGAGTGAGAAAAAAGCCGAGTCAATTACTTGAGATAAGTAGCCGATTCTGAACAAAAGATGAACGTGTTGTAGCGCATATTTAGTCAATGAAATGTTCACACAACAGTAAATATTGGACCACTTATTTTTTGACATTTTAGGGGAAGTTGAGCTTCCCTTGCAGTCTTAGAGCAATCGCCACTGCCTTCCCCAGGCAGGGTTGGAGCAGGCCATGCACGCCTTTGTCACCTCTCACCTGGACTATTGCAATAGTCTTTACACCGGTATTGATAAAACCCAACTCCACCGACTGCAGCTTGTCCAGAACTCCACCGCTCGACTCCTCACCTCCACCAAAAAACACGCCCATATCACTTCAACACCTTGCCCCACCCTACCTGGCCGATCTTCTCCGCCCCCTCAATTCTTCCGGAGCGTTACGGTCGGCTGACCAATGCCTTCTCACCATTCCCAGGACCATGTTAAAAACCAGGGGGGACAGAGCCTTTTCTGTTACTGCCCCGAGGCTGTGGAACTCCCTTCCCCCCCACATCCGTGTAGCCGAGTCTGTGGGAATTTTTAAATCGGTGCTGAAGACCCACCTCTTTGCCTTGGCCTTCAGCTAGGTCTTACCTTGTGTTCGAGTTTGAGATGTGTTTTAATGTTTGTGTATTTTTGTCTTTTCACCTTTTTGATTGCTTTTATTCTCTGCACTTGTGTGAAGCACTTTGTCACGGCTATGCCGTTTGTAGATGTGCTATATAAATAAACTTTGACTTGACTTGACTTGACACTGTCAGATTTGATTGAACTTTTACAGCATGGATCTTAGTCCACAGCCATCGAGTTACTTAACACTAATTTAGTGTAATCACTGACTCTGCTGAGGTAAAATTTAACTCTTGTCAAAAGTGTTAGTTAGTTTATCTCTCTCTCTTTTAGATGGTGTTTGACATATCCAGTGTTCCCCTTGTTTTATGTAGGATGTAAATATATGTAGTTCTTCAGGACTACTGAAAAAAAAAAACTAAAAACCCCCGAACCCGGTGGTGGACACCGGAAGTAAGGGTTTCCGTCAAGCTGAAGGAGTACTATCGAGCCTTGTTGGCTCATGGGACTCCAGAAGCAGCTGACAGGTATCGGCAGGCCAAGCGAACTGCAGCCCGAGTGGTTGTGGAGGCAAAAACTCGGGTCTGGGAGGAGTTCAGGGAGGCCATGGAGGAGGACTACTGGTCAGCCTCGAAGAAATTCTGGCAAACCATCTGGCGCCTCAGGAGGGGAAAGCAGGTCTCCACTAATGCTGTTTACAGTGGAGGTGGAGAGCTGCTGGGGATATCAACTGGGGATACTGTAGTACGGTGGAAGGAAAACTTCGAGGATCTCCTCAATCCCATCGCCACGTCTTCCGTGGAGGAAGCAGAGGCTGAGGTCTCAGAGGTGGACTCGTCCATCAGCCAAGCCGAAGTCACCGAGGTGGTTGGTAAGCTCCTCGGTGGCAAGGCACCGGGGGTGGATGAGATTCGCCCTGAGTACCTCAAGGTCTGGATGCGAAGGAACTGTCTTAGTGGACACATCTCTGCAACATCGCGTGGCGGTCGGGGACGGTGCCTCTGGATTGGCAGACCGGGGTGGTGGTTCCCCTTTTTAAAAAGGGGGACCGGAGGGTGTGCTCCAACTATAGGGGGATCACACTCCTCAGCCTCCCGAGGAAAGTCTATTCCAGGGTACTGGAGAGGAGGATCCGACCGATAATCAAACCTCGGATTCAGGAGGAACAATGCTGTTTTTGTCCTGGTTGCGGAACACTGGACCAGCTCTATACTATACTTGTAGTCAGGACCGTATCAACCGAGACCAAGACACTACCAAGACCGGAGAGTCTCAAGACCAAGATCGGTTCAGCTCAAGACCAAGACCGAGACCAAGACCAAAAAAAAAAAAAAAAACGTTTTTTTGCCATCTTGCATGAGTTGTAGAACATCAGCACCATCCTGGGTTCAGCTGCGTAAATATGAAAGTCTTTTTAACAACGGGCTCAGTAACACAGAGACAGCAGGTCTCTGAGTGAACTCACTATAAACGCTGACATCAAGTACGTGTAGCAGCTGCATGACACTGTTTCTACACGATCTGAGGATTGACTCTTGAGTGCTGTTGATGACTATTAAACCCCCACCCCAACCGTGACATATATCTATGTCAATAGATGTAGAAACTCTATCTACAGTTAGACATTAAATTTTATTGGTGTCTCGTCTCATCACACAGCAACGTTTGAATAATTTACAATAATGTAGTGTTTCCTTTTTGTAATTTGTTCTGTCAAGTCTCCATTTATTCCATTCCATTAATCATATATTCAGTTTTATTATCAATAACAGAACATGTCACTAATATTCCATTAAGAGGGAATCCAAATTCTGACATATTTAAACACTGTTTTCTAAAGTTTGATACTTTGCCCAGTAATTACTTTTAAAATATCGTAACTCAGTTACTAAGCTATGTTTTTGAAGAAGTAACTGGTAACTATAACTAATTACTTTTTAAGAGTAACTTGCCCAAGCCTGGAAATTAATATACAAGACTGAAGCGTGATGAAGTTATTTAAGTGTAAGACATATGGACATTATTTAAGTGTGAGAGGTGTGGACAATTACATAAATTTAAAGTGTTTTTTGTTGCCAATTAAAAAAACAAGAACATGATTCAAATACGTTTTATATTGTATAAAGTTCACAGATAATCCACATTTGTTTTTGCTTTATTTTTGTCATATTTTCATTTCTGTAAACATTGCAAATTTCCAATAGTTTTGAACGCCTCACTGAAGTCCGAGCTTCCGTCAACGTTACCAGAGTGCAGCAGCAGGTTGATGAGACGAGCGGCTGGTGAGCACTGAAACTGAAGAATAATGAAGCCCTGCCTTAGAAATTTACCACCAGCTGCAACTTACAAATCCCTCCAAGACCGCTCAGACAGTCCGAGACATTCCGAGACCGAGACACCCGAGACCGAGACCAAGACCGAGACCACAGACTGTCGAGACCGAGTCGAGACCAAGACCACAAAAAAGTGGTCTCGAGACCGGTCTTGGTCTCGAGACCGGAGAACTACAAGTCTACTCTATACCCCCCACAGGGTGCTCGAGGGTTCGTGGGAGTTCGCCCAACCAGTTCACATGTGTTTTGTGGACTTGGAGAAGGCATTTGACCGTGTCCCTCGTGGTGCCTTGTGTGGGGTGCTTGGGGAATACGGAGTCCGGGGACCCTTGTTAAGGGCTGTCCGGTCTCTGTATGACTGGAGTAGGAGTCTGGTCCGCATTGCCGGCAGTAAGTCGGACCTGATCCCAGTGCATGTTGGACTCCGGCAGGGCTGCCCTTTGTCACCGGTTCTGTTCATAATCTTTATGGACAGAATTTCTTGGCGCAGCCAGGGGCCGGAGGGGGTCCAGTTCGGGGACCACAGGATTTCATCTCTGCTTTTTGCAGATGACGTTGTCCTGTTGGCTTCATTGAACCCAGACCTACAGCATGCACTGGGGCGAAATGCAATCGAAACGCGTGAACTGGTCCGTGGCTACCAATATATTTTGATATGTTTCAGTGGGATGCCCGAGAGATAAATAGTCTAAAGCTATGACTTCAAGTGGGTAGGAAACTGAAATGGGATTTAGGGGGGCCTTAGGCTCTACCCTACTTTTCTGCAGGGTACAGGCAATACAACCCTGATGGAAACGACGTATGCCCCCTCCATTTCAGACCAGTCGAAGTGTTGTCTTAGGCTGGCCAGGGTTTTCTCAACACCAGCATGGGCCCCTGCCTCATGGACCTTCCTCCGAAGTTCCTCCCCAGGTGCAGCGGCATCACTCTGTTGAGCTGTGGGAACCGGAAATCTGGAGAGGACGTCAGCATTAACATTACTTTTACCTGTTCGATACTTGATGTTGTAATTGAAGGACGCAGGTTGGGCAACCCAACGTTGTTCTACAGCACCCAGTCTTGCAGTCTGTAGGTGAGCTAATGGGTTATTGTCAGTTTAGACCATGAATTGCACAGATGTTAAATAGTTCTTAAATTTTTCTGTTATAGTCCACTTTAATGCCAACAGTTCTAATTTGAAGGAGCTGTAAGTAGTAGGGGTGTCCTCAAATATTCGACAATTCGATGATACATTCAAAGGGGCCTGATTCGACTGCCAATCATATAGTCGAAGCATCACAAAATGTGGTTATGAAATGAGGACCATTCCATTACAGCTGTATGGGGGTGCTGAATGACTGATTTTACATAGAATTTCTTGTTTTTTCCAAATAAACATGATGTAAATCCTATTTGATATACATGTTAGCCTATCAAAGACACTGTGGATAAATGTACTTGTACTGTTATTCAATATTCTATCTATTTACTGTTTGTGAATGAACCACCATGGTGAGTGGCACAATCTGATTTTGCGCAGAGCTCCATCACAAAGCAGCATCTCAGTGGTGATTTGGCTTAACTTTAAAAGGCTCACAATGTCAGAAAAACAAAACTTCAGACCAAGTCAAAGATGATCCAAAAAAAGTCAAATGCAAGTTGTGTCCTTTCATATCACTCCACAACAACATGGCTTTCCACCCTAAACGGGTAAGTAGCCAGATAATTGAGCTAATAAAAGACAGTTCTGTTACTCAATTCTCATTTTTAATGCTGACTTTTATTTTGTTTAACTGTAATATTTTAGGTTATTATGATATTATTATTTTTATTTATCTAAAAGGCTAATTCTATTTAATTTAGTGTTTGTTTTTGCATGGATGTTGTGCTGCGAAACGGACCCGACATAGTGCAATCAAGCCTATTTCATTTAATTTGAGCAGATAATGTGAGAAATTGTTCAGCCAAAAAAATTGAGCTTATCTGCAGAGCTTTTAGTAATAAATGACATGCTTTAGCCCGTTTGTTAGAGTGGGTTTGGTTATGGTCCTTTGAACTTCATTTGTTTGATGTTTAGAGTTACGGCACTTTGTTCCAGTTTGTGTTTCAGCGGTGTGTAGGAAAAAAATAAGTGTTGTTTTACCTGCCTGCGCTGTTCAGCTGCATCAGTGTACACAACAAATGGTTCATCAAAATTGGCACGAGCCAGAATAGGCGCCTGCGTCAGGGCCACTTTAAGGGCATCAAATGAGGACTGACATTCAGAAGCCCATTGTACCCCTTTCATCTGTGATTTCTGATCTGTTGAAATGCCAGCCAGCAGAGAATTCAGGGGGCGTGCAAATTTTAGCAAAGCCTGACACGAACCTTCTGTAGTAGCCTGCCAGTCCCAGAAATGCTCTGACTTGCCCTCACTGTGGATGGTGCAGGCCAATCTAACACAGCCTTCATTTTCTCAGGATCAGGTCTTACTCCTCGGCAGTCAACGACATGCCCTAAAAACTTGACCCCAGACTGCAGAAGTTTGCACTTGTCAGGCTGCAGCTTTAAGGCCCGTCAATGCTTCACATGTCCGCGTGGGTGCGCGTTGCGCATTGGTTCGCGTGACGTAAAAATCGTCATGAATTCCTGTCCGCTAGGGTCCGCGCGGACCGATCCGCGGACGTCCGCGCAGCAGCCAGAATTTGAGACCGCGTTGCGCATTGCGCGCAGGTCGCGGAAGAGTGCGCCTGCGCCAGAGCGCCATAGCAAACAAAACATGACGGTAAACGTGAAAGTAGACGGAGCTCCAGCCTGATGGCTCCACTTAAAGACACGGAAAGAGTGAAAAACTCGTGGAAAGAGAGAGAGACTGTCTGGAGGGAGGAGAAGGTTTGCAGACAGAAGTGAAAAAGTAACTAATCGCTCCGACGCCGCTCCGCGATTCAGAAACAGAAAAAAAAAAGGCTAAATAAACTTTAATACTTAAAGATAATGTACTGACAATGTATGTGCTTAATTTTCTCTAAATAATCCGTAATAAGGAGCAGATAAACAGTCTGTAAAGCCGGAAAAGCTTGTCGAGGCTGCGTGGATCACCGCGCCTGCATGAGACGCGCACAGCTGAGCTCAAAATGTAGCATGGGAGAAAGCGCGTCCGCATCGGTGGTGCGCGCACCTTCCAAAGCGGACGCGGAAACGCGTACATGTGAAGCATGGACGGGCCTTTAGTCCATGTTGCCATAAACGGCTGAAGACTTTGTTCAGTTGCTGTAAGTGAGAATGAAAGTCAGGTGAGTAGATGATTATGCCATCCAAATAAACAAGCAATGATTCTGCGATCTGACCGCTTAAACACTGTTGCATAAGTCATTGAAATGTTGCAGGAGCGTTACAAAGCCAAAAAGCCATGCGCTCAAACTCAAATAATCCAACTGGAGTGGTAAAAGCAGTTTTCTCCTGATCTTGTGGGTGCATCTCAACCTGCCAGTAGCCACTGGTGAGGTCAAGTGTTGAGAACCACTCAGCTCGTCTCAGACTTGTAAGAGTCTCTCCTATTCCTGGCAATGGGAACGCATCTTTATGCGTCACAGCATTTAGCTTTCTGTAGTCCACACAGAAACGCAGACTGCCGTCCTTTTTCTTTACAAGGACTATGGGTGCTGCCCATGGACTTTTACTTTCTTGGATCACTCTTTTCTCCAGCATTCCAGCTAACAGAGACTTCACTTCTTTATAGAGTGAGGGAGGAAGTGGTCGGAATCGCTCACGGATGGGCGCAGCGTCACCAGTGTGGATGCGATGTTGAACGTCATTGGTCCTGCCAAAATCCTCATCGTGGCGAGCAAACACCTTCTCCCATTTCTGCAGGAGAGCTTGAAGTTCCTCTTGCTGCTGCCAAGATCAATCAGGCCGATTAGTAAAGTTGCTCACTTCATCTAAGAGGCTATCAACTTCTAGGTCAGGAGCAGTGTGAACCAGGGCCACTTCAACCACTCCATCTTCCTCAAGGGACAAGATCACATCCTCGGGGCCTCGCACGTCAGCAGGATCAATGTGATAAAGACGCCCCAGCTTCTGGTGGCGGCATATGGTCCAGCTGTATGGTTGCGGGTTACTGACACGGACAGGGATTCGACCATTCCTCAACACCCCAATGGTCCTTGCTACCCCCACCTTAAACAGGGCTTGGTAGTGCCTCAACCAAAGCGCTGCAGTCAGGGCCAATCCGGGCCCTCCCCCACACTATCAGCTCACTGTTAGGAGGGACCATTAGAACCTGCATACCAGACAGCTGCACGTGCCCCAGGAACCCATCTTCAGCAACCGTGGCTTCGATGTGGCGACAGGTGGCGAAGGCATCTCTCCTGGGCTTCTGGAATATCTGTGGAGGCGGGGCAGACTCTCCGGACCATTTAAACAGCACATTCCAACAGGCATTTACAACATTCCTCCCAACAATAAACGGATGTGTACGATCCTCATCTTTCACAATCACTACTCCCTGTTCAGGAATTTGTGTTCCTTCAACAACAAAGTTGAGCATGGCATAGCCAACATATGGGATTACAAGCACATTAGGTGCTCTCAATTTAAACAGTACAGGCGTCCTTCCAAGCTTAGCTTGGTTAAAATATTCGTTGAACATGTCCTCTGCCATTAAAGGATAAGTACGGTTTATACAGTTTTCAAGTTGTTTATAGATTGAAGTACAAAAATATACTCACCCAAAAGGCTTTTCTCATCCGAACTGTGCTTCCGGGGAAAATTTGGACCCAAAATCGAGTGGCGCACATCCGTATACTGTTAGCAGATGGGGCATCGGTAACGCCACTCCTAAAACGGCTTTAATCGTCCAAAAACTCATTAGTTTTACCAATATTTCATCATGGTCGGCTCACGTCTCTCCTCCACGACAGCCCGGTGTCGCGAGATATTTCATATATGCAGATATATGTTCGAATTGAATTTACTACTCGGCGCAGTTAAGAAGTGCACGTGTATCTTGACACCTACATCTAGATATCTATGTCTGTATGTCTAGGCAGTAGTGTGACGTAAGCGGGAGCTACGGAAGCCGCAGTGTTGTTGTGTGTGTGTTTTTTTTCGAATACCAATGCTAACGCATGTTTCTGATACCTGCTCTTGGAATAAACATCGTCACGCTGCCAAATGCCTCTGGACTTCTTTCAAGCATATTACAGAGATAAATGTTTTGGTTGTTTTGTTGACCTCTGAACTGAAAGCTTTGTTTACGGCTGCCGCGCGCATGCGCAGTAAGGCTCATTGTTTCCGGGGCAACCTGAGGCTACACACGGTGCTTTTGCTGAAGAGAAAATCATTCAAAGTTCTTGTCCACAACACCTTCATCTGACAGATATTTGTGCATTTTACACTACACTGGAAAGAAAAGCAATATGCTGTTTCTCACAAACCTTTGTTTATTGATTCTTCAAAATGTGCTGTGTATCAGGATTTAATGCAGTTTCTCGCTTTGTAAAAGAGGAAATTTTCATGTTTCTTTCATGTCCCAGTGAAACCCTTTGAGACCTTTGACCCCAGATGTTGTCTATCTCTCGGCAGTCGGTCCTATGTACACCTCCCAGCCAACGCCTTACGGCCAGGTGGCGTTCAGCCCCGGGCCGCCGCCCTACCCCTCACAGCCAGCCACCCAGCCGCAGGCCGACGCCCCCCCAACCGGCCCAGACTTCCTGGCTCAGCCCACGTCCAGCTCGGACTACGTCGCTCTGCCACAGACCAGCTGATATTTTCTTCTTTCTGTCATCTGGAGCTTCTTCGTGACTCTATTTTACTCATCTGGGATCATTAATAACACTCTGTCATTTCTCCACCTTCTAAACGCACCTTCAATATCCACCTCTCAACCTTCCAGACCTGTTTTGTGGTCCAGCTGCCCATCTATTCCATGGTGTCCTGTCTGTCTCTTCACTGTTTTCATTTATGTGTGGAATCTCGTTCTGGATATGCTTTGTTGAAAAAAAACACACACTCACACACACTGGCACAGCTGGCACAGATGTATTCCTCTTTCTGTTTGTCTGACAATAATAATGTACTGTATTTTCTGGAGAATTTATGAATGGTTCGGTGTCCTGTTTTGTGTTGTTGGACGTCTGTGGATGAATGTTGAGGCTTCATGAAACTTTGCCATTGAGATCATTTGTCTGATTTATAGAATTTGTTTCTCGGGAAGAAATATGTCTGATGTTTGTATTTTTCATTTTATTTTATTAAATTTTCCTACTCAACATAATCGTAGTAATACATAGTATTGAATGGGCAGCCAGTGGAGGGACTTTAGTACGGGAGTGATATGACCGTATTTGCGCCTCCTTGTCAGGGCAGGGCAGTTTTGAATGTGCTGGAGCTTTTGGAGGCTCCTGCTGGGGATCCCGACGAGGAGCGCATTACAGTAATCCAGTCTGGAGGAGATAAAGGCATGGATCAACCTCTCAGCGTCCGGTTGGGAGAGGGAGGGGTGGAGTTTGGCAATGTTTTCTGGATGGAGGAAAGAGACTTTGCAGAGATGGCGACTGTGGGTTTCAAAGTTAAGGTGAGAGTCCAGTATGACTCCAAGATTTTTAACTGAGGATGACACGGTGATGTTACGTCCAGAAACGGGGAAGCTGCTGAGGGAGGGGGACCGGGTTTGGTGTGGTGTACTTATCAGGATGACTTCCGTTTTGTGACTGTTTAGTTGTAAAAAGTTGTTAGTCATCCATGCCTTTATCTCCTCCAAGCAAACCTGAATTGCTGATGGCTGGGTGGAGGAGCGTGTGGTGTTAGTATATAATCACGAGTTACTTGGAACCATACAATTCTGATTGGTTCTAAGGATCCTCCAGTATACCTTTAATTGACTTCATCAAATGACCTCAGACTTGGTCTCTATTTGTACATCTGTCTTAAACAAATGACCAATACATCACAGTTGCAGCCCAGATTGTTAACTTCATCTTTGATCTGACCAGAAGGCCTCCTCCCCCGCCCCACAACAAAGGGAGTGTGTGTGGCTTACCTGCAGTCAGTGTCTCGGCCTGTGAAAGTTTGTCTCTTTGTCGTTTGCCTTTCACAGTGATCAGTGTTTCTACTTTTTTGCAAATAATGCACAGCGGTGGAAGAACATGGCCTGCTGAAGGTATTGGCAAACCTGTCCTGGAGCAAAGTTTCTTTCGTTGAGTTCCAGTTGCCATTGCTGTCAACACCTTGGCGTCGGCGATGCTGTCCGAAGGGGCTGATTGATCCGGGGCTGCAATCTCGCGCTTTTTCTCGGCCAAACTCAAACGCCTTTTACAAATAAATCGCATGTAGCATGTCTTATGGAAACCAGCATCTTCGGGAATGTTGTCAAATATAACATCGACACAATGTTTACAATTTTTAGCAAGGTCCTCAGACGCACCCTGCAGAGAAAGCCACGGTAACGCTTCCTTTTACAGTACGGTAATTACCATGTATTAACATGGTAATTGCAAGATAAGTACCATGTAATAAGGAGAAGTTACTGTAAAATTACCATGTAATTACAGGGTAACTGTTCTGTTTCTTAAAAAAAAAGGTGCCTGACTGCTACAAATGTGCAGTTTTGTAAATTGTTTTATAAGAAGTTGAACTCCATTTGATTAAAATGTTTATCTTTGGCAGCTCTCTTGTGTTTGCATGTCTGTCACAGTGAGGTGTTCGGAGTGAGGAAATGTACTAATAATGCGTTCATCTTAATGTAATGTGATGGCTGGTGATGGTGGTTTTTGATGGAAACTCTGATCTCCTGACAGATACAGTGTGCTGTTCAGACACTAAATCACAGACACTGATGGGGTTTGCTGCATTTTTGGTGCAAGTGTGTGGGGTAATGTGAAAGTTTCTGAGTAACAGGCTAAATACTGAGTAATTACCAGGTAATAACATGGAAACAGACCTCACTTCCTTTTACAGTACAAATCCATTTTAATAACTATGTAATTTCCAGGTAGATATTTTTCTGTTTACTGGGTAATAAATGAGTAATTACCATGTAATAACATGGAAACAGACCTCACTTCCTTTTACAGTACAAATCCACTTTAATAACTATGTAATTTTGAGGTAGGTATTTTTGCAGTTCCTGGGTAATGAATAAGTAGTTACCAGGTAATAGTGTGGAAACAGGCCTCACTTCCTTTTGCAGTAGTCCACAGTTCAACCGTAATTACCAGGTAAATGTTGTAGTTACTGGGAAAGACTAAGAAGTTACCAGGTAAGTAGTAAAAAACACTTGACTAATAGGGAAATACATAGCATACACACCTCACAGTACCTAGTAATACCAAGTAAAAAGTCTACATTTCCCACTGATTACACGGTAATTACTTAGCAATTACTTAGTAATTACTTGGCAATTACCGACATAGTTGCTATATACATTATAATTACCCAGTAATTAATATTTACTACCAGGTATTTACTTGGTATTTGCCTGGAATTTGCTTGGTAATTACTCTAAAAGTACTAGGTAATTAGCAACATAGTTACCCTGTAATTACATGGTAATTTTACAGTAACTTCTCCTTATTACATGGTACTTACCTTGCAATTACCATGTTAATACATGGTAATTACCGTACTGTAAAAGGAAGCGTTACCAAAGCCACTGTGTAATGCAAGTTCGGTAAGTTTCCCACCGTGTCCGTGTAAAGTCCTGCACGTGCTCGCCCTGGACAGATGTGAGATAGCATCGCTTTGATCATTGTTCAATAACTTTTGAAGGCGGTTTCCTTGTCTCTTTTTTTTCTTTTCGTCATCTTCGCTCGTATCTGTGCGAGATACGGTCGACGCCACGTTGTGTGTTGATCTGAAACCATGGCAACAGGACTCGGCTCCTATTGGTTCGCGTGACCAAAAACCGCTGCAAGCACTGCAAATCCTAGTCCGCCCATGTCAATATCACGATGCCCCAGTAAAAAAAAGACCGACACAAAAACGCTGATTATTAAAAAATGACTGGAAACGGTGAGTAGAAACTTTTTTTGGGTCCTAATTAGCAATAGATATTTCTTATAAAGCAGAGTTCATGTAGATCCACTTGAGTGGAACGAACCAACACAATCTCACCACAATCTCTCCCAATCGCGCCAGGACAGCCCATCAGCGTGGAGGTCGTCACGGACGTGCTGACATAGGCACGCACGGCTCCGACCACGCAAAAAAGTTGTTGGCGTGATGCCACGAGGGGCGTGCGTGACTTCATTTGTTCACCGCTTCTGGTGGAAACACAGCGTCAGCCTGAAGTAGCGCTGGAAGTCGCCTCAGCGGCGGGTGAGGCGCTACCCTACGGAGGTGGTATGAGCTCGGTGAGTTCCACCATCTTCTGCAGGAGCTGCGCCTGGACGACGGCCGCTTCCAACGCCACTTCAGGCTGAGTGTTGCCCAGTTTGAAGACCCGCTAGCTGGGGTTGGTGCCAGGATCTCCCGCCAGGACGCCAATTAGCGGCGCTCCATTCCAGCTGCGGAGCGCCTTTCCACCTGTCTCCGGTGAGTTTCAGTTTATCAGTTTTTAAAATTAGCATGATGCGACCGGTACGTGACTGACGGGATGCTCTGCTCAGAAATGGCGCTTCACAGTAACTACGGTGTCACCCAGTGGTTCACAATTGCCAAAAAATATTTAACAAGATAAACAAACAAATAAATATCTAACTACGTGTGTGTGTTTGTGTGTGTGTGGTGTCACAACTTCAATTATGAGAAATAATGTGAGAATCCATTCTTGTGCAACACTGAATTGAGCAAATATTAAAAAAAATATATTTTCTTTATTGCAGATACCTGGCAACTGGTGACTCACATCAGACCATCGCCAATAGCTTCCATGATGGCGTCTCCAGTGTGTCTCGGATCAGTCCCAAATGGTCTCTCCCGCTTGAGGGAGTTCATGGCTGTGCCCACCACAGAGGAGTGGAAGTCCATCGCGGAGGGGTTTGAGGAGCGGTGGAACTTCCCTCTCTGCCGCAGTGCTGTGGATGGGAAGCACATCAGGATCCAAGCCCCTGAATAAGCTGGATCCCAGGTTTTTAATTACAAGGGGACATTTTCCATCGACCTCTTGACTGTGGTGGATGCCAGATACTGCTACCAGGTGATAGACGTCAGGGGGTATTGGAAGACTCCTCTGCTCTGGCTCCGTCCAGCTGCCTGCTGACCGTCTGCTGCCTGGAGCTGACCACAGGGGTCAGCCAAGGTGTAGAAGTGGAGTTGTTTCCAGGTCTTGGCAGAGTTGCAGCCAGCAACTCAGGACGAGAGGCCATCAGGGTGCGGGAGACCTTCTCCTCCGACTTCTCTGTCGAGGGAGCAGTCGAGTGGCAGGCCAGCATTTAGTGCAGGAGCACTCCTCCAACAGCTCTTTTCAGAGCCACCCATACATTCTAAAGACAACACATCCTCATCACCGTCTCCTGCACAACAGCAGTGGGCAGGATTGTTCTGATGTTTGTCCCACAGTCCTCTGCATCAACTCATCTATTGTTGAGATCCGCTCAGCATCTCCAGCAACCCACATTTATCATTTAAAAAAAAAAGTGTTCTGCAGCTTCTACACCTCATCTCTAAAAATAAAAATTAGTGCTGGGCAACGATTAAATTTCTTTATCGCGATTAATTGCATAATTTTTCTGCGATTAATCGTGATTAAAAAACAAAAATGAATTCGCCTGATGTTAACGCCGGATGAAAATATTTGTCTGCGTTAAGGAAGCAGTACGTTAACACGTTAATAACGCATTAACGTGCCCAGCCCTAATAAAAATCCAATCATGATGAAAAATCCTTTTATATTACATAATTTTAACAAGCACTGCAGAGGTGAAGGATAAATTAACAGTATAACAGAGGGTCTGCAATAAATATACACATATATTATCTATTGTCTGATAATTGTCTAAAGAGATATGACAAATCTCCCGGTTCGTAAGTCCTCGTCCTCCCACATCCTCTTTTTTGTTCTCTTCATTCCTGCATGTCAAAGAAACACAATGCATGAAATTAATGTGTGTGTTTAATGATGATGCAAAAACATGATGCGGAGGAGTAGCGGCTCTACTCCGAGTCACCAGGGAGGAGCTCGGAGTAGAGCCGCTACTCCTCCGCATCGAGAGGGGCCAGCTGAGGTGGCTCGGGCATCTGGTTAGGATGCCACCTGGACGCCTCCCTGGGGAGGTGTTCTGGGCATGTCCCACCGGGAGGAGACCCCGGGGAAGACTTAGGACACGCTGCAGAGACTATGTCTCTCGGCTGTCCTGGGAACGCCTTGGGATCCTCCCAGTGGAGCTGGAGGAAGTGTCTGGGGACAGGGAAGTCTGTCATCTCTGCTGAGACTGCTACCCCCGCGACCCGGTCCCGGATAAGCAGTTGAAAATGGATGGATGGATGGATGGCAAAAACGTGATATGCAAATTAAAAAAGAACAGACAACAGGCCAAACTTTGTCATGTACATACCAATCACAGGTCTGGCCACTGCAGCAGGGGCCAGAGGGGGCAGGAACCAGGAGTCAGGGGAGTTAGTGGGGCTGGTGTAGCAGGGGTTGCCGGGGTAGAGGCAGCAGGCCCCTCATCCCCATCTTCACTGAAAATGTCATCTTCCGCATTATTGATAAGAATGTATGAATGTTTCAGAAAGCATAAAACAAATATACTCAAGTCAAACAGTTCAGCCATTGTAATACCAAATCACCACAAATTTTTTTAAAATGTTAATTAGTTGAGGCTGTGAAAAAGAAATCTATTTGCTGAGTCTGACAACAGGCATCCTCCAATGTAATCTGTGTATTTTTGAACTAACCTCTCTGTGACGGGCCTGCTCTCTCTCCCTCCTCATCCGACTCCAATCCTCCTCGACCGGCTGCTCCATGTTCCCGCTGGTGCCATGGGGAGCAGAAAAGGGGTCAAGAAAAGAAAGGACCCCCAGGTACTTCCAACTTCTTGCTTTCCGTGCTGCTGCCCCACTCCTGGGCACCTTTTTCCACTCCTTAGTGTAAGTGTCCCTGAGGTTCTTCCACTTTGTTTTACACCTTTCGACTGCAAAAAACATAACATACGAGTATGTTTAACAAATAGGATTAAATAGCTGCCTAACAAACAAGACAGGTAAGTTTATGCCAGTGAAGCCATGCTGGAGTTATGCTAGCACAAACTTCCAACTGTGCAACAGATAATCAATTTAAAATACAATACAAGCAAGACAAAAAACTTACTTGGCATTCCAATATTTCGGCTGCTGCTCACCCAGGCCTGCTCCTTCTTGTTCCGGTCCGTGTACATAGGACAGGTCGCATCATAGAGGTCTGGGTGAGCAGTCACGGCAACAATCAGCCTCTCCTCCATCTTTGGGGTTTCTCAAAAAGTGCGCCAACATCTGTTTTTTGTGGTCGGAGCCCTGTGTGCCCAACGTCAGCACGTCCGTGACGACCTCCCCGCTGATAGGCTGTCCTGGCGTGTCAACAAGTGAATTCGCTTGAAAAGTTAAGTTATTTCAACTCAAGCAGAGGGCAAATTTTTGCTGGAAATGCTCGCTGCTCGCCGCTTCTTCGCACTCCACTCAAGATTGAGCAACAATCGCGTGGTTACATTGACTTTGTATGTAATCTCATCACACAGAAAATTTGCGTCGCGTCCGGTGGAAGCACACCGTTAGGGTTTAGGGTTCAGGTTGAACTCCTGTGCAACATTTACAATCAGTCTAATTCCACTGTGTGCAGTTCTCCTTTTTTCCACAAGGTGGCAGCCAAAGCATTATCAAATGTCACATCATGATGATATAATATACATATGTTTCCTAACCCTAATCCTCTCACTCAAACCCTTTTTACAGCATATTTTTAATGACACTGATTACACGTTGCCTTCAGATGATTCACTCTTTCCACATTTGAGTATCACTCAGAGATCCTGTGCAGTTTATTTACAGAAAAGTACAAACTCCTTTGTTGTTTTTAGTTGGATGAACCAATCCTCAAATGTGCAATATCCTGTACGAATGAATTCAGACTATTCGATATATTCAAGGTTTACACAATTAAAAGGCAGCATAGGTAAAAAAAAAAAACAAAACTTACCATATCTTATGATTTGTTTAATCATTTTATGAGTAGTATTCTGCTCTGTCCTCATGCTTTCTGGGAAACCTGTGGCTCATTTGCATAATACCATGTCTGTGATTGGCTGGGGGGCGGGGTCTCAGCTGAGCGCTGTGTGAGCAGAGCTCAAAGAACATTAAAGACATGAAATTAAACCTGTTATCTCATTCGTGCCTTTTCCAGCTGATTTTGTCTATATTAAGTTCTGTGGTGATTTTTTTTCCTCTCTACTTCTGAAAACTGAGAAGACAGCCGCCAGGATGAGGTACAGGTTTACAATTTCAAATTCACATTAAAATCCATTTAATCACTCTGGAAGAGGCTTTTTTTTTCTTTACAAACCACGGAGACAACATCAATATAATTAACCTTGTTTTTTTTTTCCTTTCTTTCTTTCAGCGATCATTCAGATCCATTTTTTTCATCGGGGCTCGGGATCTTTCTAATTGTATATTTTGCAATTGTTTTGTTAATCATCTGCTGCGTGTGTGGCCGCCTCTGCTACTACAAGTTGTGCCGCAAGAAGCCTGGTGAGTACACAACCCTCCAGGCTCCATGTGGGTGAGAGGAAGGGGGCGTAGCGCCACATTCTGGGCCCTGGGCTCCTGTCCGTCAGTGTACGAAGCGCGTGAGCCAAAAAAAGGAAAAAAAAAGGGGCGTGGTAATTTATTCAAAGCAAAAATGCATGGTTTTAAGCTACAGTCTGATCAGATTATACTGACGAGTGGTTCAGTGGCGTATTTACCTAGCACTGGGCCCTCTTGCAGAATTCTTATATGTGCCCCCAATGCCAGAAATTACACATGTTTCAGACAAAAAAAAAAAAAAACACTCTCAGATGAAGGTAAAAAAAACGCCCATAAAAGTCAAATATCTGTCAGTCATTAGAAATGCTCTTGTGTGGAAAAAAAGAGAAGAAAAAGAAAAAAGTTTGAGCATTACAGCTCAGCTTCCTAACACAGTGAGGTGACGGTGCACCAGAACAACAGATTAAAAACTCTTGATCATTTAAATACACAACAGCTCTGCCTGTCTCTGCTCACCTTACAGTTGCACCTTCCTGGATTTTTTCTCTGTAAACTCGTCTGTCAGGGTCCGGGCGGCATGAGGCTGAGCCAGGGTCTGCCAGGGAGAATCTTGGTCTCTTGAGTACAGGAACTACTGGTGATACAGCTTAGCTGCTACTAAGTAAATAAAATGTGCGGAAACGATCGTTCAGTTCTGCTATTTTTTTTACTGAAAAAACGCTGCATGGCATCATTGAACATATCGCCACGTCCTGCCGGCTTTTTCTCACAACATGCAGAGACAACCTGCACTTCAGGGGCCCTTCTTCTTCTGTGGTGTCTGTGTAAAATAAGGCTGAACATGCAAACAGCACACCTACCCAGCTGGCATTTTAGCGTTGAATCACTGTTGAATCAACGTCAGGTATCAATGTTGAATAACTGTTGAATTTTGTTTCGATTTTGCAAATCTGATCAACTTTGAAATCACAACGTTATTTCAACGTCATGTCTTCAACCATGAATCAATGTTGGTTTTAGTTCAACTGAGCAGTATAGCAGCAAAAGTGCAGAAAATTAAAAATTGATTTGACCACCAGGCTTGCAGTCTGAGGTTCAGGCATATTCTTTCCGTCTATTACACTTTTCATTGCAGACAGGTGAAACCCGGGATTTGAACTCACGACTTATTGTACAATGAACATCAGCCTTACCTGTTGAGCTATTAGTTTATTGGGTATTCAGTGTGCAAATGGGAGGATGACCACTAGTTTGCAGAAAACTACTTATCCTGAAATACAGTGCAATACACATGAAACAAAGTGGTGGTTTTAAAGATGTTTCTTTTGTGTTTCACCCAAGTTCACAATTCGATGGAATTACGTACTAAATTTAACCGCTTGGGCGGCTCTTTTATTAGACATAATTCTATCTTTACGAGACAATGAAAACAAACACACTCAAAGAAAAAGAAATACAAGGCGGGGTTAACATTCACATAAACACTTTTCCAATGGTAAATTTATCAACGTTGTCTGGATGTTGAAACAACATTGTTTTTCAGCTGGCATATTTCAGCTAAATTTTTATAAGTCGTTATTTTAAAAATACTGACGATTAGATATACGTTTAAAAAATGTTGATATTTCAATGTTGAATCCACAGTGAGTTTACGACACAACTTCAACCATTTAGTGTCAACGTTGTTTTGACGTTGAATTCATGTTTTTCATCAACTGACATGATTTCAACTAAATTTCAAGGTTTAAGGTCGGTTGAATGCCAGCTGGGTAGTGGCATGAAGTGCAAATGCAGTTATGGCCCCATTAGGTAGGTTCCCGACGTGTCAGTGTAAATTATACGGGGGATTTCAAGTTGTGTCGCTGATATCCGCCGTCTGTCGGGGCCCTCCTACCAGCAACTAACCGGTGAGTGCTCGGAAAGGGCCCCATGCGGGGGATTTTTGACACGCTGTCGCTGCAGCGTCTAGTGTAGCGCCTTTAATCTGTCATTGAAACTGACTGATATCAGCCGTCCCTCGCGGCCCCCCTTCAGCTCGGGGCCCTACCTGGGAGTGCCCCTCGACGTCATGGGCCCTCATGCAACTGCGTGCCTTGCGTCACGCTAGTGACGCGTCTGGAGTGGTTCTTTTATTCACAACGCTTTTGGCCCGCTTGTGCTCAGATACCTAAAACATCTGGTTTGTGTCTGAACATTTTCATCCAAATATGTGTTTTAAAAGTCAAATGTGAAGTTAGATACTTAAACTAGCCTAATCATTTGCAGTAACACACAGGATTCATCTAGCCTCGTAAACCAGCCCCGCCCACTCCTCATCCACATTTGGATTTTGGAGCTGGACTCTAGCTGGGATTCATCATGGTCATCAAGCTTTAGAGGCAAAAACAGTTTCTAATTGTTTTTCTCAGTTCTCACCATCCAATGTCTCTCTCTCTCTCTCTCTCTCTCTCTCTCTCTCTCTCTCTCTCTGACAAAATATATGGCAAAAATTATAATCCCAATTATTTTAGATTCACACAAAGATCACAGTTTTTCAACATAGCTTTAAAGCCTTAGCACTGCACTAAAGCAGTGCTGAAGCTTTTTACCAGACAATAATAATAAATTGCTTCATTGCCCAATATATTATTAGTAAGCACGAGGTTTTCATTTGTTAAGTCTCAGCACAGAGTTTCACTCTCAGCTCTGCTGTGTTAGTCAATAGCACACACACTGAACCAAAACTTGAGGTAAACAGCTGGCATTTAGGCAGCAGTTCTACCAGTCTGCACCCCCCTCCCCCGCCAAAATAAAGGTGGGGGCTTTGTCCTCCTCCTCCTGTTCTTCCTGTTGCACGCTCCCTGAAATGAAAGTGAAGGCTGTCTGTTCATCTCTTTCTTCCTTCCAGCTGCCACCACCACCCGCACCACAGTGGCGACCTCCACCCCCCGGCAGTACCCAGAGCGCCAATCCCAGCCCCTCCCACTGCAGCCCTCCTCCCCAGCCCAGTCTTCAGCCTCCCTCGACTGGCCACACGGATCAGGACCTCCACCAACATATCTGGAAGCCGGTGAGTGTGGAGCATCACTGCTCCGTTCAAAGCTTCAGAGTGTGTGTTCACCAACATTACACCAAAACTCAATAAATCAGTAAAGTGGAGTCAGATATTTAAGGTATCTTCACAACATATCCTGTCCCAGATGTTTCTGACAGTGAGACCTTCCTCATCAGTGCGACGATGTTAAAAGATTAAAAAACAGAATATTTCGGCTCTGTTTGTTTCCACAACGTGAAAACTGAAAATGCATTGTTTTTGTGCTTTCATTTAAGAAACGTTTTGCATTGACTGAGCTGATTCAGAGAATCAATCAATCAGTCTGTCCTCTCCTTTTTTCTCCGTCTCTTTCCTCACCCCAACTGGAGTAGCAGGAAGCCGCCACCTCTGAGCCTGGCTCTGCAGGTTTCTACCCTGTAAATTCAGAGGTGTCAATTCAACAGTGAATCAGGTTTCATATTGCCCCTGACCACACACTGTTAAAGTAACACTGAGTGTAGTGTTGAGTTTTCACAGTTAATATGTTACACTGCACTGTGTCACTTCAACACCAAAACATGTTGATTTATTTTTGCGCTGAGACTGAAATAATCCTCATGTTGTTCTCAACAATCAACAGATTTTAGTGTTAAACAGGATTAACTCTTCTTCTCTGCTGCTCTCAAGTGTCAAACCTTCCTAACTCATTAATTATTCCCCATAATCTCAATTCAGCAAACAAACATCATTATCTTAATACTTATTTATGACAATTAAAACATCAAGTTAACATATTTCTGCTTTTTAGAAGCAGAAATATTTGATTTTGTTTCTCACAGCAAAATCAGATTACTCAGATGAACACTGTCAGATTTGATAGAACTTTTACAGCATGGATGTTGGTCCACACCCATCGAGTTACTTAACACTAATTTAGTGTAATCACTGACCCTGTGGAGTTAAAATTTAACTCTTGTCAAAACTGTTACAGTTAGTTTTTCTCTCTCTTTTAGATGGTGTTTGACATGTAAAGTGTTCCCGTTGTTTATAGGCTGTAAATATATTTAGTTCTTCATTACTACTGAAAAAGAAAACTTGAAAATATGATTGTTATATTAATAACAAGGTGATGTTTATTTAACAGGTGCGTCACAGAAAACATTAAAAACAAGTTTTAAACCATCACAATGTGGGACAATGTTTCCTTCGTATACTGTGTATTACCCAGCAGTAATAAACAGCTGTGACCTTGTGAACTTTCCGTGGTAGTGTTTGATATGAGTTCAGGATAAGAAACAAACTCTTGATAACAGAAGACGGCATCTGGAGAAATGGTGGAAAGGTCGACTGGCCTCTCCAGTCATGACGTTTACTCTTACTGCTGTTGCAATAACTGTCAGAGTCGCCGCATGACTTCCTTCACTTTTTACTGTCTGAATAATTTTACAAGTGATTGATGGTTAAGTAGTATGAATATGCTGTTTCTCACAAATACTTGTTTATTGATACTTGAAAATGTGCTGTGAATCAGGATTTAATGCAGTTTCTCTCTTTGCACAAGAGGAAATATTCATGCTTCCTTCATGTCCCAGTGAAACCCTTTGAGACCTTTGACCCCAGATGTTGTCTGTCTCTCGGCAGTCGGTCCTATGTACACCTCCAAGCCAACGCCTTACAACCAGGTAGCGTTCGGCCCCGAGCCGCCGCCCTACCCCTCACAGCCCGCCGTCCAGCCACAGGCCGACGCCCCCCACCCCGTCCCGGACTCCCTGGCTCAGCCCGCCTCCAGCCCGGACTACGTCGCTCCGCTACAGACGAGCTGATATCGTCTTCTTTCTGTCATCTGGAGCTTCTTAGTGACTCTATTTCACTCATCTGGGATCAAGAAAAGTGCTCTGTCATTTCTCAGCCTTCTAAATGTGTCATGAAGCCAACTTGTATGCCTTCAGTATCCACCTCTCAACCTTCCAGACCTCTTTATTCACGTGAAGTGACTGAATCTGGCCTCAGCGGTCCAGCTCTCTCTGTTCCATGGTGTCCTGTCTGTCTGTTATGGACCCCATATGGACCGCTGTTTATAATTTCATTATGTTCCCTGTTTATTGTTTGGCGCCCCCTGCTGGCAGTTGGGCGGTGGGGCCGCTTCTTCAGTCTCAGCATTACGTCACTCCAGTACGTCGTTGAGAGCGGAAGTGACGGTGACGGTGCTGCGGAGGAAGCGTTTTTTTGTTTTTCCTTTCTCTGTCGACCTTCATGGTTTGTTAAGATGCAATGTCTGTAAGTATATATGTTCAGAAGGTTTATATTAATAATGAGAATACATTATTTGTGAAGTTTAACTGATAGTTTTTGAATTGTTTAGTTATTAAGTTGTTCACTAAGTCAGATGTTGTGAAGACTGTCTGTGGCTGTGTATTTTTATGCATATCTGTACTTCATAATTACTTACCTGTCATGATTAACTGTAAATGAGAAAAAACGTATTATTTGCTGTATTTACAAAGTATGTACACGCCTGATGTATTGTATATGTGCCTTTATTTGTTACAGTTTCACACTGAGGTTCAGTAAATCATCAATACAAGCCCCGGCTTCCCTGGTGTTATTGAGCCCTGTGTTTAACTGACTGGGTAACCTATCAGGTGGTGAGACCAGTACACTGTCTCTTCACTGTTTTTATTTATGTGTGGAATATCGTTCTGGGTGTGCTTTGCTGGAAAAACACACTGGCACAGATTTATTCCTCTTTCTGTTCTGTTCTGAGAATAATAATGTGTTTTCTAGAGAATTCATGAATTAATATATTTCCTGTTTTGTGTTGTTGGACGTCTGTGGATGAGTGTTGAGGCTTAATGAATCTTCTCCATCCAGACGTTTGTCTTATTTATCGAATTTGTGTTTCAAAGATCGGAGAGACACATAAGTAAACAACAAACGTTCTTCTGCAAGATGATCATACCATCATGAATCATACCATCTAACAAGTAGAAGTTGGCAAAGGTCATCGAAGTGTACCCAGGAAAGGATGGAAGAGTGAGAAGTCTGAAGTTACTCATCAGTGACTGTACTCTCGATGAAAATGGAAAGAGAATCGCCAAACCTGTCAACCTGGAGAGACCCGTCTATAAGACTGTGACACTGCTGGAAGTGAACTAAGGACTCTTGTCTTTCTATCTCTATTTCTTTCTTCTCTCTATTCTCTATCTACCTGCAGGTGCAGTCAGAGGTCATTGAGATGACCAAGGAAGACACTAATATTGTTTTGGCTATTTTGTGAATAGTTGTTACTGTGAATAATTTTCTGTTAGCAATCATAGATTTCGGTGGAAGTGTAACTGCATCGCATTTGCAGTTCTTTGGTGACATTTATATTTAATTAAATTTCGGTTCCTACTTCTACTGAGAGAAAGCTTATTTATGGCGGAACAAATGGACGTTAGACGTTCTGGGTAGGACCGCATTAAGTGAGGTTTGTATATTTCCGTTTTGCTTGGTGTTTGTGTTGGTCATTAGTTTTGGGTCGATGAGGCGGCATGAAGCGTTTCGAGACAAACTGTATCGATACTGTGACACTGAATACCTACACCTACTGGACCTTAAAAATCCCTACTGGCAACCTAGTTGAAAGACTTATAGGGATAGTTTGGGATTTTTGACATGAATCTGTATGGCATCCCCGTCAGCAGTGTTGTTCATTCACACAGACTGACCCCTGACAGCTTCCAGTGTGCGGAGATCCTGTCCGGTTTAGGTCCAGAGGAAGGTAGTCTGGCAAGTTTGCTGGGGCCTCGAAAATAAAGCGTTTCTCTTCTCAAACCAATATGTGTCCGTAAGAGTGACATATTTGCATCACAAAACGTTTACTGCGAAAAACTCAGACCTCGTAAACGCTTGGCACTATTTTCTCTCCCTTCATATCACTCCAGCTGGAGGCGTCGCGGAGATGCTAACAGCTAGAGCTAGCTAGCTCTTTACTAGCAGTAAACAAAGTGAAACCAGCGCGGCTGGTTGATGAGGCGGCATGAAGCGTTTCGAGACAAACTGTATCGATACTGTGTTCGATACAGTGGCGGCGCGGAGTGATATGAAGGGAGAGAACATAGTGCCAAGCATTTACGAGGTCTGAGTTTTTCACAGTAAACAGTTTGTGATGCAAATATATCACTCTTTCTGACACATATTGGTTTGAGAAGAAAAACGCTTTAATTTTGCGGCCCCAGCAAACTTGCCGGACTGCTTTCGTCTGAACCGAAACCGGACAGGATCTCCGCTCACTGGACGCTGTCAGGGGTAAGTCTGTGTGAATGAACAACACTGCTGACAGGGATGCAATACAGATTCACGTCAAAAATCCCAAACTATCCCTTTAACTGACGCTGATTTGATGACCTAGTATATGCAATAATATAATTTAGGTCATGGTGTTTTATATTGTATTATTTCATATCTTCATTTAAGGTTAAAATATCCTTGATATTTCAATATGCAGTCAATAAATAATGTAAACAAGTGTCATAACGTGAAAATCTAAGTGAACGTGTTGTGAATGAGGATGTTTGTGGACTGGGACTTTGTAATTTACAAATTTTTATCTGTCCATCCATCCATTTTCCACCGCTTATTCAATTTTCATTCAGAAAAATAAGTTTCTCCAAAGTTTTGAAATTAAGCCTGTTACACGTTTTGGACACAACTTCTCCAGCAGTAGAGAAGACCCGCTCACATGGCACAGATGAGGCTGGAGTGCAGAGAAATTGCAAGGACAGCTTGAAGAGGTTTGGGTATACGGTCTTGTGGTTGCTCCAGTATGGTAAAGGATCCTGGGACCTGGCAATATTGCTCTGTGCCAGGTACCTCTGCACCTCCTGAATGGCATCACCTGTGGCGCTTGTGATCTGCCTGCCCACTTCGATGTGAAACTGCTGCCAAAGGTTATCTAAAAAACAACAAATTGGCATTTTAGTACATGATTTCCAAACAACAACAAACAAACAGTGGGTGCAGACAGCTGTTGTGAAGACGGTCCTGGCTGGGGCTCATTTGCGCGTCCAATTATGGACGCACATTCTGACCGCAGTCTGCTGATGCCCTTATTGCACTTAGAGGAACGGCGGAACCTGAGTGATTTAAATCTGGGGTCTATAAGTGTTGCTCGGCTCAACACACTTAATGACTCCACATTGGAAGCAGTGTCTGTGACTCCACGCTTCAGGTGTTCATGTAGGTGTATGGCTGCCTGTGTGTGCAAGGTTGAAGCATTACGCTCTAGTGCGTGATATAGCATTTTCATCATCAGGATGACCTTTGACCCCGACACTCGCCTCTCTTCAGACAATTCCACTGTAGCTTGATGGAAAGAAGCAAGCACAAGAAGTGTTTCTCCTATGATGGTATACCCATCAGCTGTAAGTGGAGTCAAATCTGTTTTCAGAGAGTCCAGAGATCCCCACACTGGTTCCTCATCATGCAGCCTTGATAGCATTTCATACATGCTGTTCCATCGTGTTGGCACCTCATTGATAAGTTTCAGGTTGGTCGTCCCATTTGTTGCTGCACTTGAACAAGCTTGTCCTTGGCTGTAGTGCTTGATCTGAAGTATGTGGCAATGTTCCTTGCTTTGTGTCTGATGGATGTAAGTGTTGGGATCTGATCACATGATAATCTAACTAATAAACTGAGACTATGTGCAATGCAAATAGAGTGCCGAATTTGGAGCTGTCTAGTGGATGCAATCATGTTTGGTGCTGCGTCAGTCACAAGACACTTCACTTTATTGGTTATTGCCCAGTCCTCCATCATCCCTCTTTTGACCTGGGCCAAATTGTCTGCAGTGTGATTTTGTGGAAAGTATTGCACTCCCAACACAGATGTACACAACTGCAAATTATCAATAACGTAGTGACAAGTAAGAGCCAAGTAAGCCTCCATGTTCACAGATGTCCACATGTCAGCTGTTATACTCACTGCCACAGCTTGCTGTACTTCCATTTTCACTTGTTCCTGTTGCTTCTCGTACTTTTTGGCCACCATTTGTTTGATGGTCTGAAAATTACACCAAGCAAACCAAAAGCAAATCAATAAATTTAAATTAAAGATTAAATAAACTGAATTCTGCCAGGATCACTTTGTCAAAATTTTATTACCATCCAGAAAGCATGAACATTGGAACAACAATATGCACAACATAAATACAACCCATCGTTAGATAACATGACAATAATGTTGCGTTAGTAAAAGATGACTAAGGAATTACAAAGCTTTAAGCAGCAAATTGAACTTGGTGGTGTGGCTCTGTTCTGGGACCTCCCTCCCCTTCCCCACGCCTGTGGGGAAAGCCTTGAGGCAGGGAGAGCACTCCCCCCTGCCTTCCAAGTGCCGACTTGGAGGGGCACGAGGGAGGGAGAGCAGCAGCAAGAACCCCCGGAACAGAGCAAGCATCCAATTCAAGTCAGCTTATATGAGTTGCCAATTTCAACATGGTTGATTCTAGACACCTTTACAGCGCAACCCAACAGATCCACATGAGCAAGCATAAGCGACTGTGGAAAGGAAAAACTCCCTCTACAGAAAGAAACTTTTGCAGAACCAGGCTCAGAGGTGGCGGTTTTCTGCTATTCCGGTTGGGTGCAGGGACAGAAAGAGGAGATAGATACGAGCCGTTGGAACACAAGGAGGAGCTGGGGAGGAGGTGGGTACGAGCAGCGTGCAGATGACGGCCAGACACTCAGGTAGACTGGGGCGGTTTAAATACACACCCAATAGATCAGCTGATCTGCCTGGGAGGGGAACTGATCACCTGACGTGAGGTGGTAAGGCCGCCCCTGATGCGTGGGAGCTCGGCCAGCAGCTTGACTCCGTGCCTGTCAGAACTACCGCTTTGCTCCATTATATGAGCTACTACTTTAGATAATTTCCACACAAACCTTTCTGGTTGGCAAAACATATGAGGGCTCAAAGACCTGAACCAGTTCCCTCAAGCCTTCATTCTCAACAATGCTGAGGGGCTGGCAGTCCTTCAGGATGAAACTGAGCAGGGCCTCATCAAACATCTGCTTCCTGAAAGCTTGAAGGTTCAAAAGAAAGCAAAAACTAAATTAATAGGAATTAAAGGGGCTGTGTCATGCAAAATTCACTTTTTGTATGTTTTAACTTTGTTATATAGTTATGTACTCACCAGAGGCGTAATTTACGTAGGGGTTGGTGGGTTATGAAAACCCACGGGCCCTCTTGTGGTGAAATCCACTGCCGAGGATTTTAGTTTGTTTGTTTGTGTGTTTAAAGGTGCTGTAGGCAGGATTTTGCTAGTCTATGCTAATTTTTCTGTGTTTTCTTTGGATTAAATGTTAGAGTATCCATTGATAATCCTTTAGGAGTGTAGCATAATTGCACTACCACGAGGGCTCTGTTCTGAGCTGTAAAGGAATCTTGACAGCTCCAGGTATCTTTGACCAATCAGAAGAGCCCCTGAGGCTCTAACCGTGATTGGTCGAGGGGCGTTTGTCGCACGTTCTTGTGGGAGGGGCTTAACTTGCATAAGGGCGTGATGTCAGAGAAAACAGGACAGGATTGGCTGTGCTGGGTTTCAAATCGCTATCTTAGATGGGTCAAATCGCCATCTTGCTGAGGTAAACCTAAGCAAGATGGCAGAGATGTGGAATCCTGCCTACAGCACCTTTAACTCCGAGGCGGAATGAGCGCAGCAGCTGCCTTCTCTCCAGCCAGAGGCGCAGCTATACTCGGGGCCCCGAGGGACGGCTGATATCAGTCAGTTTCAATGAAAAATTAAAGGAGCTACACTAGATCCTGCAACGACAGCGTGTCGAAAATCCCCCGCATGGGGCCCTTTCCGATTACTCACCAGTTAGTTGCTAGTAGGGGGCCCCGACAGATGGCGGATATCAGGGACACAACTTGAAATCCCCCGTATAATTTACACTGATACATCGGGAACCTACCTAATGGGGCCATAATTGCATTTATACTTCATGCCACTAGGTGTGCTGTTTGCATGTTCAACCTTATTTTACACAGACGCCACAGAAGAAGAAGGGCCCCTGAAGCGCAGACTCTCTCTGCATGTTGTGAGAAAAAGCCAGCAGGACGTGTTAATATGTTCAATGATGCAATGCAGCGTTTTTTCAGTAAAAGAGAAGAACTGAACGATTGTTTCCGCACATTTTATTTACTTACTAGCAGTTAAGCTGTATCATCACAAGTAGTTCCTGTACTCAAGAGACCTGATTCTTTGCGGATAGAACATGTGCAATATTATTATTATTATTTACTGCACTTTTTTGGCTTTTTTTCTGTCCTCTATTCTTGTGTGCAATGCATCATGCCAAACATGCGGGCCCCTTTGACACATATGAACACCCATGTGGAATACACCCCAGCTAAGCCACTGGTACTCACCAAAAACACCCCCAAAGCATTTTTTTTCCTTCGTGCCTGTGTGTTTGAGCTTTCCTCGTGAAAACGCTCTGTTTCCCACGTTGACGTCACACAGTGAAGATGGCTCCCCTGAGCCCCCCTCCCTCAGGCCCTCGGCAATCAGCGTTGCCACTTTTTTCTAACTCTGATTGCGGAGATAAACTTTAATCATCGTCTGAAAGCAACAGTCAAGCAAGAACAAGGGTCTGAAGGGTCTGCGCTTGGTGAGTTTCTAACAGGAAAAGACGTTTTCGCGTTTGTGTGTAGAGAAGCGAGAGCTAAAGAGCTAAAGCTAGCCAGCATATTTGTTTTGGTTGAAGTGCTGTCAGTCAAAGTCCACAGGGGGAGAGGTGGGATTTCAGTGAAATGGAGCGTTTTCTCTTCGGGGTTTCAGAATTAGCCCCAGAAAATCTTTTGTTTCACACAAAATTACTTTTCCTTAGTGCCAAAATAAACTATTACTATGTTAATGCCATTTCTAGGGTTTGGACTAGCTAAAAAAGCATGATACAGCCCTTTTAAGTATCAATAAAGCAACTGTGAGTAAGTTGTAGAGTGGCTGTGTAACAATAATAATAACAGTAATAACTTCATTTATATAGCAACTTTAAAAACAGAAGTTTACAAAGTGCCTTAACAGACAGGACAAGGGCAGAGAAAAAGCAAAAAAAAACAAAACAAAAAAAAAACAACAACAATCAATTCACCAGAGACCAGGAGAGTAGGAAGGGAAAGGCACAGAGGGTCAACTTAACTGAAGCAACAAATGAGAGAAAAAAGAATAAAGTGGATGGTTTGAAACAGCTGGTAAAATGCATAGTGACAAGGAGATAAATGTACAGATATGTAGATTAATATAAGACTGTTGAAGGTTGAAAACATTACATCAGGAAAATAGAGAAGAAGAGGCAGATAGAGGACTGGTAAAAAGAGAATAATAAATAAATAAATAAAATAGTAATAAATAAATAAATACTTAAAATAATGTGAAATAATACCTGAGTTTATCCTGGGTGTATCTCGGACTTCATTTTCATGCTTGGCCCGATAATGCCTCAGCATTGAAGAGAGTTCTGTCGAACAATTGTGACATTTACCCTACAGAAAATAGCATGAACAGTAAACTTTGTCACTTTGAAATTAATTTGAATTCAGACAGATCAAGTGGAAACTCTGAGAGGAACAGGATGAAACATTTCCGACACAACATCAAAATGTTCCCACACGGCGGAAACCTTTCTCTTTGCTAGGCTGCTCCATCATTCTTGACGAATTTGAGGATGATCATGTCCGAGTACATTAGAGATTCTTCTCTCTGAGATGGCCCACACATCCCGATATATGACAGATGCGCTTCCTTTTAAACAGTTTGGCGCTGTCAGTGTCAGTTCGAAACAATCCCTGTTTCAGTCAAGTGACTTTCTGAAAGCGATACACCGACACAGGTTTCGCTCTATGAGCTCGATGCATCGGTATTGCTGGACACATCACTAGTTACTAGTGGTGGTAGTGTGGTGTGCTTTGCAGCTGGGGTGTCTCATGTGTCTCATGTGTCTCATGTGCAGGCTCGGGTGAATGTTTCTGTTGGAATGTCTGTTTCATGTGTATGTTTGAAGGTTTAAAGATATTTATGTTTTCTGCAATGTGTATATTTGTTTATTGTATAAGTTTCTATTTATTATTATGCATGTTTGTATGTTTTCAGTTCTCACGTTTGGGGTTTGGGTGTTGAAGTGAATAAACCCTGAGCAGTCAGAAGGAACAGTTGTCATTTTCATCACCCTGAGGGAGGTACACAGAAGTTTCAAAGTTTTTTCTTTTAAACAAGTTTCTTTGTTCATACATTTGGTAAAATCTGAAAAAATGTTTTCTACTGAGACGATTCCTTCACAATCACCCCCCCCCCCAAAAAAAAAACAAAAACAAAATAACAAAATTAATAAATAAAGACAAAATAAAGAATTCAGCTTTAATCTTAAACTTATTGGGTTAGGTTTGGGGTTAGGATTAGGGTTTAGTGTTCAGTGTTCAGGACCAGGATCAGGGTTAAGGTTAGGGTTTAGGGTTTAGGGTTTAGGGTTAGCTTCAGGTACAACATGACAGTAATTTGTCAAGTCTAATTCCACTGAGTGTAGTTCTATTTTTTTTCCACAAGGTGGCAGCCAAAGCATGATTTCATGAGCATCTCTGACTTTCTGGAAACAAGCCAGGTTTTATTTGACAGATAAATAGAAGTGAACGTTGTGATGTGGCTCTTCACTCATCTCAGTGGTGCTGTTGGGTGAAAATGGAAATGAGAGCATTATCAAACATCATCACATCATTGACGTGTTTCCTGACCCCAATCCTCTCACTCCCACAACTTAACATATTTAGCAGTTTGCTCTGTTTGCTCTGCACTGGAGCCTCAGCCTCAGAGAAACCAGACTGCCTCTAATTTGCATACCATGTCTTTGATTGGCTGTTCAGCTGGGGGGCGGGGTCTGAGCTGAGCGCTGTCAGAGCATGCGCACAGACAGGTAAAGAGCAAGGAAGAACTGAAATGAAACCTATCATCTCACTTGTGCCTTTTCCAGCGGATTGTCAGCTACTGCAGTGAACCGAGTCTATATTCAGTTCAGGGGTGATTTCTTTTTTTCTACTTCTGAAAACTGAGACGACAACCGCCAGGATGAGCTACAGGTTTGCAATTTCATATTTACATTCAAATCTTTTTCATCAGCCTTCATCAGACTTTGTTGTTGTTGTTGTTTTACAAACCAGCCCGACAACATCAATATAATTAACCTCGTTTTTCCCCCTTTCTTTCTTTAAGGGATTATAATTTAGATTTATACAGTATCCAGTACCACGGAACTTCAGTGTTTTCATCGTGGTATGTGATCTTTGGAATTGTATTGGCTGTGGTTGTCTTGCTCCTCCTCATCATCTGCTGCTGCTGCTGTCCCTGCTGCTGCCTCTACCACATGTGCCACAAGCCGCGACGTGAGTACGAAACCCTCCACTCCAGGCTGCATGTGGGAGAGAGGAAGGGGTTAATGTCACGAAGAAACGAGGAAGAGAGCATGAATTTTAACTGCTTCAGGAAGTCTTCCCCACAATAAACAAGTGTTCAACATAACTGTTTCACATTTCCACGTATGTTTCATGTTCTCTGGTTGAGGAAGGATTTTCCATCACCACCATCATACATTTAATGTTTAATTTTTACATCTAAATGCATCATTAATTAACTATTTTTAGAATTGAATTTTTTAAAATTTGTAGTGAAATGGAAACCTTTGAGGTTTTTGAGTTCAGCCTTAATGCAAATTTAAACAAATTTGGCAGCTGCAAACAACTCAAGTAAAATGTCATCGTAACACATTTGTCAACATCAGTGTTTAGTAGTGAGCAAGAACATTCAGGTGGACAAAACAACAAACAGATAATAAAATGTTTGACACCCCTGTTGAGTTGTTGTGTTGGAACTTTTCCTGCTCTCAGGTTGTCTAAATTAAATTTTCACATGTGAAGTTAAAGCAGAATAAAGATAAACTGTGAGTCGTTCTGTGTCAAAGCCTTTTCCACCGCTGCTTTGTGAGAATAGCTTTTTCCTCTTCCACTTCCGTGTTGTCAGAAATGAAGGTGAACGCTGCCTTTTCTCATTCTTCCTTCCAGCTGTGGTTGGCACCACCACCCACACCACAGTGGTGACCTCCACCCCTCAGCAGTACCCCCAGCAGTACCCAAGGGGACAGTACCAGCCCATCCCGATGCAGCCCGGCTACCCAGCCCAGCCTTCAGCCGGCCACGGCCAGCCATACGGAGCAGGACCTCCACCAACGTACCAGGAAGCCGGTGAGTGTGGAGCTTCACTGCTCCGTTCACCACAGTTAGTTTAGAGCTCAATCAGTCATGACAGTAGAGGTTGGTAGAAGTAATCTCCACAGCTTATCCCGTCCCAGATGTTTCTCTCTGAATGTTATTGTGATTCAAATGACTTAATGGAACATGCATGGAACATTAACGTCACTCCCAGCTTGTTTTCATTCATCAAGTAGGAATGAGTGACGGTTCTATCGCAGCATTTTACCTTTGAAATATTCCTCAAATCATCTGCTAACTCCTCTCTGCTGACAGACCAGTGTCTCAGCTCTTTATTACGACGTTATGCTTTCTGCTGTTCAGTCCCACTTAAACACAAATAATGGCTTATTGATGACTTGACAGAGTCTGACAGAGAGGAGGAGCCACGAGGCTGTTTGATTGTTATAAAGTATGAATATGCTGTTTCTCACAAACACTTGTTCATTGATACTTCAACATGTGCTGTGAATCAGGATTTAATGCAGTTTCTCTCTTTGTAAAGAGAAAACATTTTTGTTTCCTTCATGTCCCAGTGAAACTCTTTGAGACCTTTGACCCCGGATGTTGTCTGTCTCTTGGCAGTCGGTCCTATGTACCCCTCCCAGCCGGCGCCTTACAGCCAGGCAGCGTTCGGCCCCGGGCAGCCTCCCTACCCCTTACAGCCCGCCGCCAAGCCGCAGGCCAGCGCTCCCCCCGCCGAAATGGACTTCCTGGCTCAGCCCGCCTACAACCCGGACTACGTGGCTCCACCACACCAGACCGGATAGAGGACGGAGGAGCTGCTCTCTGCTTCAGACGTGTTGCCGCATTTTTCAACTTGGCAAAACTGGAAATCTGCTTTTGGACTCAAGAAATTCCAGATTGTCTCGATCAATAGTTTTCTTTTTCGCTTTTGTGGTAAAAAATAATGTTACTGCAGCAGCAGCACACCTGAAGCTGAGTGGAAACATGTCGACACCTTCCAGCCTGTAGTGCATGGACAGATCATTTCCACAGACCAGCTGATGTGGTCTTCTTTCTGTCATCTGGAGCGTCTTAGTGACTTTATTTCAGTCATGAAAAGTGCTCTGTCATTTCTCAGCCTTCTAAACGCGCCATGGAGCCAACTTGTATGCCTTTAATATCCTCCTCTCAACCTTCCAGACCTCTTTGTTCACGTAAAGTGACTGAAACTGGCCTCAGTGGTCCAGCCGCCCTTCCAGTCCACCAAGTGCTTCTTTTTATTTGCTGATGTTTGATTGTTTTTTTCCCCTCTATGCCACTTTGTAAAACATTGAAGTGTTTTAAGGAGGATTTGTTTGTTTGTTTAACCTTTATTTAGCCAGGAAAGTCCCGTTGAGATTAAAAACCTCTCTTTCCTGGGGTTTACAGAGTTATAAATTACAATTACAAGAGGATTCATGCTGGAAAAGAGCTGAGTTAGTGTCTTTTGAGTCAAAAGCCAATGAAAAGGAATATCAACATGTCAGAGGTCAAGAAACTTCACATCGATCAAGTTAACATTTCTGTGTTCATCAGATCATTTAAAACCAAAGGAAATACTTCCTTTTTCTCCAAAAACCAAACTGTGTCATTTATTGGGCGTCAGCTTCAAAGAAGTTAAATTTTCTCAGTTTTTTTTCTAAATTTGTTTATTTAATATCTAGAATTACAAGAATTCACCAGATTTTAAGCACTTTGTTTTAACAAGTAGAATTAGAAATGGAGAAAAAAATCTATTACCAGGAAAACATTTGTGTACAGAAAAACAAGAGAAAATCATTATTGTATGTATTATTATCTAAGTTAACAGCTTTATAACAGTTCTGTTAAACTCAGACATCATGTTGGAAGTGTTCAACTGTACCAGGAGACAGATCAGAATCCACAGCATCACATGAAACAACAGCAGAGTCATGGAGTTGTAAAATCTCCTCCTTACTCAAGAGAAGAAGCTGGAAGTGCACAGAGGACGACACCAGTGAGTTTCCTTTTCTCTGTGAGCTCTTCAGCGCTCAAGCAATAATCTTATCATAACCATCAGTTATTGTGCATTCTGTCGCCTTTATCTTCTTTGCTTTCTGAGACCGAGGCTTTCAAAGTGGCTCATAGCCTGCAGGAAGGACAAAGTTCATCAAGTCATCTCATTTCTCAAATGAGTGACTGTTAGAACTGGACTGGAACCAGGGCCGGGTCTAGCCAGGCATGTATGAGGGGGCAGCCACAAATGTTGAGGGGGCATTGTGCTCCAGCACCTTTTACCATGTCTAACTGACAAATTCACCCACTAGGATGCGGGTGCACTGAGCAAGTACCTTGTAAAGTTGTGTCATCTCAAATGCTTGGCATTTGTTTTATTGTAATTATTGTTGTTAGACTAGGGCTGGGCAATGTGACTTCAAATCAATATCACGATATATTGAGCACCTCACCTCCATAACGATAAATGGACGATAATTCCGATAATTCCCTGTATTATTAGTGCTATATTATTCATATTATTAGTTTTCAACTTGTGAAAAGTAGGAAATAACTGACATCTCTTTAAAAAAAACTTTGCAGTTTTAAAAAAACAGGCAAGTTTCATAAATTCTGAAATAAATTGTGTTGTTCTTGTTAAAAAATGATGAGGTATCACTTTTATGAACAAATGAGCTTGTGCTCAAACTTTAATAAAGCAGTTTAGCATCGTTGCTTTACATACATTTCTCCATGTTACTCCAAGTGTCTTCTTCTTGTTCCTGCCTGATAACCTTCCTCAGTTAGCACCTAGTGCCCTCTGGTGGAGACACAACACAATAACATGCATATCACAACATCCCCTTTTCTTTAAAGGCAGAAACATCCATATTAACAAACTATATATTTTTCTTCATTGTGCTTGTCAACAATAATACCAAGCCATTTCACAACAGGTGCACATTTCAGTTGTTTGTATTCTATAGACCCATAACACATCAAGGCATGTCCATGGAGTTACAAATCAAGTTTGACAGGTTTCTTAATGTGTCGTTCAGACCTTCTTAGAGCAGGTAATGCTGAAGTTTCATCATTTGATTGTCCATGTCCATTTGATCTCAGTTTAGGCACTTTGTTTGGCAGTGACAAGGCATCTTCACTTTGTGCATCATCACAACCAGCCTCTTGGAAGTGTTCTTTGGTTTTTAGAAGATTCCGGCAGAATGTTTCCATCTTCTGTTCTCACTTTGCATGACCTTGGTCCAACTTCCTGGAGAACAGTTGCCTTTCTGCTCCACGTGTCTTGATCATGGATTCTCACAACATCATCTTTTGCAAGTGGAGTGAGAGTTTTGGTTGCTTTGTCATAATAGTTCTTCTGTTTCCTTTTCAGATTGTCCAGCTTTGTTTGTATCTCTTCATTCCTTTTGATCTGTGTGTAGCAGGGCAAGGTTGTGCGTAGTTTGCGATTCATCAACAGTTCTGCTGGGGATAAGCCACAGTCAAGAGGAGCAGTTCTGTAGCTCAAAAGAGCAAGATATGGATCTGATTTGGCGTCAGTGGCCTTTTTGAGAAGCTGCTTGATGATGTGCACACCCTTTTCCGCTTTCCCATTGGCTTGTGCATGCTGAGGACTGGAAGTCACATGATGAAAACCGTACTGCATTGAGAACTGCTGCCATTCTTTGCCGTTGTAACAGGGACCATTGTCACTAACTACAGTCTTTGGTATTCCATGTCTTGCGAAGATGGATTTGACGTGTGTTATGACATTGGTTGCAGTTGTGCTTGTGAGCAAGGCAATTTCTGGGAAGTTGGAGTAGTAATCAATCACCAATAAGTATTCTTTGCCATTGTAGTGAAACAAATCTGTCCCCACTCTCTGCCAAGGTGCAGTAGGAAGATCTGGAATCAACATTGGCTCCCTTGCCTGCTTGCTCTGATGTTTTTGACACGTTTCACATTTTCCAATCATGTTTTGAATGTCTTTATTGATGCCTGGCCAGTATACTGTATCCCTGGCTCGTCTCTTGCACTTTTCAACTCCCAGATGTCCTTCATGTATCCTCTGAAGAATGTCTGTTCTCATACACTGAGGAATCACAATCCTTTTGTCTCTCAGCAACAGTCCATTTGCTACACTGAGCTCTGATCTGATGTGATAATACTTTGGAGAGGACCCTTTTGGCCAGCCATGTTGAATGTGTGTCATTACTGTTCGTAGTTCTGTGTCGTTTACTGTTTCCTCACTTATCCGTTTTGACATTGAGTCAGACACTGGTAGGGACTCAAAAATCATGTTTACATGTTCCTCTACTTCCTTGTCAGTGGAACTCATGTGACTCAGTTCTGGCGCTCGTGATAGTGCATCTGCTAACACTAAGTGCTTGCCAGGTGTGTACATCAAGTCGAAATCATACCTTTGTAGTTTCATCATGAGGCGCTGAATTCTTGGCGACATCTCATTCAGGTTCTTTTTAATGATGGACACTAGAGGGCGGTGGTCTGTCTCAACTGTGAAGGTAGGAAGGCCATAAACATAACAGTGAAATATTTCCAGTCCATAGGCCAACCCTAGGCATTCCTTCTCGATCTGAGCATATTTGGTCTCAGTTTTAGTCATAGACCTAGAAGCATATGCTATTGGCTTCCAGTTTTCATCTTCAGCCTGTAGTAAGACAGCACCAAGTCCATCTTTTGATGCATCTGTTGAGATCTTGAGTCTCTTAGTTGGATCATAGTAAGCTAACACAGGTGCAGTTGTGAGAGTGGTTTTTAAGATGTTCCACTTACGCTCATGTCGGCTTGTCCACTTGAATTCTGTAGAGTCATGAAGTAGCTCTCTCAAGGCTGAAGTTTTCACTGACAAATTGGGAATAAACTTTCCAATGAAATTGATCATTCCCATGATTCTGAGCACACCTTTTTTGTCTGTTGGATGAGGCATGCTGAGGATGGCTTTGATCTTTCTCTCATCTGGCGCGATCCCTTTTGCAGACAGCTTATCTCCAAGAAATGTTATTTCCTGCACATCAAATTGGCATTTGGCACGATTTAATTTCAGTCCACTCTCACGTATTCTTTGGAGTACTTTTGACAGTCTTTGATTGTGTTCCTGTAGAGTGGAGCCCCAGATGACCACGTCATCTACATAACAGCGAACCCCCTCAAGTCCTTCTAGAATATTGTCCATAGCACGATGAAAGATCTCTGAGGCAGAGATTATTCCAAATGGCATTCTTAAAAACCTGTACCTGCCAAAAGGAGTGTTGAAGGTACAGTATTTGGAGCTTTCTTCATCCAGCTTTATTTGCCAGAATCCCTGAGCCGCATCCAGCTTTGAGAAGTATTGTGCTCCAGCCATTTCACTTACGATCTCTTCACGTTTTGGAATCTGGTAATGCTCACGTTTAATGTTTTGGTTTAGGTCACCAGGGTCCATACATATTCTCAGTTCTTTATTTCTGTTCTTTTTGTCGACACATACCATAGAGTTCACCCACTCTGTTGGCTCCTCTACTTTCGTTATTACCTGTAACTTGCACATCCTGTCCAGCTCCATTTTAAGACGGTCCCGAAGTGGTGCAGGCACTCTCCTTGGAGCATGAATCACCGGCGTTGCCTCCTCTTTCAGTTGGATTCTGTATGTGTAAGGTAGGCATCCCAAGCCTTTGAACACATCCTCATACTGTTGTACAATGGACTCTACTGTTTGTGCATCTTGTGAGAAGCTAATGTGATAGACTCTCTTTACCAGGTTTAGTTTCTTTGAAGTAGCCCCACCAAGCAGCGACTCACGGCCCTCAGGTACAACAGTAAACAGTACATGGAAGTCTTTGTTCTTTACTGTCACTTTAAGCCTGCACTGACCTCTGCTTTCAATTTCCTTTCCATTGTAGTCTTTTAGAGCCACTCTTTTGTTAATTATTCTGGGCTTTTGTTTCATCGCCTGAATTTCTGTCATGCTGATTAAGTTTGCTTGAGCCCCTGTGTCAATCCTCAGTGCTACTAATGCACCACTGACTGGGAGTGACACAATCCATGTTTCTTCTGGGTGCTTCTCATTTTCTTCTTTGGGATCTGCGTTGTCGCCTGAGACCATGCCCACAAAGAATGTCTCACTCAAGTCAGTTTCTTCAACCAGCTGCACAGATTTGGATTTGCCCTTTGCTAGACACTGTTTTGCAAAATGATTTTTTCCATTGCATTTTGCATACTTTTTACCATAAGCAGGGCACTGCCTGGGTTCATGCTTGTTACCACAGCGTTTGCAGGAGTAAGTCATGGTTTCTGAGTCTCTGTTTTGTGACATATTTCTTCTTGTCTTGTTTTTGACAACAGCTACTTTTGCACTTTCATGAGGTGCAACCATATTTGACTCATTGAATGTCTTTGCATGCTGCTGGGCTAGCTCAGTTGCATGGCACATTCTCTCTGCCTCCTCCAAAGTTAGCTTAGCCTCTCTCAGCAGTCTTTCCCTCGTGCGTTTGTCATGAATGCCGTACACAATCTGGTCACGAATCATAGAGTCTTTTAGATGACCAAACTCACATGACTGTGCCTTTAGCTTCAAGTCCGTGATAAAGCTATCAAAAGTCTCTTCTGGCTGTTGCACACGTGATCGAAACACGTACCTTTCATAAACAGTTTTCTTCTGCGGCGAACAGTGCACATCAAACTTTTCAATCACTTTATCATACCTTTGTTTATCATCAGCTTGTTCAAATTCAAACGTGTTGAAGACTTCTATGGCTTGGGGACCCGCCACGGTGAGTAGTAAAGCAATCTTCCTGGCGTCGGACTTTGATTCCAATCCCAAAGCAGCGAGATACAGCTCGAACTGCTACTTAAAAGACCGCCAGTTGCTGTCCACATTACCGACGAGTTTCAGTCCCTCCGGTGGCCTCAGCGTCTCCATCTTGAACAAAAACTGCTGCACGAGTCGGTCTTCACTCCTGGTACCATGTGTTGCTCTTGTTAAAAAATGATGAGGTATCACTTTTATGAACAAATGAGCTTGTGCTCAAACTTTAATAAAGCAGTTTAGCATCGTTGCTTTACATACATTTCTCCATGTTACTCCCAGTGTCTTTTTCTTGTTCCTGCCTGATAACCTTCCTCAGTTAGCACCTAGTGCCCTCTGGTGGAGACACAACACAATAACATGCATATCACAACATAAATAACTTACATCTAACCCTCTCCCATTCTTCATCAATACAGTGCAGCGTAAGGGTCATTTCCAGTGTTGCCAGATCCTCATGGTAGTTTCCAGCCCAAGCACGACTGAAAACCCGCCCATTTTTATAAAAACCAGCCCAATTCGGCCAAACCCATGAGATAGCAACAAAACATTACACACACAACAGAAAACACTTCCTAAGCATACAAACCTTCACATAGGCTGTGTTCGAAACCGCATACTGTCTACTACATCCTTACATACTCATACTATCCATCCTGCATCCTGCTTACTCAGTCCATCAAACAGTATGCGAAGCGTTTACACTACAGCATACTACATAATAACCCACAATGCATTACACTTCTTCCATGAGCAGAAATCGATCTGCTAAAGCTGATTTCACTGGAGCTCTAAACTCGTCAAATGTAGAACTTCATCGAGATTTTTTTTTAAATTAGGCGACAAAGTGGTCGTTTAGAGCCCAAGTGTGTCGTTTATTTGTCCGAATACCAGCCGTTTAGGATTTTGTTCAGACGAATTCGGCGAAATTCAAGCCAGCTGCAGTGAGCAACGCACTTCCGATTTTTTTCACCAAAATAAACCACCCCTTTCCCTTTCTCATGCAAAAAAGCCTCAGTGATAAATATGTGCTTTTACTTTGAAAACAAGAAGTCAACCTTTCAGCAATAAATCTCGCTTAACATCGCCGTTTGGACCGGTGTCCCGTTAACGGACCACTTATTATGCCAATTATGATGCTTTACCGACGGAGAGTTTTTTCGGCTCTTCAACAAAGATCCGCTCGCCGTCTTCGGTGCATCATGGTCGCTTTCAGCATGGAGTTGTTCTCAGATGTAAGTGTTTTTTTTTCTTTTTTTTTTTACTATTTTTAATCAATGTCAATCCAATCAGAAATCTCGTAATATGTCATACCTACGAGCACAAACAATGGAGGTAAGATTAAATCTAGAACCATACTCAGCTTGCTAAATGTACATCATGAAGAAACAGTCGTTGTGAACTGAATAAAGTTATTCAAATGTCCGTCGCGTTGCATCTTGGGCAATTTCAGTATGAGTAGTGAACACACGATGTATACTCAACATTTCTGGCGAATGCAGTATGCATTCGGGAACTTCTCGCATACTCAAAATCGCATACTGCCAGTGTGAACACACTGCATACTCAATAAGTTAGTATGAGTAGTAGGTAAGTATGCGGTTTCGAACACAGCCATAGTGACCATAACGAGGATAAACAACTGTATAAGACAACGCAAGTAACACCTCTCTGTTGCCACAATACAAAAACAATGCATTTCAAAACCAGCACCTGCTCTCTCTCATGTGCACAGTACGGCTCTCACATGCACGCACGCACACACGCACATCCTAATGAAATTATCTTACCTTCATGAAGAATCGGCTGAAGTTCCATTTCTTCTTTTTTATTACTTCGAACGTTGAACTCGCCAATTAATAGGGAAAGCAGTTCTTCCAAAACCCCGGCTCCGCTCCGGGTTCTGGACTCTTCTCCTCCGCTTGTTAGCTGCTGCGTTCAGGTGACTGGAGCGAGCTGCGGAAAACTGAAACTCGGTAGTTCACATGAAGGCAGCGGAGACAGCTGGACTCAGGAGACACTCAGGAGACTCGTGAAGGAAGCGTGGACTATTTGCAGAAAGGAACGGCCTATGTACAAAGTCACAATACAAAACAGTGTTGTCGACACACCACACGCAACCTAGAACAATCCCAAACCCCCAATCTAGACAACACCAAAACAGAGCCGACAACCAACACAGAAAATTACAGAACCATACATACTTTTTTTTTTTTTTTCGAACCATATTAGTGAACAGACCAGGCCACAAAAATAAAAGGAGGTGTAGGGGAGGAAGGAAATGCAAGGACACCACAAACCCTTTTTTTTTTTTTTTTTGAATATAGCTAGTCGTAACTAGTAGTAAACTCGGGGCGTGCATCAAGAGAGGTCTGCTACAGATCACCATTAGTCTAACCACCACAAGAAGACAAGGTAACCGAGTATGTGAAGAGTGATTAAAGATCAACGTGATCATGTGAATATGATGGTGACAGTGATGGTGGTAGTGATCATGCATATATGACCTCTGACCTCTGAGGAGGCCAGAAGCAGGCCAGAGAGGCCCTCGGAGCCCAGACAGCCGGCGGTCATCAGAGAGCCCGGATCCAAGCCGCCCCCCCAGGCAGACGCCCACGCTCCTGTCCAGAAACGGGGCAGAGGAAAGCCCCGGCCGGGGACCCCGGCAGCCCCGGAACCCGGGCCCCGCGGAGCCATGACCGGCAGGAGCCGGTCCACCCCGGGCGCCGGTCGCCCGGGGCGGGCAGGGCCGAGAGCCCAAGGCCCAAGAGCCCAGGAGCCAACCCCCCACCCCGGGCGGAGGGCCATGACCCACCCGGGAGAACCAGCCCACACGGGCGGCTACCCACCCCAGGCCAGTACACCCCCCAGCGCTCTGGCCACGCCCCCCGAGATCCAGGGCATCACCCCCCCACACCCCCCGAACCCCACCCGGAACCCACCCCCTCGTCCACCACCCGGCCCACCCCTCCCACCCCCTGTCCTCTCCCGCCTCACTCCCCCCCGCCCCAACCCAACACTCATACCCACTCACTCATACTGACACACACACGCACACACACAACCACTCATCCCTAAACCAAACGCACACACACACACTCACATTCCAACACACTCACACACTCTCACGCACACGCTAACAAGCACGTGCGCGCACACACAAACACAAACAAACACACACACACACACACACACACAGTCAACCCTAACCCAAACACACTCACATTCCCGCGTCATCCAACTGTCATATCCTGTGGGAGACACCCCCACGCACACACACAACCACTCATCCCTAAACCAAACGCACACACACACTCACATTCCAACACACTCACACACTCACACACTCTCACGCACACGCTAACAAGCACGTGCGCGCACACACAAACACAAACACACACACACACACACACACACACACATACACACACACACACACACACACACACACACACACACACACACACAGTCAACCCTAACCCAAACACACTCACATTCCAGCGTCATCCAACTGTCATATCCTGTGGGAGACACATCCGGAAGGCAAGGGAACACCGAACCCCACATCCAGGACCCCCCGCCACCCACAACTGCCGCCCCCTCCCCCCCACCCCACCTCCGCAGCCAGGTATGCACCCCCCAGAGCCAGCAGCCCCCCAAACCACAGCCGCTCCAAACCCCCGGCCTGTGGGGAAAACAACAGCCCCCCCCGCCCCACCCCCCCACCAGAAGGAATCCGGAAACGGGGGCGCAGAAGACCCCATTGCCCCCCCCCCCCCCCCCCCCCCCCCGTCTCGTGAGTGTTGATGGAGTATATGTTGTTTGCGATTAAAATTTGAGGGGCAGTAACCACACCGTGCCGCGAGTGAGGCCAAACGAGCAGTCCCATCTACCTGAACAGCGCCACCCCCGACACAGCGCGCCAAGACCCCCCGATGTGTGTGTTTGTATGTATTTGGTCGTGTTAGATGACTAAGTGCAATTAAGACTGAGAGGCGAGCCACTGAAGCGTGCAGTGATTGGGGCCACTTAGATGGCCCCCTCCACCACACCCAACTTGATAAGCCCGCCTCCCAAAGCCCTACGTGTGTGTGCAAGAGAGCGGGGGGAGAGGGGGGTCCGGGGATGCTGCAGCACCCCCGTCACCCAGGAGCCCCCCGATGAAGGACAGGGCCAGGAGCGCCAACCCCCCCCCAGGACCAGGGCGGACAGCGACCATGGCCAGAGAGCCACCGACCCAAGAAGCACACACCCATCATGCATCAGGAGGAGTGAAGGTGAGGACAGACAGGGGGCAGCAGAAGGACCCAGACCCAGGGCCCACCGCCCCCAGGCCCACCGGGGCCACCCCCCACAGGACACCGCACTCTCTCATACATAGCTCCAATCGCCCACACATATACACCCACACGTACAGACATACATACATACTTACAGATACACACCCACACACACATACATACCCCGCTCACAGATACATACCCACACACATACACACTCACACATACATAGTCACACACATACACATACATATCCAGATACACACCCACACACTCACATACACATACATAAATACCCACACATACAAAAACATACATACATACTCACACATACACACCCACACACATATACACATACACGTACACGCACCTTCCCCAACCCCCTAACCCCCACAGCCCACCACCCCCCTATCTACCCCCCCATCCACCCCGCCCCGTCCCCCACCACCCACCCACCTCCCCCACCACCCACCCCACCCCCCTGTCCCCCACCACCACAACCACCCACCCCGATGCCCTGGATTCCGGGGCAGCAACCAGACACCAGGGCATGCACCGACCCAGGCCGCGGCAGCACGCCCGAGCCGACCGGCCCCCCGAGCCAGCCTTCCACCCCTCACCCTCACGGAAGGGGAGAGCCCCCAGGCACCAGGGCCCACTCAGTATATTTTTAATGACACTCAGATTACACGTTGGCTTCAGGTGATTCACTCTTTCCACATTTGAGCGTCACACAGAGATCCTGTGCAGTTTATTGACAGAAAAGTACAAACTCCTTTGTTGATTTTAGTTGGATGAACCAATTCTCAAAAGTGCAATATTCAACATATTAGCCGTTTACACAATTAAAAAAAAAAGAACATGTGTTTTATGTTCGTTTTTAAAATCATTTTATGAGTAGTATTCTGCTCTGCCCTCGTGCTTTCTGGGAAACCTGCGGCTCATTTGCATACCATGTCTGTGATTGGCTGGGGGGCGGGGTCTCAGCTGAGCGCTGTGTGAGCAGAGCACCCAGGCAAAGAGTATAAAAGACATGAAATGAAACCTGTTATCTCATTCGTGCCTTTTCCAGCGGATTTTCAGCCACTGCAGTGAGTCTTGTCTATATTCAGTTCGGGCTGATTTTTTTCTCTACTTCTGAAAACTGAGAAGGCAGCTGCCAGGATGAGCTACAGGTTTACAATTTCATATTTACATTAAAATCCATTTAATCAATCTTGAGGCTTATTTGTATTTTTTTTTTTTATATACAAACCAGTCAGACAACATCAACATAATTAACCTCGTCTTTTCCTTTCTTTCTTTAAGCGATCATTCAGATTCATACGTTTTCCCAGGCCAGGAACCGGAATCTTTTTTTTTTTCATCGGGGTTCGTGATTGTTGAAATTGTATTGGTTGTGGTTTTCTTGTTGGTCTTCTGCTGCTCATGCTTCTACCAGTTGTGCCTCAAGTCGCCAGGTGAGTACAAACCCTCCAGGCTCCATGGAGGGGGTTATACTGACGAGTCGTTCTTTTATTCACAACCTGAATTGATGCTTTTGGCCTACTTGTGCTCAGACACCTAAAACATCTGGTGTTTTGCATTAAAAGTCAAATGTGAAGTAGCCACCAGACATTCTTTCCTTCTTAGACTAGCTTAATCCTTTGCAGTAACACACAGACTTCATCATGGTCAGCAAGCTTTAGAGGCAAATAAAGTTTCAAGCCAATTGAGAGGAAGAGTTAGTTGTTTTTCTGAGTTCTCACCACCTAATCTCTCTCTCTCTCTCTCTCTCTCTCTCTCTCTCTCTCTCTCTCTCTCTCTCTCTCTCTCTCTCTCTCTCTCTCTCTCTCTCTCTCTCTCTCTCTCTCTCTCTCTCTGACAAAATGTATGGCCAAAATCAGAATCCCAATTATTTTAGATTCACACAACGGTCACAGTTTTTCGACATGATTGTTCATAAAATCATGACTGAGCATTGACAGTAGCTTTAAAGCCTAAGCACTGAACTAAAGCAGTGCTATTAAGAGTTTGATTGCCGCAATAGCTAATGACCCCCCCAACAAGGTGAAGCTTTGTCCTCCTCCTTCCTTTTCCACGTTCCCAGAAATGAAAGTGAAGGCTGTCTGTTCATCTCTTTCTTCCTTCCAACACCACAGTGGCGACCTCCACCTCCCAGCAGTCTTCAGCCTCCCTCCACTGGTGGTCAAACGGAGCAGAATTGGATTCCGGTGGTGACTTTGGAGCAAGGGATTTCGGTGATGACTGTGGAGGAATGGATTTCGGTGGTGACTGTGGAGGAATGGATTCCGGTGGTGAGTGTGGAGCATCACTGCTCCGTTCAAAGCTTCAGAGTGTGTGTTCAACAACATTACTCCAAAACTCAAAAAATAAGGAAAGCGGAGTCAGATATTCAAGGTATCTTCACAACATATCCTGTCCCAGATGTTTCTGTCTAAATGTTACTGTGATTGATTTGAATTTCAATAAAACTGAGAAGGAAATGAGGAAAAGACACGAACATGACAGGAATAATAACATCACTCTCAGCCTGTTTTCTTTCATCATGAAGCAAATACATTAAAGATGGAGTCCATCCAGAGCAGGGAGACCTTCCTCATCAGTGCGACGATGTTAAAAGATTAAAAAACAGAATATTTCGACCCTGTTTGTTTCCGCAACGTGAAAAGTGAAAATGCATTGTTTTTGTGCTTTCATTTAAGAAAGGTTTTGCACTGACTGAGCTGATTCAGAGAATCAATCAATCAGTCTGTCCTCTCCTTTTCTCTCCGTCTCTCTCCTCACTAGTGATGTGTCGTTCGCGAACGTAATGGCTCTATGAGCCGGCTCTTTGAAGTGAACGACGGGAGCCGGCTCCCCACCAATCAGGAGCCGGCTCCCTTCGAGACGCTTTTTTTCTCTGTCTGCGCTGCTTCGTGTGCTGAGCAGAGGGGGGAGGGGCTGCAGCCGAGCACACACACACACAGCAGCAGCACAGTGAGCACAGGAACGGGTCAAGAGAGGAGAGAGAGTGCAATATGGGGGACAAAAAGAAAGAAAGTAAAAAAGAAATTAGTCATATCAGGAAAAGGAGCCAAATTTGGACTCATTTTAATTATATTGATGGCTCCAAAAGCAGAGTGCATTGTCTGCAAGACCAAAATGTCATATAGTTCCCTCTGAGAGAATCTTCTCTAAACAGGTCAGATAATCACCGATGGAAGAAGCCGAATCAGTCGCTCAAAGCTGAGGCACTTGGCGTTTCTAAATGCCAATCTTCAGTAGAGAGTGCTGATTTTTTTTCTTTTTGTTTTACACATTTTAATTGATTTATTTATTTATTTATTTATTGCGTGTTTTTCAGGGGTTCTGTGTTGTTTCAGTCTAAATTGGTCAAAAGTTGAATTGTAAATAGTTAGAAGTTCTTGTATTTTATAGTTTATTTATAGCATTGAAGAGTTAATATTTGTAATTTTTATTTTGTTTTGAATTTTTTTTCAGGGATTCTGTGTTGTTGTTTGACTTTAAATTTGTTGAGTGTATAAAAAGCTAAAATTGTTTGTATTTGAGAATTTATTTTTTTGTAGATCTGTAAATCAGTCTGCCCCAGAGCAGCTGTGGCTATAGTAGCTTCCCACCACCGAGTATGGTGTGAAAGGGTTGATGTGATATTGCAGTGTGAAGCGCTTTGGGCTCTGTCATGCAGGGTAAAAAGCGCTGTACAAGTGTAGTCCACTTACCATTTACCATTTAAATTTATATTTCGTGTGTTTTTCAGGGATCCTGTGTTTCACTTTAAATCTGTTAAGTATAAAAAAGCTAAAAGTTTATTCTTGTATTTCATAGTTTATTTGTTGTTGCACTGAAAAGTAAAAATTTGTAATTTACATTTTGTTGTCATGTGTTTTTCAGGAATTCTGTGTTGCTTGACTTTAAAGTTGCTTCGTGTAAAAAAGTTAAAAGGTTAAATTAGTTGAAAGTTCACTGCAGAGTGAAAAAATAAAGGCTATCATAATATAGTAGTATAATACATTTTTTTTATTAATTATTAATTCATTTTGTGCATAACGTTACATTATTATTGGTAATATATCGATTAAAGCAACAAAAAAAATCTGAAGAGCCGTTTGGGAGCCAAAAGAGCCGACTCTTTTTAGTGAGCCAAACTGAAAGAGTCGGTTCCCTAAAAAGAGCCGGAATTCCCATCACTACTCCTCACCCCAACTGGAGTAGCAGGAAGCCGCCACCTCTGAGCCTGGCTCTGCTGGTTTCTACCCTGTAAATTCAGAGGTGTTAATTCAACATTGAATCATGTTTCATATTGCCCCTGACCACACACTGTTAGAGTAACACTGAGTCTAGTGTTGAATTTTCACAGTTAATATGTCACACTGCACTGTGTCACTTTCACGTTTATTTTACACTGAGACTGAAATAATCCTCAGTGTCTCAACAATCGACAGATTTTAGTGTTAAACAGGATTAACTCTTCTTCTCCGCTGCTCTCAAGTGTCAAACCTTCCTAACTCATTAATTATTCCCCATTACTGCTAATCTCAATTTAACAAACAAACAAAAAACATCATTATCTTAACACTTATTTATGACAATTAAAACATCAAGTTAACATATTTCTGCTTTTCAGAAGCAGAAATATTCAGTTTTACTTCTCACAGCAAAATCAGAGTACTCAGCTGAACACTGTCAGGTTTGATTGAACTTTTACAGCGTGGATGTTGGTCCACACCCATCGAGTTACTGAGCACTAATTTAGTGTAATCACTGACCCTGTGGAGTTCAAGTTTAACTCTTGTTAAAACGGTGACAGTTTTAGCCTTGCTCTTTAACAGGTGCGTCACAGAAAACATTAAAAACATGTTTTAAACCATCACAATATGGAACAGTGTTTCCTCTCTCATTGTCATTACTTCTTTAACTGTGTTCATTGTATGAGATAAAGTCGATCATGTTGTCTGACCCACCAAACTCACAACGCGCCGTGTCGGAGTGGTTAGCATCACGCCTGCGATCATGTCGACGTCACAGTGAGCAGAAGCACAGGATCTGCAGGTTTCTGTGTGGCAGGCGCAGGTATGGGGTTTGGAATTAAATAGTTTCTGACAGAAAAGTTAAATCTCCTTCGTTTGCTGTGTATTACCCAGCAGCAATAAACATTCCTTCAGCTGTGAACTTTCAGCTGGAGTCTTTGATATGAGTTCAGGATGAGAAACGTACTCTTGATAACAGAAGATGGTGTCTGGAGAAACGGTGAAAAGGTCGACTGGCCTCTCCAGTCATGACTTTTACTGTCAGTATAGCCACATGACTTACTTTACTTTTTACTCTGAATAATAATAATAATAATAATAATAATAATAATAATAATAATAATAATAATATTAATAAGTGATTGAAGGTTAAGTAGTGTGAATATGCTGTTTCTGGGTGATTCTCTGAATTCGGTGCTCTTTGAGTTCTCTGAGTATTGAAAAATATTCCACAAAAAATTGTGTTTCTAATAATTGCATCTGATGAAGGCATATTTGAACCTCAGAGAAAATAGGAATTCACACCTTAGACATGAAATCCAAATGAAAGTGAAGTATTATTGATTTAAAAGGGACTGACTGGTGCAACATTCAACCCTGTAACAGCGCTTCAACCATGTAAAAGTGCTTTTTTGTTACGGGGTTGAATGTTACGGGGTTGAAGATTTTAGCTAAAAGTAGTCACACATCCACATTAGCCAGGGTGTAGAGCATCATATACCATGAGGAAAACAAGAAATTCATGTATTTCACCAAGACAATTATTTGCTTTTACTCAAACAATAGTAAGTATCATTTATGTATGTAACAGAGTTTAAAGGTTGAGCTTGACGATGTCAATCTGATGATAAAAACAATTAAATATCACAAAGAAAGTATGCTAACACTTTCCTCTCTTAACAGAATGTGCGGGAAAATGATGAGAGATGTCAATCAATTTATTTTTTTTTTCAATCAATTTTATTTTTGTATAGCCCAGTATCACAACAACAGTTGCCTCAGAGGGCTTCAAGATGTTACATTGATTGGTAAAAATAAAAACAGTGAATAAGCATAATATTAATATGTCAAATTCAGTAACGAGACAAAACGAAGCAACCACCGCCTTAGGCCCTCACATCCGGCAAGAAAAAACTCCAAAAACCCAGTGGGAAAAGAAGAAATCTTGGGGAGAACCACAGTATGGAGGGATCCCTCTCCCAGGGACGGACAGCTTTGGCAACAGCTAGCATGAGACAATAAGAAATAAAGTCTAGGACTATGTTGAGTACAGTCCGTTGGACGGTCCAGCACAGGAACCACGGATCCCAGAGGTAGAACTGAAGCCAATCCGTGTGCACAGCAGCGACAGGAGTGTCCTCCCGGTCCGGCCGGAGCTTGTTCATAGGCCCTCGTGATAATGGAGTCAGCAACTGAAACTGGAGAAGACTCCCCCTCGAAGGGGGGGACAACAGGTGAAAAGCAATGAACGGACTAAAGGGAATAACATTCAGACATTAGAGGACAGGGCTCAGTGCACCGTACTTCCCACAGCATTCTAGCTCCTAGGGCAGCTTTGTGGATAGTTTAGTTTTTAAACTAGTATTTAGTTAGTATAGTTTAGATAGTTTAGTTTTGTTTAATTTAGTTTGGTTTAGTTTGATTTAGTTTGGTTTAGTTTGGTTTAGTTTAGTTTAGTTTAGTTTAGTTTAGTTTAGTTTAGTTTAGTTTAGTTTAGTTTAGTTTAGTTTAGAATCCCGAGCTGACCTGATCATAGGCTGCATTGAAGAGAAACGTCTTGAGCCTAACCTTAAATGTGGAGACTGTGTCTGCCTCTTTGACACCACTTGGAAGCTGGTTCCATAAAAACGGTGCCTGATAGCTAAAGGCTCTTCCACCTAGTGTCCATTTAGAGACTCTAGGAGTCACCAGTAACCCTGCATTTTGAGAGCGAAGTGCTCTGATTGGTTGATAAGGCGTTAAAGCATCTTGGAGATAGGTCGGAGCCATCCCATTTAGGATTTTGTAAGTGAGGAGAAGGATTTTAAATCTAACTCTAAACTCGACAGGAAGCCAGTGAAGAGATTTTAGAACGGGAGTAATGTGTTCACGTCTTCTAGTTCCAGTTAATAATCTGGCGGCCGCATTTTGAACCAACTGAAAGTTTTTTAACGCTCTTTTTGGGCAGGCTGCAAGAAGGGAGTTGCAGTAGTCCAGTCTAGTGGAAACAAATGCATGGATGAGTTTTTCTGCATCGCTTCTAGGTAGAATGTTTCTTAGATGTCACTTTCTGGATGCTGAAGAACTTGGGCTGAACCATTATTTTGAAAAGGGGGGAGCTGATATGGTGTTACGGGGTTGAACAAAACTGAGGGACATGGTTAAATATAGCCATTGTATAAATTTTTAATGTATTTTTCTTATATTTCTTCAATTTAGGTAATCATAGACAAGAAAATAATTATATTAGCAAAAAAAATACATAGTTACTGGATATTTTTATTTGGTTTATATTCAATGAAAAAGTAACTTTGGTAAGTGGGCACATGTACATTTGGCAGACCTCTAGGCCTTGACAAGTCATAAAATTTTACTAAACATAATTTTAAAAATATATTTGTGTGACCGAAAGGGATTAGGCTGAAGTTTAAACTTATAATCGCCTATCCCCCATTAAATTCTAACAGAATTGAAGATGGCACATACAATAAACTGTCATTCAGTCACCAGTTTTATACACTGCCGAAACACAACATTATAAAACAAATTATAACAGCAATGATAAAGTGACTGACACAGTAATAATGAAATAACAACATGACGCAATATGATTTACTTAGTCTCCATTAGAAAGCTAATCCACTCTACTCGAGCACTTTATAATTTTCAATATTTCTTAATTTAAAGCTTTTTTTAAATGCATTAATAGTTTTTAGTCTTTAAGTTGTTCATCTAAGTTGTTCCATAGATCAACCCCACTCACAGAGATGCATCTACTTTTCAGATTTGTCCTAACTTTGGCTTTATAGAAGTTACCAGGTCCTCTAAGACGATATCTGTATTCGTTTGGTTTGATCAGTTCTTGGATACAGTATTGAAGCTTTAAGTTGTGAGCTTTACACATCACAACTGCTGTGTTTAAATCAACAAGATCAGGAAATTTTAAAATATTCTGTTTAATGAACAGTGGATTTGTAGGGGCATAATAATTAGCATAATTAACAACTCTGATAGCTTTCTTTTGTAACAGGAAAATCGGTTGAATGTTTGATTTGTAGTTGTTCCCCCATATTTCCACACAGTAATTAAGGTATGAGCGAATTATGCAACATATGGAGTGCATTTTGATTTACAGAGGTTTTAATTTTATATAATACAGCAATAGTTTTTGATATTTCAGTTTTTAAGTGATTTATATGCAATTTCCAATTAAGTTTTTCATCAATAATAACTCCCAGAAACTTTGTGGCAAAGACCCTTTCAATTACTACTTCACCGATTTTTATTTGACTTTGTGTATTAGCTTTCCTATTTCCAAAGATAATATATTTAGTCTTATTCAAATTTATTGAGAGTTTATTTGCATCAAACCACTTTTTTAGTGTTTTGGCTTCAGTTCCCACTGTATCCACAAGCTGCTGAAGATCTTGTCCGGAACAATACAGACTGGTATCATCAGCAAACAGGATACAGTGCATTTTTTTCAAAACTTTGCACAAATCGTTTACGTACATAATAAACAATTTGGATCCCAAAACAGATCCCTGTGGGACACCAAAAGTTATATTTGTCCTGTCTGAGTTCACGTTATTCAAAGAGGAAATATTCATGTTTCCTTCATGTTCCAGTGAAACCCTTTGAGACCTTTGACCCCAGATGTTGTATGTCTCTCGGCAGGCTGTTCGTGTGACTAGCAGCCGACGCCTTATGGCCAGGCGGCGTCCGGCCCCAGGCTGCCACCCTACCCATCACAGCCCGCCGCCCCGGTGCAGGCCGACACCCCCCCGCACCGTTGAGGCTCAGTCCGCCTCCAGCCCGGACTACGTCGCTCCGCTACAGACCAGCTGATATCGTCTTCTTTCTGTCATCCGGAGCTTCTCAGTGACTCTATTTCCCTCATCTGGGATCATGAATAGCACTCTGTCATTTCTCAGCCTTCTAAATGTGTCATGAAGCCAACTTGTATGCCTTCAGTATCCACCTCTCAACCTTCCAGACCTCTTTATTCACGTGAAGTGACTGAATCTGGCCTCAGCGGTCCAGCTCTCTCTGTTCCATGGTGTCCTGTCTGTCTCTCCACTGTTTTTATTTATGTGTGGAATCTAGTTCTGGATGTGCTTTGTTGAGAAAACACACACTGACACAGATTTATTCCTCTTTCTGTTTGTCTGAGAATAACAATGTATTTTCTAGAGGATTCATGAATGAATATATTTCCTGTTTTGTGTTGTTGGACGTCTGTGGATGAGTGTTGAGGCCTAAAGAATCTCCTCCATCCAGACATTTGTCTTATTTATAGAATTTGTTTCTCTGGAGGAAATATGTCTGATGTTTGTATTTATCATTATATTTTATTTAATTTTTCTACTCAACATAAGGAATGTTGATTATGCAAACGAAGTTTCTTTTTAAATCTTCAGAACGTTCAGGTCAGTTTTCATGTTCTATTCTCTCACCTGACGTTATAACAGTTGGAAGAAACACTGCCATCTGTTGACAACAACAGAACTGCATAAGGACATACAGTAAATAAAACATACGACTTGATGGCAGTCATTTATTGGGTGCCAGCTTCAAAGAGGGCCAATTTTCTTCATATCTTTCTAAATTGGTTATAGACCTTTGTGAGACAGGTTAGTTTTACCCTACTGATGATGTGTTGTTGCAATAGTAATCCTACTCTACTTATCTATTTAATAAAAGAAAGGGTAGGATTTAATAAGTTCAACTTCTTCCTACTCCTTTTCCAACATGTAGATCGGTAACACATGGAGGTTGTTGCTGCAGTCTTCGTTTTATTTTTATTTTTCTATGCATGTGTTTGTTTTTGGTGACAACCTATTTTCCGTTTTCTTTTGCATGTTCGAAATAAATAAATTCATTCATTCATTCAGAATGCTCCAAATTTGCAGCTTTTTGTTTTTATCAAGTAGAACTAAAGAGAAAAAAAAATCTTTTACCAGGAATTATCATAATTTGTATTATTTTTTGTGCACAGGGCTGTTTTAGTGTTTGAAGTGTTCAGCTGTACCAGGATAGATCAGAATCCGCAGCATCACATGAAATAACAGCAGAGTCATGGAGTTGTAAAATCTCCTCACTCAAGAGAAGATGCTGAAAGTGATCAGAGGCTGACACCCAGTTTCCTTTTCTCTGGGAGATCTTCAGTGTTTAGTCAATAATCTTATCATACCCAACAATTATTGTGCATTCTGTCGCCTTCATCTCTGAGACCGAGGCTTTCAAAGTGGCTCATAACCTGCAAAGTGTCAAAAAGGAAAAGTTCATGAAATCATCTCATTTCAGCTGTTCGCTGTTGAGACTTGAACATTTCAGTGACGGTTCTACATTAAACGTGTCACTTTTTAAATCACAGCTCCGTATCTACAAACTTTTGGCATGACTTTAAACGGCACAAAAATGGCTCTTTTTTCTTTTAATATTTACAGTATAGTTTAAAAGTTTTTTGTTTTGTTTTTTTAAAAACAGTTTCTTTTTTCACATTTGGTCAAATAAGAAAAAAAATCCAGTGTGTTGTCATCTCGTGAGAAGACTCCTTCACAATGAAAGAACCCCCCCCCCCCCCCCCCAAAAAAAAAAAAAAAAAAAATCTTTCAAATAAACTTTGTGATTAGATTTCGGATCAGGATTAGGTTTAGGGTTAGCTTCTGGACATCTTGACAGTAATTTCTCCACTGAGTGTAGTTCCACTTTTTGTCCACAAGGCGGCGGCCAAAGCACAGCTTTCCAATCTTCCTCCAGCAGCCTGAGAACAGCCAAGTTGTTCTTTTTTATTGGGTTCATGTGGGACATTTTAACACTAACAGAGAATCTTCTCATGGACTGATGAACATCTTTTATTTGCTGCATAAAATCCTGGTTTTATTTGATCAGGAAGAAAAGCTGTGATGAATCTCACGTGGAAGTGAGGCAGCCATCAAACATCACGTCATCATTATATGATATGCCTAATGTGTTTCCTTCAAATATTTTTAGTACATCTGCTTCATTCTGTTTATTAATACTCTGATTGGTGTCTTATTTAATAACTCAGTGCCTTTAACCAAATTGCACCTTTTAAACTCCAGGTTTATTTTTCTGTTGTGAGTTAGCATGACGTTTCTGTTATTTTTCTCATTTGTTCCACTTTGTAATGGAAAAATCACCTTGTAAGTGAGTTCAAATCAAACACCAAACAGGGCAGAATTTGTCAGTAAATGGAGTCATGAAGGCTGTTTGGAAAAAAAAAACAACAACAACAACACATTGTTACAGAAGAAAGAAAAAAATCTTTTCAGACTGTTTTTATTTGATTGACAGTTTCTCGCTGTAAATAGCAAATATTGGATTTTTCCCAAAACTTGTCATATTTCAGTTTGATCTTGGTGAACTAAAACACAGAACAATTCAGGAATTCTTCACATCCTGTTATTGTTTTATTCTTGAAGTAGCTTTACAGAAATAATTGTTTTAGATAAACTTTAATGTCTTTATTTCCAAACTGACTGAACTGGGAGGATCTTTATCTCTGCTTCCAGGTTTGTGCGTTTCAGTCCTGATCACAGAGATGAAACTTTGATTTGGTTTTATTTTCTAAATTTTATCGTCCATACGGTTGTACACTTTGCACTTATGCTTAAAAAACATGGCTAAACATGTTTCCTATTAATGTTTCAATAATTAAGTTGAGACAGTTGCTTAAAAGGTGAAAAAAGAAGAAATTATAGCTGATATTTTACTGTTTGAAGTGATTAATCTCAATTAGCTTTTGCCAGCATACAAGTGATTTTTTTCCCAAACATTCTAGCGTGTTCTTTGTGAGCTGACTTAGGCCCCGTATACACAACATTTCAAGTGAAAAATCATTATTTTTTTGTTTTCATCTTGAAAAGTTTCACTTTTAAATGCTATAATTTTGAAAACGGTGTCTGTTTACACAGAAATGAGGAAAAAAATTCAGAAAACGATGGAGTTTCCATGATGTACCGTTGACTCTGAGCCTCGTTGTCGTGTGAACAGACACCTAAAACAATCCGAAAACTTTCTGTTTTCACTTGAAATGGGGCGTAAGACAGCTGCAAGTGCCCTCTGGTATTCTCCTCAATGTTGAAATGAATAATTTTAAGTGTTAATTGTTGAGAAAATACAGTAGTATAAAGCAGCGTTTAGCAGCAGCTCAGATTTATCGTCATCAAAACATTAAATACTTCATTTAGCAGTTTCACCAAAATAAACAGGAAATTAAACTGAAAAAAGAAACATACCAACAGGACGATCAGCCAGTTAAAGGGTTATTTACTGTTTTTACGCTTACAAACAATTCAGCTTCAGTGATGCAGATGCAGAGTTTAATATCTGCTGTAAAAACTTTGAAAATGAAAAAAAATGTTGGAAAAAAAGGTTTTCAATATTAATAATTAGTGATCCGTGATAATCAGCTTCAGGCCTGTCCAGTTCTCTGACATTAAATCAACAAATAATGTTATTTTTGGGATTAATGACTGCAAATGTCCAAATTCCACATACCAGGATGACGATTGCTGCAATGTTTTATGTAAATATTGATGAAAGAGCTATAAAACTGTAACTCTTAAACCACTTAGCAATGATGTAAAAGATATTTTCAGTTTATTTTTTTTAAGCGATTTTTGACAGAAAAAGACATTTTGGAATCATCTTCCTCTTCCTCTGTCTGTTTGTTATTTCAAATAATCATTAATTCATCAAACTCTTTGAGTAAACAACTGAAGTTTCACATGATTGAAGCCGATTCGATCGTTTGCCTCCCGATGCGCCGGTCCGGCCACAGTGCAGCACGCAGCATCTGGATCCCGTCACTGTCGGCTCTTTAAGTGCCGATTAATCAGCCAAATGTTTCTTTAAGTACTTTACATGCTTTTGTGTCAACTAAACATTTCTTTAAGCTCTTGAAAACACCAGCAAGCTCAACAGCAGAAGGAGCCTCGTCGATGCATCAGTGTCAGCCGGACGTCCTGTGAGCGTTTTACCACCTCTCTCTGCGAGAAAGTCAACATCATTTATGATTTAAAGACCTGCGGGTCTACATGTGTGGGTCATTCCTCTTGCTTTGTGTAAACCGGTCCGCGATAACGTGAGCAGCGCCGATATTCTTTATCCTGGAGGTTTCTGTGGGGTCAGTGCTCGCAGGGCGTGTCCAGGCTTTGTCCACACTTCCAGCAGCAGTAATGATAGAGATGCCACGTCCGCCCGTCCTCCGAGGTGAGGAACGACTTGCAGAAGATGAGCTGAGGGGGGAGGGACGCGATGGAGAGGCGGTTCAGTGAGGAGAGCGAACAAAAACACACACACACACACACGTGAGGTAATAGAGGAAATAGAAAGTTTAACTTTGCATGTCTGGAAAACAAAACAAAAAACCCTCTAGTCATCATATTTTAATGATTATGTATTACTGTGCTTAGTGGGCCTTTCTGTGTGGAGTTTGCATGTTCTCCCTGTGGTGCATGTTATTGCTTATTGCTTGTGTCACGCCCTACCTGAACCACGGTTTGAATCCTTCTCCACAATCTGTCTGTCTCCTCTTTTTATCTCTTTACAAAATCTAACTTCCAACTGGAATGGGAGAAAGTCTCCTCTGAGTCCGGCTCTACGCCGTGGTGACCCCAGGCGGAGCGTCTCCGGCTCTACGCCGCCCTTCGTGGTAACCCCAGGCAGAGCGTCTCCGGCTCTACGCCGCCCTTCCTGGTGACCCCAGGCGGAGCGTCTCTGGCTCTACGCCGCCCTTCCTGGTGACCCCAGGCGGAGCGTCTCCAGCTCTACGCCGCCCTTCCTGGTGACCCCAGGCGGAGCGTCTCCGGCTCTACGCCGCCCTTCCTGGTGACCCCAGGCGGAGCGTCTCTGGCTCTACGCCGCCCTTCCTGGTGACCCCAGCGTCTCACCTCGTCGCAGCCGGAGCAGCGCGGCCACGCCGTCTGGCAGTAGTGCCTCCCACAGAGCAGCTTCCCCTGGGCCCAGAAGTAGACCAGGTCCACCAGACCCTGGCTGCACTCGGAGCACGTGAAGCAGGTGGGATGCCACAGGGCGTCACGGTAACCCGCACGCTCTGCGTAAACAGCCGGGCTCTCCATGGAAACCTCACCACGGCAACCGGTGCAGCGCTGCAGGGGAGGACAGAAGGTCACTGACGAGAAGTCATCCATCCAGCTGTGACTCTGAATCTGATCCAGTTCAGAAGTTTGGAAATGCTACAATCAGTGTGTGTTACAGTGTGTTCACAGACAATAACCAAAAATGAGTCCTTAAAAATAGACTGAAGCTCGTCTCAGAAACAGCTGTTAAAGATTAATCTTCTGTTTGGTATTGTCGGATAATCTCTAAATACAGTCTAAATATATATCTGGTTTCGGTGAGTCAGTTCTTCGTCCGGGTCAGAACTGAGCAGCGTTGCACGGCGAAGGCCTGAAACACAAACTGTGCGTGTGGGTCACACTGACGGCAACGTAAAACGTTTTTTGGAAACAAATCCACATTAATCTACACAGAAAACAGATGTGTTTTCATTAGTTCAAACAGATCAAGACTTCTAATCCTGTCCTGGATTGAGAACGGGAGGTTCTTGTAGCTTTTTGTCCAAACAGAGCAGGTTGAACAATGATGAGTGTTTGAAGTCCAGCCGAAGCACATTAAATAACATCTGACATGTTTTTAAAAGTCCTGATTCCACTGTTTTTGTTGATAGGGCTTCTGAGCGTGATCTTATTTTTCCAGGTAGAAGGCATCTCGGGGCAACTGAATCAGGTCTGCTGGACTCGATCAGACGTCTGGGAAACTTTTTTCTTTCTCGTTTTTCTGTGAAGCTTCATCTCTTCACGCTGTTCTCTAGTTCAGCTGCTCACTAAACGTCTCAAGTATTTAAACTGAGTCAAGGCTTCCCGTGTTAATGAATGAGGACAGAAGACAGAATGTGGCTCATTAAAACAAGTGGTTGATTCCCAAAGTGAGGCCCAAGGACCCCTAGTGGTCCAGAGAGGTATTGCAGGTGGGTCATGAGAAATACACAAAATTTTGGAGAGAGGATACTGTGAAATTACAGATCCATGATAAGTACGTTCTGTGTAAGAAGATTATTTAAAACATTCAGATAATCATAACTTTTCTTTTAAAACATAGAAAAAAACATTATCTGTTCATTTGGATACATAAATATGCACTTTATTGCCATAAACTCATGTAATTGAATTACTCTGTCTGAGGGAATTTAATCTTAGTTTAGTCCTTGAATCAGGTCTGAGATTGCAGGTCTGGGTGGACTCCAGAAGATTCGATCTTTTCTAAGTGAAGGTTGGAGTCGCCTGAAGCCACATTCTGATCAGATGAGGTCGCTGGAGATTGACCGTGACCGTTTCAGTCCGGGTTTTAAAATTTGTTTGACAGAAGAGAGAAAAAAAAACATGAGAAATGAGGGAGTGAGTGTCTTCTAAATCTCCTCATCTGTTAAAGGTCTTTCCACTTTCACATGGCTTCTTTCACTCCTCAACCAACCAACTCGCAGTTTTCTCAGTCTGTTTTAGGAGCGTTGAGTCCAGACAGGAGATGACAGAATCAAAGAAGCATTCGGGGGCATTTCAGTGAATCCTCTTCTCCTGATCAGGGGAATGTTGGGTGTCTGGGACTGACAGCAGCTGTCCGGGAGCCCAGAGACCACGATGGCTGACTAAACCCTTTCCAGACAAAACAAATTAGACTCAACTCGGCAGACGGCTGAAGCTCAGTGACAGAAATGACAACGTGAAGGTAACCTGGACTTAAACCCCGTGCTGTAGTACTCCAGAGCGGACTTGGCCTCAAAACCACAATTTCACCATCTTGGTCTTGACTCGGTTCTTGGTTCCTCGAAGTCTTGTCCAGGTCCGGGGCCGCTCTGGTCTATCTTGACTACGACCCTCTAAGATATTAGCACCATAATTTACTCACGTATTGAGCCTTGCTGCTTTCTTCCATCCCGTTGGTGGACGGAGAGGCGGAGACTTTGGCTTCCTGCTGCCGTCCCGCATCCTTCCTGTCGCTGCGATCCTTGGCCTCCTTCGCCGCCCTCTGCATGGCGGCTTCCTCCAGAGCGGCCCCCTCGCCGGGCAGAGCCACCTCCCCGACTCCCAGCGCCTCCTGCTTGTACTGCTTCACAAACAGCAGCATGGAGGAAATCTTCACGAAACAAGAGAAAGAAACGGCATCAAGTTGGAGGAAAGCGCCGGACGCGTTCTTTGGGGATCTGCAGTCACCTCCTCGTCGCTGCTCAGGCTCTGACACTTCATGGGGTCCTGATCGTAGGCGGGGAGCTGGGTGAGCAGCTGCCGGCGGCGCTGCAGAGCTCCGTCGGTTCCGGACACCGTGTGCTGGCTGGGCGGGAAGAGCTCCATGTACTGCATGGCCTGAGGAGAGCAGAGCCGGTTCAGAATGTTCCGGGCCTGGAGGCTTTGATTCTTCCTCTGATTTAGTTTTATTCATCTGTTTTCTTACCACAGTTTGTGCAAAACAGGCTAATTAATGACTCTAAGTTGCCCATTAAGACTTTTAATGAAAACACAAACAAGTAAGAAATTATTCAAAAAAAAAACCGGATAATAATGAAGTGGCCAAAATGTTTGAATATTACACTCTCAGAATCCCTCTCAGCTTTGCAGCAGTTAGAAAATGCTTGTCCGATGTTCTGGATCACTCTGGATCGTATGAGTACCTGATAAAAATCAACCTCGGTTCTTTATTTCCTTTTGGCCTCTTGAGAATTCAACTATTTAACAAGCAAGTCAATATTGAAAAGGTACTTTATAAACTTTAACATATGAACTTTGAACGTAGCACCTTCATGTGTTTCTCCGTGTTGAAATGAATAGAGTTCAATGTCTCTTTATTTGTGGATTTTGATAAAGAATTTAGCTTTGTGTCTCCGTTAACAACAATTAGAGACAGCAATTTACAAAACAAGGGCAGAAAACTGAAGATCTGGAGAAATAAAACTATTGGGAGAAAATGCAAACGGGAGAGAGGCATGGAGAAAGGAAGCGGAGATATTCTCCCTGGGAGACGTCAGTGCTAACCGCTACGCCGCAGCGCAGCGCTGCAGGTCTTAGTGGGTTAAATAAATAAGTCGACTTCACTGCTGAGGCATTTATTTCTGCCCGGCTGTGGAGACCTCTGCAACCTGTTGGTGTTTGTTTTCCAGTTTATGCTGAGAAACGTCTCCGGTCTGAGTTCCACCCGTGATTCACTCTGCCTTGTGTCGGCCTGTTTATCGTCAGTCTGCGCTTGTTCAGCACCGAGGAGCATTTTGAACATCTATCCCGTTATTCTAGCTTTTCTTTTGTTTCTCAGCTTCCACTCCTCTCAAACCTGAGACGCCGCTCTCCGCCATGTGTTTTCAGTGCTACGTCTGCACGCTGTCACAGTATGGCACCGCCGTGAGTAACCGTCTGCAGCCCCATGAGCTAACTCAAAGAAAACAAAAGTATCGCACGGAACAAACAGGACGGTGAAGACGTCTCGGGGAACATCTGGAAAACAGTCGCGGTGTTGGGTTTGGATCTGCCTCCACAAGTTCAGCCACAGTTACGTCTCTCATCATTATAATTATAGGTTGTGAGGCCTGAAACACACTCCGGCCTGTTCTGAAGGGAAACGCAGAGACTGTCAGACGACCTATAGAAAGCATGACCAGGTTCAAACTCCATAAGGATAAAGAACAAATGTTAAACACCGGGGAAGATGTTGAGAAAGAGAAAAAAAATTCACATACGGATGTGATTCATATTTAAATGAATCCTACCTTTCTTAGATGTCACCATATTTGGCATTTGGGTCCTGTTTTTTCACACTAATAACTGTATATTGAAGACGATCATATAAAATATGAGTAAACTGTAAATGCTGAACATTCAGATGAGCTGCTTTCCCCACTGCAACCTCTGTGTGTCAGCATTTTCTTCAAAAAGCTTTTTAAGAAACATATCTTATGCTTCAAATCAGTCTTTTTTTAATTATTATTTCTTGCAAATACAACACTGTCGAGTGGACAGTGGTGCTCAGCTCAACGTCCAGTGATCAATCAATCAATCAATCAATCAATCAATTTATTTTTGTATAGCCCAGTATCACAACAACAGTTGCCTCAGAGGGCTTCAAGATGTTACATTTGTCGGTAAAAGTAAAAACAGTGAATAAGCATAATGGTAATATGTCAATATTTACAGTAACGGGTGAGTGATGTTGTCCAGTGTTGTCATGGCGACAGTGGGATGCTAATGGTGCTGTCATGAGGGGGGGTGTAAAGACTTACAGGATGCCGTTTCCATCTGACGTTTTGTTTGGGCTAATTGTGGTTTTCCCTGTAGTTTTTGTGTTTATTTCTCTGGTTAGAGCAGGTCACAAACGTTCCAGCACCATGAGTGAGATAAAGGGTCATTTAAGAGAGTCGTTTAAAGTGACTTTCAGGGTGAAAATAAACGTGATTGTATTCTGTCATCTGGAATGACCATCAGTAATACTGTAACTGTTAAAAAGTGCGGTCCATCCACTCAACATGTGCACGTCAGAGAAAAACAGCCTCACACTGAGAGCCTCTCACCAGCTTCTGGTTGAGGCCGGCTGGCGCCCAGTCGTACGTGGTGGTGTTGAAGGTGGGGTCTTTGCGCGACACCACCGGGTTGGTGACGATCATGCGGTTCCTCTTGTACATGCGGAGGCCGCCGCCCCCTTTGACCTTGGCCGTCAGGTGGGAGCAGGGCGAGTCGGCCAGCAGCCGGCCCATCAGCTGGTCGTCGTCCAGGTCGTTTCCGGGAGCGTGGTCCACCGTGCTGCAGCCGCACGCCGTGCAGGCTTTCCTGTCACACACCAGAGGAGACGGAAAGAGGACTGTAGCGTCTCGTTTTAAGTACTATAGGGCTTTCACTATGATATGATTTTAATACAGAAAGACAAAAGAGGAGCTGTTTACCTCCAAAAATGTGGCTGAAATCCAGAGCAACTCCCTTTACATATGACACACTTGGCAGCCCGTCCTCCTGCTCCTCCTGCACTCTGCTTTATGGACATCTGAGACGAGACGCCAAACACAATAAAAATGCACAATCAGCTCTATATTACATCAAACAACACAACATGGAAAGCATCAAGAGTTTGATGGATAAAAACAGGTTAAAGAACTTTGGGATCAAATCTGTTGTGTGGAGTTTGCATGTTCTATTAAGTAGGTTCTTTATGAGGTTTTCAACCAAAGCTCCAGTTTTTGTGACCCCAGTCTGGTGGATGTGTTTTGATTGGGTAAACTAGTTAAGTCTTTCGAAAAAATACAGATGGAAAATGTACGTGTGCTTAAGTAAATAAAAAAGTAACTGCATTATACATAGAAACCCCCGTGAGAATGTCCAGAAGAAAAAAAATGCATGTCACAATGATAAAGGCAAGTGAGGACGTGTTGGATCGGGAGGAAACGTTCTTCAGTGAGTGTGGGAGGAAAAATGGAGCGTGAACACACAGACACACTGCAGCAGGACGGATGATTTCACTGGTCCACCCAGTGAGCTCATCACCACCGCACATCCTCCTCCTCATCACAGAGAGATAGATGGACGCCACACGTTTTACGCTCTTCATATCTCTCTTTTCAACATGATGGACGGTGAATGCAGTTCATCAACATTTTGAAGGGACCATTTGTGTCTCATCTCTGCAGATGAGCTTTGTCTCTCAGTTTGGAGAAGCACATGACCGCTGCTGATCTCCACATGGCTGACATTAGGTTCACACATCCATCCATCCATCCAGCCATCCATTGACACCTCACATACTGCCGGACTGCACACTGAAAACCTCTAAACCTCTCTCTCTCTCACCTGTAGCCCGCCCCCCTCCTTGTAAAAGATAGTCTTTCCTTTCCACAGTCAGTTTTGCTTGTTCATGAGGATCTGTTGAGTTTTTATCTGTAAAAAGTGCTGAGAAATAACTGTGCTGTACTTTGCACTATATAAATAAGGCTAAATTGAATTGAACCATAACTTGTGTTTGATATATAAAGTGCATAATATGAAATAATGATCATATTTATATTAAATTCCCAATAATGAAAAAAAGATGCACTATTTAAAAAAAACGATATTGCTTTGAAATTGATACACTGTCACCAAAACCTCAAAAAGGAATGCTCAAATGACATCATCATCTAATTTAAATACCTGCTCATTTGCATATCTAGGTCAAATTAGATGATGACATCATTTAAAACGGATACATTGTTGCCAACTCCTCAGTCAGGAGCATTGTAAATGACATCATCACTGGTGAAAAGTGCGTCATGTGACATGGCAGAGGTACACCCATAGAGCTTTTAAATGGAAGTGCTGGCTTCTGTTGACATACATCTATTGTGTTTTATTATTCTTTTACAAATGTAGAAATGCTGTATACAGTAATAAATCATATTTGATTGGTGCTCTGTCTCATATTACCACACAGCAACATTTGAATAGTTTAGATTTATTCTGTCAAGTGTCCATTTATTTCATTAATCGTATGTTAATTTTTATGATACTGGAAAATACTGGAACTCAGTTACTCACTCAGTTACTTTTTGGAAGACTAGTACACTAGCAGTAATTACTTTTTAAAAGTAACTTGCTCAACACTTCTGAAAACACAGGCAGACACAGGGAGAACATGCAAAGTCCACATCAAAAAGCAGGTAGATTCACACTAGAAATATTTCAGCTGTGAGGCGACACAGAAGTTTAACGTGCTCCTCCCATCATTGTGAAGCAGAGATCACCACGCTTTATATAGGTTATTGTGAGGTATTGTAGTTTCACTATTACCCGTGTCCCGTTTCGCTGTATTTAGACTTAGATGACATGATCTTCCAAACAAGCGACGGCGGCCGGCAGATTTAGCCACCAGACCCTCCAGCATTTGTTGGACATTCAGTTGTGTTTAAGGTGACAGCCAACGGTTGGCTGATGCGTTATGACAATACGAGTCCTGATGGCTGCTTTTAAACTCTCTGGCAGGAAACCCGATGAAGGCCTCTGCTGGAACAGCCTGATGCGCGTCGTCTGACAGGCCGATGGACCGTCCACCTGCCTGTGTGTCACCGAGGGATTAACCAGCACAACAATACCAACGGATTCACAAACAGACGCACAACACGCTCTGACGGAATATAGTGAGCTGTGTATAGCCTGGTGTTATAGGACCACATGTTTTACTCCAGATGTTAGACCTGCCTGCAGACGGTCAAGAGTTAAGGGTGTTAAGCAGGATATTCATGATAAACATGAAGAGGATAACTGAGAAGCCGGCAGGTCTTTGTTTTCAAGACTAAAAGCAGGAATAAAAGTGTTATTTGGCCTGTAAAGCATTTTTTTTTTGGCTCACACTAACAGTTTCAATATTGCTAGATGTTGCATCTTCAAAGAAAAGAACTTTGTCACGTTTCACAGCTGTGTCATCAGATGACTCCCGTATGATGAATCTGCAGCCTGTGTTGGTTTTCCAGACGTCTCAATCAAGGACGGACGACTGGAGGTGAGGTGAGGCGCCGCGTTGAGCTAAATGTTGACGAGGTCACGGCGATGACGGCTGGAAGAGACACAGCTGAAGAGCCCACTTCATCCCGCCCCTCCGGAAAACACTGACCAACTCACACACCTCACACACACACGCCAGCAGGACTTCGCTGAGTCCAGTTTAACTTCTTTTTAAAGGAAATCCGACAGAACCCTGCCCTCCAGCTGCTTTCAGACTGCTGGTGTCAGATATGACTGGACCCTGCCGGTTTATTAGTGTGTTTGTGAGTCACGATGAGGACACACACACACGACTCAGACATTCCTCTGTAGGAAATAATAGTAATCGTGAGATTATTTGATCATTCAGAGATGTGGCAAATTTCATTTTGGAGGCTGGAAAAATATTCAGGTTCGTTTTCTTTCAGACTAAAAGGGAATCTGTGTCATTTGTGTCCATTATTATTAATCTTGATCTTGTTCTTAATCTTACTCTGATTTTTTTGTCTTAATCTTATTTTTATTTATATTCCTCATCTTGAGCTTATCCTAATGGCAATCATAAAAAAAAGCCTCAAGGAGCAGGATATTAACAATGATGAAATTCTCATCTGCTATTTTGGGACATTCATATAAAAAAACAACAATAAATACTGACATTTTTTCCATTTTAATTTACTTTAAAATGTGACAGAAGTGGTAAAATTAGAGGAACGACTTCTGCACTACGTGACAATAACAAGCATAAAGCAGTATAGATGGCAGAATACATGGACTGGGTTTGTATTTCCTCTCCACAGTGAGAAGAAACAGGCTGAAATCAGGCCCAGCTCGCTGAAAACGCCCTCTTTCTGAGGGAAACGTGTGTCAGCTCTATATTTAGGAGTCAGATAAGGAGAGTATGCTGGATCGGACTGTGAAATTCCAAACATGTGGACTATGTGAAGAGGAAACCGGGGGAAACGCAGCGTGATAAGAGGCTGGAGGTCAGAGAGGACTCGACCGCTGCCGTTATCAGCCGGAGGTTGAATCAGAGTCAAGGAGGCCGCCTCGATGCTGTCGTCTGATTTCCTGTTTCTTTACACTCATCTGAAAATAAGCTCCAATTACAGGCACAAACGGTGTGTGTAGTTTATAGTAGCAGTGAGTGGAACAACAGATTGAGCCGAATGAGAGGGCGTATTGAACTTTAACGGCAGTATATTTGACTGTAGAAGTTTAACTTTGAGTTATATAGAAATGGGTGTGAATCTTTAAAATATAATTTATTGATAAACTTTAAAATCCAATAAAAAAAATGCATGAACAGCTTTTAAGATGCAGTGATTGGTGAATCAATCTATTTGCTAAACAAAAATGAATCTCTTTCTTCTTAAATAGGTCAAATTTTTTTTCAACAGGAAAATCTGAAACATTTTTAAATGCCATTTTAATGCCGATGAAGGTTTGCTGGTTTGTAAAGTTTTATATGACACTAAATTAAACATATTTCCCATTTGACATGATCATTTTGACTAAATGCATTACACGTTAACTTTCATGTTAAAACGCTTACAGATTACAGACTGGCTGATTTCTCTTTGGTCTATTTCCCAATTTTTCATTCATTACTTTCTTTGAATCCAACTAAACAAACACAAGACATGCCATAAAGAGAAGTGATCCTCTTGCTCGAACTAGAATTGATTCAATTCCCATGTTTCCTTTCAATGATGTGCATATTTTGGAAGGTTTGGAGGGATTAAAATGAATCATTTTCTACATTTTTAAAAAGTGTTTAGTGACATTATCTTGTCAGATTTATTTGCGCACATATTGCTCTTTGCTGTAATAAAAATGCAGGTGTGGCAAATATGTAATCTCACATATTTTCAGTTCATAAGCATCAAATAACTTTGGGAGTTACATTTTTATGATACCAACTTTACAGTTAGTTCAGGCTTCATCTTACCCTCACTGAACTATTTAGAAATTTAACACTCGGGTTTCAAAAACTACAATTTAATCTTTATGCTGTGCAATAAAAACCAACTGGAAAGTGTAACTCTGATAAACATGATTTTGTATTTAAGAACTTATAATTTGAAAAAAATAAATCTCCAAATTGATTAAAATTCTTAAAGCTTGTCCAAAGCTTGTGCTTCATTCTAATCACCACGTGGCACTGATGTCCTGCGAAAACTGGGATTTCATTAGAAGGTCGACGTTTTCTGTAACTCTTATTAACTTAGTCAATTTTAAAGAAACAAACGTTGGATGTGACCATATGTGGTCATGGTTAAAGGAACACAATGGTTCACTATTGTGTGTGTGTGTGTGTGTGTGTGTGTGGGTGCGTATGTGTGTGTGTGTGTGTGTGTGTGTGTGTGTGTTTATTTCCATCCTGATGATGGCAATTTTTCCAGCTCGGGGGCATAAAGTCGGGGCTCAGACCCTCCGACAGGTGACACTGATCCGTCAGGTTATCAGCCTCAGACTGATGTGACCTCTGGATGAACAGGCAGCGGCGGAGGTACAGGGGACGGGGGGGGGGGGGGATCGGGGGGGATCTGTGGAGAGACAAAGTCCTGGCAGGACAGACCCGGCCCACAGGGATCAGGTCCTCGTGGTGACGGATTACCTTCACGGACAGATTTAGAAGCGTCCAGCTCTTTGAAATGGGCTGCATGTGAACAAGCTGCCGACGTTTGTCCTCACTGAAACTCAAACTGTTGTGAATATGCTGTAGCAGTTTGAAAGAACTCATAAAACTGGGATGAGCACGTCTTCCTTAAAGATTTTTTGAGACGTTTTTACTTTAATGGCAAATCAGAGGACTGCCTTAAACCTCAAACGTTTAAACTGCAGCAGTGTGTTTCTGTTTCCAAACAAACCGTGTGCTGAAACTATCCTCGGTATGCGCTCCATCCTCAATTAGGTGTGTGGACATTTGGCAAAAGCTGCCCGATATAGTCATCCACCCGCAAATTCTAAGCTGTGACCCATTTAGAGTCGCCGTTTAACAGAATAAGTATGTTTTGGGATCGTGGGAGAAACATGAAGCGCCTGCATGGACACATGGACTCACAGGACCTAACCCTAACCCTAACCCTACCAGGAGCTGACCCGGGGTCAGCTCCCAGTGAGGCGACAGGTGATCAGTTTTCAAATATATGGTTCCAGGCAGTTAATTTAATGATTTTGGTTCATTCTATTTGAAGAGCCTGTTTTGCTTTATCTGACAGGTGGAGTGAAAAACGGGGAAACGCAGTCGTAACGAATGAGTTTTGACGCAGAGCTCCTGATCCAGCCCCGTGGCGTCCAGCTCCTTCACGCCTCATTTCCTGTCAGTCCCTCGTGTACGGGTGGCCAATTCAGCTCCAAGCAAAATTCAAACATCCTGAAAGCATTAAAAATGAAATACTGAGGAATTATCTCAGCGCCTCTCGACCAATCAGGTTCCAGTAGGTCAAACTTCCTTCTAGCCAGTTTTTTCCCAGTGGTCAGTCGTGGTACTGCGCCGATGAAGAACTCTCCATCACCAAACAAGGTCAAGTATCACTTCATCTTGTTGGATTTTGAACCATGAAGCTTTTTATTGTTGTACATGATCTCATCCAAATCTAGAGTTTATGAGCGAAGTGGGAAACGGCGAGTGGCGCAAGAACGATCAAGCCGAAACATTACCTGTTTATGAGTTTGGCAAATAATGAAGTTGAGTGTGTTTCACAGTTGAATGCAACCTCTCACAATACGTTCATGCTCAGGAATCTAATCAAACAGTGGCAGAAACTGGAATAAAAGTCAATAAAGTCAGGTTTTCTTTGAAATTTTGTGGAAAATCTCCTAAAATCAAACCTCCTGAAGACATTTTATCTTAGTAAAGATGTCAGTGAAGGCGGCTGTGACAGGAGGAGGTGCCACAAAGGGACCCGCTGACCCTCGACCTCCACATCTGGAAGTGTGTGTGAGCAGGGACTGAGGGAGGCGGCTGTTCTTACCTTCTCCACGGCTGAGCTCAGGCTCATGTTGAGTGTCGGGCTGCTCGGCTGCTCGGCTCCCGCTGCCTCGGCTCTTCCAGAACAATGAGACTTTAAATTCCTCTCCTGTCGACCGCACTTCCCTCTCTCCGCCCACAGGCGTCCCGCCGCCTCGCTCCGCTCCACAGTGCAATCCCAGCGCCAGCTCAGTCCTTCACCCCTCTGTGGAGGTTCACACCCTCTCTCTCTCTCTCTCTTTTTCTCTCTCTCTCCTCCTCTGTTTCGTTAAGATTCAAATCCTACTGGTTTCCACCTCAGGTTGATCTCTTTTTGTTTTCCCTCCTGCTGGGTCTTGTTTCCAGCCCTCCTCCTCCACCCTCTGCAACATGAGCAGGTTTCCTCACCTCGTGGCTTCTACTCACACACACACACACACACACACACACACACACACACACACACTGATTGCTCAGGAAACTCGCCCTTTTTGCAGAAACTAGCTGGAGACCTCGTGCCAGCAGAGTGGCAGTCGTCTCCTGGATTCATGGACTTGCATTCAGGAGCCGTGGCCTCAGCTGCAGAGCAGAGCGGCCTCAGTCCTGGACCGGACTGCAGCAGTGAAGCCTGACCGGACTGAGACAAAGACTGAGGGGAGCGCTGAGGGATTCCCTGCTCACACTGCAGCCACTTAAAAAGACTCAGAAAAACCCTCCCAGCCAATAGGAACAGCAGAAACTCCTCCTCCTCCTCTCAATCTGCTGGGTTTGGAAGATTTTAGACCAAGGAAGCAGCAAAAACCACAGCACATTCAAACAGTATTATCTTACATTTGATGTGTTGAATTTAGCTTTCAAACAAAACCCTGAAAAATCAAGATATTATTTTTCAAGAGAGACCTGCCATGCATTTTGCCCATATTCTTTAGAATAACTTTAACATCAGCCACTGATATCAAGCTGAACAGCTGTAAGTTTCAAACTACAGTACGGATAAGAAAATGGTTCTTTGGCCTGACTGTGTCTGTACAGAAGAAAGAGTGAAAACTATGAAGGCCTGGGAGAGCAGGAGGAGGAGAGGAGAGAAGGAAGCAGTGTAAGGATGGACATGAAACATGTTCAAAAGCTACAAAAACAGGTTCAGAGCTGTATAAAACACATTCAAACAGGTTAAAGGTTGACTTTGTTGTGATTTCCCCCTTTTTCCATCAAAGTTCAATACTAGTATTTATTAATGAAGAATGAAGAAGAATGTTCAGAATTGTCCTACTGGTAGGGTTGTCTGCAACGGAAGTCTTAAATATAGCAATTTATGTCATGTATTATGATACGGCCTCAGAATATGAAGATATTGATAAAACTACACCGTCCAGGCCTCAGTCTGAGAGCCACATCTGGCTGCACAGCTGCAGGCTGCTGAGCTAAAGCAGGAACTCTCTGTGAGCGCCCTCTAGTGGTGTCTGGAGGAAAACCACGGCTACAGTGAGAGATGGAGAGGAGCTGCAGCTTTTCAGGATGAGTTCAACTGTCTGTGGCTGGAAGAATCGAGAGTCTGAATGAGGACCTAAAAGAAAGCAGTCCTGTCGATATCTGTAAGATAATCATGATGTTTTATCTCACAGATGTGTTAAAGCGATACTTCAACATTTTGGCAAATTGGCCCATTTAGCGCAATTCCTTAGTCATTTCGAACAGCATACTTACTTTTTTTGTGAGGGCGAGCTGTTGTTTATTCAGAGGTGAGTCGGGGAAGGTTTTCGGGACGGACACAATGGAAGTGGATGGTATTTTTGTTCCCCCTCGTCAAACTCATCAAATGCAAAATCCAACAACCCCAAAACACTTTGGTGGACACGTAATAAGCCGCTCATTCACTACGCTGTGGAACACCAACAAATAATATCGTAGCGTTACGACACTGAAGCAAATACTGGGAACTACTTTTTCTTTTGAAATCACTACGCCCAGACGCCATGTTTAGTAAGTAGTTCCGTCTTAGCAATCTTCGCATAAACAACTCAATCTGGTAATTTTGCATTAATATTTCACAGCGTAGTGAATGTGCGGATTATAACGTGTCCACCAAAGTGTTTTGGGGTTGTTGGATTTTGCATTTGATGAGTTTGATGAGGGGGAAGCAAAAATACCATCCACTTCCATTGTGTCCGTCCTGAAAACCTTCCCCGACTCGCCTCTGAATAAACAACAGCTCTCCCTCACAAAAAAAGTAAGTATGCTGTTCGAAATGACTAAGGAATTGCGCTAAATGGGCCAATTTGCCAAAATGTTGAAGTATCGCTTTAAAGGCTGCCAGACGTCACCGTCTCTGTCTGCGACTCTCCTCCAGCCACTCTCCAGCTCGCCTGGACCCTTGTCTCCACCCACTCCATCAGCCGCTCCGCCTTCTGTCACCCAAGAGGGAATAAAGTTGAGCGCGAAAAGGATGTGAGTCAATAAAAGGTCTTTAATCTTCGTCATTAATCATGAATCCACAACACAGCAGTTTGTTTAGTGAGTAGGAAAAAAAAAAAAAAAAAAAGATTGTGAGTATTTACATCTACCGTCACACACGTCACAGTTTACACTCATGCTAACACAATAAAGACTTTTATATACAACAAGTACTGATTCGCATCATTTCACAAAGAGATCAGGTGGTTGTAAATCTCAATCTGGATTCATCGTCAATGCAAAATACACAAAAAAAGAATAAATCTCCCTCAGCTGCCCTGAAATAATCCAGTGATCAGACTTCAGCTTCAAAAAGAAGAAAAACAAAAAAACAAACAGAAGAGACAAACACAAAATACACGTACAACAGTTTTGTCCTTAATGAGCGTAAAAAATGGCTTTCTTTCACATTTTTCAGCTTGTACAAAAACAACGTGTTCAGTGGTTTTAGTGGAACTTCCCTGTGCTGAGGTAAACTGTGCAGCCTCACGTCTTCATGCACCAACGCCTGCTCGCCTTTTCTCACCCAGAGTCCAGAAGCTCACTTCGTGTTAACACAACTGGAGCACAAAACAAAAGGTCCATCAAAAGAAGCGAGGAATCCTCCTAAATGAGCTTTCCTGGCTGGAGATTCTAGAAAGTGTCTTACTGCAGAAAACAGGTTTATTTGACGAAAGAGCATGTTTTAACATTCTTTCTAGTAAACTTTAACCAAAAACCAGGATTTAAAAAAAGAAGCTTTCAAAGCTAAATTATTTATAAATGTTGCTTTTAGACATGTGGAAAGACTGCTGGGTTTATTACAAAGTGGATTACTGGGAAATATCAGCACATTAGTGTTTTCCCAGAGGAAAGTTCTCAGTTAGATGTATTTTCTTAATTCCCAGCGACCCATGAACGCACCATGAGAGCCAGCATTTTAGAAATGACAGAAACAAAATTAGGTCTTTAAGAAATGAATGTCGGTTTTCAGAGATTTACATGTGGATTGTTTCCATAACAACAAGAAGCTGGTAATTTACACTATCCTGAATTTTTTTTTAGAAAAACTAATGAACTGTATGAAATGATGCTTGTAAAGTCAAAATATGTATAGACATCTGTTCCATCCACGGAAATACTGATGTTTAGTTTTTTTCTTTCAGCGAGGCCAAAACTTCCCATTTTCCAACCGAGGAAGATTTTTCCCAGTCGGAAATTTCCTAATTCCCATTTGCTCTTGAACACACCATAAGATCCAGCAGAATGCAGAGGTCTTAAAAACAAACAAACCAAAAAATGAGGTGATCATGAGGTTAAAGAGAACTTTTTCAGGACGATCACAGGTTGACGCGCTAATCAGCACAAAAGAAAAAAACTTCTCAAAAATGATAAAAAGAGACAGAATAGAAAAAGTCCTTCACAAACTGGATTGAGCGCAACCTAAGGTCAGAGTTCAGAGTCCGCTGAGCGTCTGCTGAGCTTCAGTCTGCTCCCAGGATTCAACATGCATACAAAACCCTGATTAATAAAAATGTACAGTCCGTACCTCCAGGACCTTCATAAAAAATGGAAAAAAGAGTGTTTGTATCGGAGTTAATTTTCTCTAGAAAGGTATTTACAGGCGCTTCCTCGAACACGTCGCAGCTAAAAAAACCAAGCAGCGGCTCCTTCCAGAACGTTAACAGCCGCTCCGCCCTGTGTTGCATATTTCTACTCCAGATTCATTCAAAACTACCAGGATTAAATATATATTTATATATAAATTATTATGTGTATATATTTCTATATGCTGTGTTAACATTTATCTTACATACTTTGATACTCTGACTGGAAATATAAATAGTTTGCAGCTCGCCTGTTAATTTTCAGGGAAAAGAGATGAAAACGGCTTCTTTCTTTCGTCCGTGTGCATAAAAGAAGGACATCTGTATCTGCAGCCGAGAAGCCTGAAGGATGCTGATGGTTCATGTGCAAGAAATTATCTGCTTTATATGCTTGATGTTTGTGCCTCCATCAAAATCATCCAAATAATTCTGGGATTATTCTGCATTCATATATAGAAATATCTTATTTGTTAAAGTTCTGCTTCCTCTGTCTTGATACGAAGTCAGATTTCTCTCATGAAGAATAAATGCACACATAAATATTCACATTTTGGATTTAAATATGATCAATAAATTTATTTCTAACGTGAACAATGAGTTATTTTTTTCACATAAAATGCCAAAAAAAAAGTGTTCTTTGATGTTTCACTAAATACGTTTGTGAAAGTCGATGAAGGATTTGAAATTCTGCCACTTTGCATGACACCTTCAACTCTGGATGAGTGAGCTTATTTAAACATGATCCGATCTCAATGTTTTTTTTTTGGTCTATAAACTGGATGATTGCAGCCAATCAAACATCTTTGTCCTCTTTAGATAAGCACAATATTTTGCCGTTTTTACTGCTCTTGTGTGTAATCTGTTCAGATTCCAGTTTCATTAAAAGGCAATAAAATGACCCAAAAGTTGATATTTTTCTATAAAATCAAGTGACGAAGGAAAAATTTATGAAGATTTAATTGATTTTGTGCTGTGAGTCAATGTGAACATGCAGCTTAAATCATCCTAACAGCTGAAAAAGTTTTAAATCCAAATGCAATCTACTGTGCATTTACCTTCATCATCAGTTTCACGTTTTGTTCTGTTTTTTTCACTAAAGTGCCTCTTAGTCCCTCAATCTGCTGAGCGAGGTAAAGTCAGGACGTAATCCCAGTGCAAGAGTTTAATCTAAATAAAAATCTTTCTGAAATGGACCGCTAACGCGAGGTCTGTGCACGTTCAGTGAAGATGTGTGCCTGTGTCTCCATCGTGATGCATTCAGGGACCGTGGGAGAGGAAGCAGGTCCGTTTGAGTTTTCGGATTCTCTCTCGTCGCCTCTCACTCCTCGCTCACGCCGTGCTCCCACGCCACTTTGGCCTGCTCGTCCTTGGTGGCGGCGATGATGGGCTGGGAGATTTTGCGCGGCATGGGCCGGGGGGCGGGTGGGGGGGCGGGCGTGGACTGGGGGTCCTCCTCGGGGATGCAGCCCTCCCTGATGTAGGGCTTGGGGGGGAGGGCGGGGGGAGGCTCGTGGAAGTGGTAAAGGGGAGGAAGGTGGGGGATGTAGTGGGGGTGGAAGTGGTGGTGGTGGTGGTAGAGGAGGTGCGGTGGCACCTCCTGCTGCCCACCGGGGGGCGCCGGACCCGGGGCCAGAGGCTGAGCTGGGGTCACGCCCCCCGGGGCGGAGTGGCTGCGGCAGGGCGGCGGCTTCGCCCCGTCCAGGACCTCGGGCTCGGAGACGCTGTACCGGACGGGCTGGTAGGGCGAGTCCAGGTCCTCCTGGTCGGTGGTCCAGGCCTGGCTGCTGGGGGCCGAGTCCAGGGTGTCGGTGCGGCTGGCCCCAGGGTCCGAGGAGGAGGCGGGGCCCCCAAAGTTACTGTCGCTGAGGGAGGACACTCCGGAGCTGGCGCTGCCCGAGAGGGTGGAGTTACTGCCATCCAGGATGGACTGTGGACTGGTGGGCGAGGCAGGTATAGGGTGCAGGGGCGACTGGAGAGAGAGTGGGGGGGTAAGAGGGGCAGGAGGGGCAGATTGGCAGAGTGAGTCAGTTTCTGCACCAGCTTCAGATATCCTCCATCTATCCATTTTCAACCGTTTATCCAGGACTGAGTAAGCAGTCTAAGCAGAGAAACCCAGACTTCCTGTCTCCAGATTCTTCCTCCAGCCCCCTGGGAGGATCCCAAGGCGTTCCCAGGCCAGCCGAGACACACAGCCTCTCCAAGGTGTCCTGGGACTTCCCCGGGGTCTCCTCCCAGTGGGACATTTCCAGACCACCTCCCCAGGGAGGCGTCCTAAACAGATGCCCGAGCCACCTCAGCTGGTTCCTCTCGATGTGGAGGAGTAGCGGCTCTACTCCGAGCTCCTCCCTGGTGACTGAGCTCCTCACCCTGTCTCTAAGGGAGCCCAGCCACCCTACGGAGGAAGCTCATTTCAGCCGCTTGTATCCGGGATCTTGTCCTTTCAGTCATGACCCAAAGTTCATGACCATAGATGAGGGTGGGAACGTAGATTGACCGGTAAATTCAGAGCTTCGCCTTTCAGCTCAGCTTCTTCTTCACCACAACTGACCGATACAACGACTGCATCACTGCAGACGCTGCACCGATCCGTCTGTCAATCTCACGCTCCATCCGTCCCTCACTTGTGAACAAGACCCCAAGATACTTAAACTCCTCCACTTGGGCCAGAGTCTCTCCACCGATCTGGAGAGGGCAGGCCACCTTCTCCTTGGATTTGGAGGTGCTGATCCTCATCCCTGTCGCTTCACACTCGGCTGTGAACCGCCCCAGTGCATGCTGTAGATCCAGGTTCGATGAAGCCAACAGGACAACATCATCTGCAAAAAGCAGAGATGAAATCCTGTGGTCTCCAAACCGGACCCCCTCTGGCTGCTGGTTGCACCAAGAAATTCTGTCCATAAAGATTAGTAACAGAACCGATGACAAAGGGCAGCCCTGCCGGAGTCCAACATGCACCGGGAACAGGTCCGACTTACTGCCGGCAATGCGGACCAGACTCCTACTCCGGTCACACAGAGACCGGACGGCCCTTAACAAGGGGCCCCGGACTCCGTATTCCCGAAGCACCCCCCACAAGACACCACGAGGGACGCGGTCGAACGCCTTCTCCAAGTCCACAAAACACGTGAACTGGTTGGATGAACTCCCACAAGCCCTCGAGCACCCTATGGAGCTGGTCCAGTGTTCCAGGACCAGAACTTCACGGTCGCTTTAGATATTCTGCACAACACATTCAGCTGCTGAGACTGTTAATCTGGAACACTTCATGATGAAGGATTTTACCTGGGAACAGCAAAAATACAGAATCGTTCATCACACGGACAAAGAGTCACCGCGCCTGTAAAGGTTTCATTAGTGAGTGAAATCACACTGTTCTCAAAGCGAGAGAGAAACAGAGAGGCTGGATTAGGAGACATGGAGGAAGGAAGACAATCACTGTGATCCGGTTTGTCAGAGGATCTGTTTCAGATTTTTGCCACATAAAAAACTGAAGTGTGAGCTTTGTCAGAAAATCTGACCAATGAAATGAACAGTCTTCATAAGCTTTCTACCCTACATGTCCTGAAACTTCAGCTGACATCCAGATGATAGAACACCTTCCTCCCACTAACTGGAGAAAAACTAACCTTTCCTACTTGTAAAATTTATTGAGCCACATTCATGAAGGATCTTTAAAAAAGACAAACTGTGGAGAATGATGAGTTTATAAAGTGAATTGTCGGAGGTACAAACACACGGACAAAAAAACCCACAATGATTTCAGTCAGGAGAAAGACAGATAGAAAGACAGAAAGACACGCATCCAGACCAACAGCAGGAGTGAGGAGGTGGAGGAGAAGGAGGAGGCGCTACGAGGAGGAGGAAAAGGTGGTGCTGTGAGGAGGAGGAGGAGGAGGAGGAGGAGGAGGATACCTTTCTTAAGGAGCGCGCAGGGAGAGCTGGAGGAAGGTCGCTGACCTGGTGGTGGAAAGCGTCAAAGTGCATCGACAGGTGTTGGCCTACAGGGGGAGACACAGCAGGACTGACTGAGAGATCTACACACACTCACACACTCATTCGCCTCAGACTGGAGAGAAGAAGAGAGAGAGGTGGAGGAGGAGCAGGAGGAGGCAGGGAAGTAATCAGAAGAGGAGGTGAGGAATGTACGGTTGCTCAGAAATGTCAAAACATTAAGTAAGAAGAGTAAAACGCTTCTGTGTTCATGTTGCTACTTTTGCATTTGTGTTAGTTTTGTATTCCTGTTGCACTTTTTAAATTTGTTATGCTACTTTTGTGTCTGTGTTGGTACTTTTGTAATTGAGTAGTAACATTTTCTTTTAAGTTGTTACTTTTATATTTGTGTTGCTTGCTTTGGATTTGAGTTGTAACTTTTGAAGCTACTTTGTCACGCTGACCCCTCTGGGCTGCCATACATGTGACATGAGGGGAGAAGAAGAGAGAAATGAGCAGAAGGGGACGGCAGGAGGAGTGCTGCATGCGTTAGATCTCCTGGAAACAACTTTGTCTTCCAATTGTTTGAATAATTTAACATGTCGTGATTGACTGCAGCTCGGAGAACACAAACACAGAAAGTGTAGAGCTGGACGAGTCTGGAGAGGAAGTCATCAAAAAACTGGAATCTGCAAAAGAACCGCCATGTAACCCGAGACACACACACACAGACTGGTTTCCTACCAGGAGGGACGTTGCGCGGCGGGACCGGAGGCGCCATGACGCTGCCGACGTGCGCGGACAGGAAGGGGAGGGCCTCCCTGGTGCCGCTGTCCAGACTCCAGCTGCTGGGAGTGGTGAGCACTGACGGAGGAAGGATGGAGGCCGTCAACCACCTCGTCTTACAGGACGCCATCGTCTCAAGCAGGGAGCGGGAAACCAGCTCCAAGTCCTGCTGCGTGTGTGTGTGTGTGTGTGTGTGTGTGTGTGTGTGTGTGTGTGTGTGTGTGTGTGTGTGTGTGTGTGAGAGTACCTTTCTCAGCCACAGAGAGGTTGGGGTCGCTGCAGGGTTTGCATGGACCGATCACCTGGTGGAACAGGGCCCGCTGCAGGTTTGTAGGCTGAGGAGGAAGAAACAGAACAAACAGGATCACCTCCAGTTTCGTTGAAAATCTTATTTAAAGCTCGGGTAGACGATGTTGAAGAGCCTGCAAGATTTGAAAGTCACACACCTCAAGCCATCCCCCCTAAGCTCCTCCTACTCCAATCAGTGCTTGGCCCAACGCCACACCCCCACCAACGTGACCGCGCATCTCACGGGTTGTCCGCGGCAATGCCCCGTCTTCATTGTTTTCAATGGGACCCCGCTCCAAGCCTCGGGTGACCATACGTCCTCTTTTACCCGGACATGTCCACTTTTTACGTCCTGTCCGGGGCGTCCGGGCGGGTTTATTAAATTCAAGGAAATGTCCGGGGTTCACTGTTTCTCATAGCACATAAACGTAAATTGACCAGCGCTTTGCACACAATACTATGATACTTTGGTGCACGACGTAATTACCGAGAGGCGTCTTGTGAGCCGATCTGCGCCGCGTGCACGCGCACGCACACGCACACACACACACACACACACACACACACACACACACACACACACACACACACAGACGGGGCTGTTCAGACAGCGGAGCACGGCATCTGATTGGTTTCTTAAGAGCGGTCCGCGCCTTACGACTGGTCGGAGTTTTTACTGTCCTTAGGCCGCTACAGTTGTCAGATTTTTTTCGACATCTTTTTCCGTCCACATAATGTACTGACTTCTCCCAGG